>NW_020837951.1:67916374-67971522 GCF_003676395.1 Aethalodelphis obliquidens | reverse complement strand
ACACACACACACACACACACACACACACACACACACACACACACACACAACTCACACTCCTGTTCTCATTCTCTCTTCCTCTCTTGTCCCAAACTTTTCAAATGAAAAGGTCTAGAGCAGGTCATTATAGTTCAATATTAGATGCCTTCAGTTTTTGAGAGACTCTAAAGAAAGCTATGAAGGAAGATGGAAAGCAAAATATTTCCTTAATTTTCTTAGTTAAAAAAAAGGAACAGCATTTTAACATGTATTAACCTATGATTGTTTATATACCCTTTCCCCCTTATGAATCTCCATTTTTGTCTCTAGTCATTTCCTCTCCACTCTATTCATTCAGAATTTTATTTTCATCTTTCTCTCTCTTTCTCCTTCTGGGTGGGGATGGGGTGAGAGTTTCACCTTACAAGGGACATTAAGAGAGCTTTCTAAAGTGATAGTAATGTTCTGTATCTTGGTAAGGGTTTGTTTTGCACAAATCAAATTTACCTTAAATGAAAAAAACTGAATAAATACTGAACTCTAGTTAATTATATGAACGCTCAAGTCTTTGTGGGAAAAGTGATTTAACGTCTTCATCTTCTTCTTCTTTTTTTTTTTGGCCGCACCGCAGGGCATATGGGATTTTAGTTTCCCGACCAGGGATCGAACCCATACCCCCTGCAGTGGAAGCGCAGAGCTCTAATCACTGGACAGCCAGGGAATTCCCCATCTACATCTTATTTTAAATGAATAAAAATGTAAGATGGATGGAGGGATACATAAAGCAAGTAAAGTAAAACATTAATTGTAGAATGCAGGGGTATATATTTGGGTATTACTGTAAAAAAGATGATCTTTAAACTTGGCTGTCAGTTGGAAATCTTCCATAATGACATCCTAGGGGGGAAAATCAATAATGCTCCTTTATATTCAATTAGAATATAAAATAAGGTACTTACCACAAAAGCTTAAGAAACACAATTAATAAAAAAAGTACAAAACTTATGGAGAGGGCTTCCCTGGTGGCACAGTGGTTAAGAATCTGCCTGCCAATGCAGGGGACATGGATTTGAGCCTTGGTCTGGGAAGATCCCACATGCTGTGGAGCAACTAAGCCCGTGCGCCACAACTACTGAGCCTGCACTCTAGAGCCCGTGTGCCACAACTACTGAAGCCCGCGCGCCTAGAGCCCCTGCTCCACAACAAGAGAAGCCACTGCAATAAGAAGCCCGCACACTGCAACGAAGAGTAGCCCCCGCTCGCCACAACCAGAGAAAGCCCACGTGTAGCAACAACGACCCAATGCAGCCAAAAATAAATAAAATGAAGAAATTTTTTTTAAATTTTACAAAAAACACATATGGAGAATAATTTAAAACTCTATTAAAAGAATATCTAAAAAATGGAGATATATACCATGCTCATAGATGGTATATGGTATATTATTGGTATATAAGATGGTATATTATTCTGCTCATAGCAGAATAATACTGAAGATGTCCATTTCCCCCAAATAAATCTATAAATCTAATTCAATCCCATGAAAACTTCAGCTGGATTTTTTTTCTTAAGGAACTCAAAGTTACTCTAAAATTTTATATGCAAAAATAAGTAACTATAAGAAAAAAATTTCCATAAGGGGGAACTTACCCTACCACCCAGACATCATAAATAAGGAGTAATAAAAATAATACAGTACTGACAGAAAGAACAGAGAACCAGAATGAGGTGTACATAGGAACTTGATATATGATAAAGATGACGCTGTATATCAATGAAGGAAGGATGTAAAACTGGCTCATTATATGGAGAAAAATAAAGCTGGATCTCTATAATAATACACAAAGGTGGACTTTAGATGGACTTAAAACCTAAATATCACAAGTAAAATATAAAGCTAACAGAAGAACGTTCAGGAAAAAAATTTCATGTACTACAGATGGGAAATAACTTTTAAAACAAGACTCCAAATGCACAAATCGTAAGGTGGAAAATTAATGGATAACATCAGAATTAATAATTGCTCTTCGGAGAATTAATATCAAGAATATTCAAGACGGGAATTCCCTGCTGGCCCAGTGGTTAGGACTCTTGCACTCTCACTGCCGAGGGCCCAGTCCCTGTTTGGGGAACTAAGATCCCACAAGCTGTGCTGCGTGGCCAAAAAGAAAATAAAATAAAGAGAAGAATGAACAAAGCCCCAAGTCAGTAGAAGGAAAGAAATAATAAAGATCAGAGTGGGAATAAATGAAATAGAGACTAAAAAGACAAAAGAAAAGACCAGTGAAAGTAAGAGCTGGTTCTTTGAAAAGATAGACAAAATTGACAAATCTTTAGCTAGACTCACTAAAAAAAGAGAGAAGGCTCTGATAAAATCAGCAACAAAAGAAAAAAAATAACAATGGGTACAACAGGAATACAAAGGATTATAAGAATATGAAAACAGCTATATGCCAACAAATTGGACAGCCTAGAAGAAATGGACAAATTCTTGGAATCATACAACTTTCCAAGACTGAATCATGAAGAGAAAATCCAAATTGATCGATCACTAGTACAGAGACTGAAGCAGTAATTGAAAAGCTTCTAAAAAACAAGACCAGGACCAGACAACTTCACAGGTAAATTCTACCAAATATTTACAGATTTAATACCTGTCCTTTTCAAACTATACCAAAAAATACAAGAGGAGGGAACGCTTCCTAACTCATTTTATGAGACCAACATCACCCAGATACCAAAACCAGATAAAGACCACACAAAGAAAAAACTACAGGCTAATATCTCCGATGTACATAGATGCAAAAATCCTCAACAAAATACTAACAAACCAAATCCAACAATACATTAAAAGGATCATATACCGTGATCAAGTGGGATTTGCCCCTGGGATGCAAAGATGGTTCAACATCTGCAAATCAAGCAATGTGATACATACGTTAACAAAATGAAGGATAAAAATGATATGATCATCTCAGTAGGTGCAGAAAAACCAGATGACATGATTCAACACCCATTTATGATAAAAACTCTCCACAAAGTGGGTACAGAAGGAACATACTTCAACATAATAAAGGTTATATATGACAAGCCCACAGCTAACATCATACTCAAAGGTGAAGCTGAAACCTAGTATATAAGTCCCAGCCACAGATATTAGCCAAGAGAAATAAAAGGCAACCAAATTGGAGAGGAAGAAGTAAAACTCACTGTTTGCTGATGACATGATTTTATATATAGAAAAGCCTAAAGAATCTACCAAAAAACTATTAGGAGTAATAAATGAATATAGTGAAGTTGCACAGTACAAAACCAACAAAAACCTGTTGCATTTCTATATACTAACAATGAGCTAGGAGAAAGGGGAATTAAGAAAACAATCCCATTTACAATCACCACAAAAAGAATAAAATAAATGGAATAAATTTAAGCAAGGAGTTGAAAGACCTCTATACTGAAAACTATAAGACATTGTTGAAAGACACTGTAGACACAAATAAATGGAAAGATATTCTGTGCTCATGGATTGGAGGAATTAATATTGTTAAAATGTTTATATTTTTTAATTACCTAATTTTAAAAATATTACATAAAGCAATCTACAGATTCAGGGCAATCCCTATCAAAATCCCAAGAACATTTTTCACATAAATGGAACAAAAAATTATAATATTTATTTGGAACCACAAAAGACCTTGAAGAGCCAAAGCAATCTTGAGAAAAAAGAACAACGTTTAGAGATATCACACTCTCTGACTTCAAACTATATTACAAAGCCATAGTAATCAAAACAACCTGGTTTGGCAGAAAAACAGATATAAAAATCAATGTAACAGGGACTTCCCTGGTGGCACAGTGGTTAAGAATCTGCCTGCCAATGCAGGGGACAAGGGTTTGAGCTCTGGTCTGGGAAGATCCCACATGCCACGGAGCAACTAAGCCTGTGCACCACAACTACTGAGCCTGTGCTCTAGAGCCCGCAAGCCACAACTGCCATAACTACGGAGCCCCAGTGCTGCAACTACTGAAGCCCGCGCGGTTAGAACCTGTGCTCCACAACAAAAGAAGCCACTGCAATAAGAAGCCCTTGCACTGCATCAAAGAGTAGCCCCCGCTTGCAGCAATTAGAGAAAGCCTGCGTGCAGCAATGAAGACCAAACGCAGCCAAAAAACAAAATCAATGGAACAGAACTGATAGCCCAGAAATGAACCCCGGCATACATGGACAATTAATTTACAACAAAGGAGCAAAGAACATTCAATGGAGAAAGAATAGTGTCTTTAATAAATGGTGTTGGGAAAACTGGACAGCCACATGCAAAAATATGAAACTAGACCACTATCTCACACCACACACAAAAATCAACTCAAAATGGATTAAAGACTTCAAGACCACAAAACTCCTAAAAGAAAATATAAACAGTATAATCTTTAACATGAGTCTTAGCAATGTCTTTTTAAATATGTCTCCTCAGGCAAAGGCAACAAAGCAAAAATAAACAAATGGAACTGCATCAAACTAAAAAGCTTCTGCACAGCAAAGGAAACCATCAGCAAAACAAACCAACAACCTACTGAATGGGAGAAAATATTTGCAAATGATGTATCTCATAAGGAGGTAATACTCAAATTATATAAAGAACCCATACAATTCAGTATCAAAAAAACAAACAACCCAATTAAAAAATGGGCAGAGGAGCTGAACAGACATTTTTCCAAAGAAGACATCCAGATGGCCAACAGGCACATGAAAGATGCTGAACAAAAAACCACATTAACATCATCATCAAGAAATGCAAATCAAAACCAAAGTATGATATCACTTCATTTCTGTTAGAATGGGTGTTATCAAAAAGTCAAGAAATAACAAGTGTTGGTGAGGATGTGGAGAAAGGGGACCCTCATACACTGCTGGTGGGAAATGTAAACTGGTGCAGCCGCTATGGAAAACAGTATGGAGATTCCTTGAAAAAATTAGGAATGAAACTACCACATGGTCCAGCCCAGTTCTGGGTATTTATCCTAAGAGTACGAAAACATTAATTCAAAAAGGTACATGCACCCCTATGTTCATTGCAGCATTATTTACAACAGCCAAGACATGGAAACAACCTAGATGCCCGTCAACGATGAATGGGTAAAAAAGCTGTGGTATATATACACAATGGAATACTACTTAGCCATAAAAAAGATGAAAATTTGCCATTTGCAACAACATGGATGGACCTTGAGGGTATCACGCTAAGTGAAATACTTCAGATGAAGAAAGACATATACCATGATTTCATTCATAGCTGGAATATAAAAAACAAAAACCCAAAATAAATGAACAAACCCAACCAAAGAAAAACAAACATGAGAACAGAGTAGTGCTTATCAGAAGGTGAAGGAGGGGTAGGGAGGATGGAATGGGTAAAGAGCATCAACTATATGGTGACAGATGGAAACTAAATTATTGGTGTTGAGCACGCTGTAGTGTATATAGAAGTAGAAATAAAATGTACACATGAAACTTATAAAACATTATAAACCAATGTTACCTCATTAAAAAAATAAATCTTTAAAAAATTGACAAAGGACATAAACAAGCAATTCATAGAAAATGGCTGGAATAACTAACAAGCATATGAAGAGATATCCAAACTCACTAATATTCAGAGATATTCAAACAAAAATGAGATACTACTTTATATCATTAGAGCACAAAATCAGAAAAGTGATCATACCAAATGCTGGTAAGGATGTACAGAAATGAGAGTTTTGGGGCACTACAAGTAGGAGTGTAGCCATCTGGGAAGCAACCTTCCAGTGTTTATTGAAATCATGTATGGAAAAAACCCAATGATCTCACTCCTAAGACTATTATTCTGAAAGAAATTACTTCATAAGTCCAGAAGGGGACATATATTTTGCAGTGTACTGCAACAGTACAGTGATGTTTACAGTAACAGAGAACTGGAAGCAACTGAAATATCCAAGTAAGTAAAATGAGGTATTAACTTCCTATAGGAGAAAAAGAATAAATTAGATGTACATATAGCAACTCAGATTTTAAACTGAGTAATAAAAAGAAATAGAGATTTTCAGCATCATTCTAATCATGTACGTTAAAAATACATAATCATGCAAAACAACATTATTTATAAGGTTATATATTCAAGGATTTATCACACACAGCGGGATCAATGTTTTTGTTGGGTAAAATAATAAGAGTGGGAATGGTGACGGGAGGAAGATAATAAAAGAGGGCCCTTGCACAAACCAATGATGACAGTGCATCAGGAATTAGAGTATGCTTTCACTCAGCTCCACACTGAAGCTAACAGGAAAAATAGGAGACACCTCTGTGATTGGAAATTTTTAAAAAGTAGATAAAGATAGTTCGTTCCATAAAGCAAATAGAATATTAAGTATAAGTACTTTAAGTCAGCATACAGTTACCAAACTCTCAATTACTTAATGACTGATCATAGATCAGCCTCTCCTTTCCAATGCGTAGAATTCGGTCATTTCACAGTACAGAGCACCAACATAAAGGGGCAACAAAGTTAAGAGAAGAGAAGAGTTAAAGCCCCTTCCACCTTTTTTTGGGGGGTGGGGCGGGGGCGGCTCCAGAGCACATAATCAAGGTCATCGAGGCAGAAATATTAAAATAATGACTAACGTTAGAGTTCGGAATTATCTATAATAATTATATAATCTATGTAATAATTATATAATTTATAAAGTTTAGCTCCGAGAATTAACTACTACTGATAATCATATGTTAAATAAAATGGAAAAGCGGTCTCCTACATTATTAATATTTTCTACTCAAATACTGAAAGTGCAGGAGGGCGAGGAAAGGAACACCTGGAGCATACCATGACTATTTCACTTTTCCCCCAGGAGTCATGCCTCTTGGGGGACGCTTACCTCTTTAAGGGAACTTTTACAATACTAACCTTGCAGAGCCTCTCAAGTCCTTAAATTCTATGTTGAGAAGAGGCAAGAAGTTGCTTTTACAGAAGGGACAGGTTGTATTCAAGTTTGAATCATCTGCCGTCCATCCAGCCATAATTTCTTCATCATAAACTAAAGCTCCACAAGCTCTGCACTGTGAACAACTTGACATCAAAACCTAAGAGAAGAAAAGTACACATACTGAGAACCTCCACAGTGAAAATCAGTCTTAATAGGCCATCCTCTTGAGACAAACATAGAATTGTATTTATTTTGTTGATCACACTTGGAATAACAATTCAATTACTTTATAGGTAAAACTACCAGTTTATTGCCTTGTTTACATAAGATATCAAGCAAATTCAACAAAATGACTTATTTTATTATTCTTTCCAAAAAGGTACAGAATTCTGTTAAATGCCATTCTGAAATAAAAATATGTTTACAGCCACTTTATCATGGACAGAATATAGAACTTTTACCTCCATTGCACAATTCTGATAGATGCTGGACATGCTGGTGTTTTGAGAAGAACCATGATCTGACTTTTCAAAGTCCTGCCCTTTTATGCCTCTTGGAAATGGAATTTCACCTAGAGAAAAGTAAACATCATAAATGTCCTTATTCTTTGGAAATGCATACTTAGGGGGAAATATCATGAAGTCTGCAATTTATCTTCAAACGGTTTAGTATCAAAATGTACTTATGTACATACACAGAGGAAAGGTTAACAACAGTTAACTAAATCTAGGTAGAGAACATATGCTTGTTCACTATATGATTCTTTCAACTTTCAACTTTTTAGGATATTTGAAATTTATTTGAAATTTTTCATAATAGAAAGTTGGAGAAAATGAATAAAATTACAATTTTAAAAAATAACACAGAACTAGGAAATTTCAGTGATATAACACAGAAATCCTCCAACTCTAGTAAATATCTGATTCACCCGGAGAGCTGGTCAAAAATATACATTCTTAAGGTCCCATCCCACAGATTAAGTCTCAGAAGTTTTAACCTAGGGCTTGGATACTTGTATATACTTTTAAACAAATTCCCCAAGTGATTCTGAGACACCCTAAAGTTTGAGAACTAATGGTAGAATCCATAAATGTACATAACTAAAAATAAACTCAGTGGGTGCCTACAGTACTTGTAGATCATATAAAATAACAGTGATAATATGGTGTGACTATATCAGATCCTCTCAACAAATGGGGCTTACTGTGTGTATGGTGCAGGGAGGAAGAAGTATGGGCATAAATTAAAAATTAATTTTCTATAAATTAGAAGAAAGGACGATCCTTCCCCTTACCTGGTGAGTAATGCAGTTTACCTACATCTCCACTGCTGCTGCTACTGCCAAGGCTTGTGTTGCTCTGGGTAAGTTCACTAGGGACCAGCCCTGAGATACTCGTGTTAGGTGATATATTCTCTCCTAAAATATGGTCTTCAAGGCCAGCTGGGAAGCTGTAATCTCTCTTTGTTTCCTCCTTTAATTGAAAAGAATAAAATCCCACATACATAAGTAATACCTTCCCCAATGAGAATATATTCACTCTACCCTTTTCAGAATTAAACTCATCTATAATTCTTAAATAAATCATCATCATCATATGTTTCAAAACCATGAACTCTTTGTTATTTGGAATTTCTCTTCCATACTCTAAGACATTCAAGCAATGACCTGTGCTTTAAGATTATGCTGTGCTCCTAGTGTATATTAGGAGTGTGGGGTTTATTCCAATATTCAAAACTATAAAATGAAGGAACTCTAGACGCTCACTATGCCCAGTGTAATCAGAGACCCCAGTCCAAGTAGAGTAGGGGCTTCCAAGAGTCAGCCAGATTGTGTTCTTGGCCCCCCTTCACATATTAGGTATGTGACCTTGCAGAAATTACTTAACTTCCATAACTTTTAATTATATTATCTGAAAAATGTGGATAATATAAGTACATTAAAATAAGGTTGTGGTGAGAATTTTAGCTGGCAATATGATTATTCTGAATAACAACCATCATTACTAGAGGAATAAAACATGAACAAAGTTCTGAACACTGTAGTTCTTAACCACTATAAGTGATTGTTGATGCTTTAGATAGAAAACATTTCAATAAGCAGTTTCCTTTTAAATTTTTGCTTTAAAGGAGAAAGACTTGTGTCTTCCTTGTTATAAAACCATATTAAATGATTTTTAAAAACTAGATATGCAAAACAGGAAATAAAACACTTATAATATCAACATCCACAGAGTGCAGTAAAAATCTTGATGTATATCCTTCTAGTCAAAAATATGCATACATAATACGTTTTTACAAAATAGGATATTTTTATCCCATTCTTCTCATGTAGTTTATCATTAAATCTTCTACATTATTTAAATCCCTGCAACCTAATCTGATTTACTGGTGTATTATTAAGAATTTAGTAAATCCTCTACTGCTTAAACATTCAGAATCCTGTAAATTTTATGAGTTACACTGCTGAATTCACTTGAGCTATTTTTACACATATCCCTAAATATTTTCTTAAATTCTGGATAAAAGTTATGAATATTTTACAGACTTTTTATTCATTCCTTCACTTGAAAATATTAGGTATATCCTATTTGCCTTTGCAGTCAATGGTACTAGGGCAATAGTAATGAAAAGAAAAGAAAGATTAAGATCTGCAACCACCTGGAATTTACAGTCATATATTCCAAGTCCAAATTACTCTGTAGAAAGCTTTTTATTTAACACTGCTAGATAAAATTTCAAACGTGAAATGGCTCACACTGCTTTTTTGGTTTGTTTTAAATATAATTCCAGGTTAAGATGCTTTTGAAGTTAGCTTATTTTGTCTTTCCTTAACTGACCTTCTAAGTTCTTTAAATACAAAATTTGTCCACTCCTATTTTCACAAAAAGATATTATGATTAATTCTCTTTATGATGATTTTTAAAAGGATTAGCAGTTTTTCAAAGGCTATATAACAAAAGACAAGAAGGGCATTATATAATGATAAAGGGATCAATACAAAAAGAAAATCTTAAAGTCATTAACATATATGCACCCAATTCAGGAGCACCTAAATAAATAAAGACACAAAGGGAGAAATTGACACTAATACAATAACAGTAGGAGACTTTAACACCCCACTGACATCAATGGACAGATCATCCAGACAGAAAATCAATAAGGCAACAGAGGTCCTAAAGGACACAATAGACGAGTTGGACTTAACTGATCTCTAAAGGACATTACATCCAAAACCAGCAGAATACACATTCTATTCTGTAGAATGCACATTTTTCAAGTGCACATGGAACATTCACCAGGAAAGACCACATACTAAGTCACAAAAAAGCCTCAAAAAATCTAAGAGGATAGAAATTACACCACGCATCTTTTCTGACCACAACAGTATGAAACTAGAAATCAACTAGAGAAAGAAAAATGGGAAAAGAACAAACACATGGAGACTAAACAACATGCTACTAAAAAACCAATGGGCCAATGCTAAAATCAAAGAAATCAGAAAACACCTTGGGACAAATGAAAAGTAAAACATAACTTTACAAAACCTATAGGATCCTGCAAAAGCAGTTCTAAGAGGGAAATTCACAGTAAGACAGGCCTTCTTTCAAGAAACAAGGAAAATCTCAAACAACTTAGCCTACCACCTAGAAGAATTAGAAAAAGAAGAACAAAGCCCAAAGTCAGCAGAAGGAAGAAAATAATAAAGATCAGAGAGGAAATAAAATAGAGATTAAAAAATAATAGAAAAGATCAATGAAACTAAGAGCCAGTATTTTGAAAAGATAAACAAAATGGACAAACCTCTAGCCAGGCTCACCAAGAAGAAGAGAGAGGACCCAAATAAACAAAATAAGAAATGAAAAGAGTAGAGTAGAAATAACAAATAATACAGAAATACAAAAACTCATAAGAGAATACTAAGAACATTTATATCCCAACACATTGGGCAACACAGAAGAAATAGACAAATTTCTAGAAACATACAGCCAGCCAAGACCGAGTCAAGAAGAAATAGACAATTTGAAGAGACCAATTACTAGAAGTGAAATAGAATTGCCAATAACAAAACTACCTGCAAACAAAAGTCTAGGACCAGACAGCTTCACTGGGGAATTCTACCAAACATGTAAAGAAGAGCTAAAACCTATCCTTCTAATACTATTCCAAATTATTAAAGAGGATGAAACACTCCCAAACTCATTCTACGAGGCCACTATTACCCTGATACCAAAACCAGACAAGGATACTACAAAAAGTGAAAATTACAGACCAATATTCTTGATGAATATACATGCAAAAATCCTCATCAAAATATTAGCAAACCAAATCAAACAACATATAAAAAGGATCATACACCATGATCAAGCTGGACTTATTCTGGGGACACAAGGATGGATCAACATACGCAAATCCATTAATGTGGCACACGGCACTAACAAAAAGAAAGACAAAAACCACATGATCATTTCAATAGATGCTGAAAAAGTATTTGACAAAATTCAACATCCATTCATCATAAGAACTCTCATCAAAGTGAGTACAGAAGGAACATATCTCAACGTAATAAAGGCCATTTATGACAAACCCACAGCCAACATAATAATGGTGAAAAGATGAAAGCTTTCCAGTTAAATTAAGGAACAAGACAAGGATGCCTACTCACACCCCTTCTATTTAACATAGTATTGGAAGTACTAGCCAAAGTTATCAAACAAGGGAAAAACGGGTATCCAAATTGGAAGGGACTGCAGATGACATGATACTCTATACAGAGAACCCTAAAGTCCCCACCCAAAAACTTTTAGAATAAATGAATTCAGCAAGGCTGAAGGATACAAGATTAATATACAGCAATCTGCTGCATTTCTATACACTAATAATGAAATATCAGAAAGTTAAAATCCCATTTAAAAAAAAAATTCCATTTAAAACTGCATCAAAAGAAGAAAAAAACCTAGGAATAAACTTAATCAAGGAGGTTAAAGACCTATACACTGAAAACTATAAAACATTGATAAAGGAAAGTGAAAATGATTAAAAGAAATGGAAAGATATTCCCATGCTCTTGGATTGGAAGAATCAGTATTATTAAAATGGCCACACAGGGGCTTCCCTGGTGGCGCAGTGGTTGAGAGTTCACCTGCCGATGCAGGGGACACGGGTTCGTGCCCCAGTCCAGGAAGATCCCACATGCCGCGGAGCGGCTGGGCCCGTGAGCCATGGCCACTGAGCCTGTGCGTCTGGAGCCTGTGCTCCGCAATGGGAGAGGCCACAACAGTGAGAGGCCCACGTACCGCAAAAAAAAAAAAAGGCCAGACTACCCAAAGAAAGCTACAGATTGCATCCCCTATCATTTTTCACAGAAATAGAATAATCCTAAAATTTATATGGAACCACAAAAGGCCCCAAATTACCAGAGCAATCCTGAGAAAAAAAGAACAAAGCAGGAGGTATAAACGTCCCAGACCTCAGACTATACTGCAAAGCTACAGTAAACAAAACAGTGTGGTACTGGCACAAAAAAACAGATACATAGATCAATGGAACAGAACAGAGAGCCCAGAAATAAACCCACGCACCTACAATCAATTAATTTATGACAAAGGAGGCAAGAAAATACAATGGAGAAAAGACAGTTTTTCCAACAAGTGGTGCTAGGAAAACTGGACAGCTACAGGCAAAACAATGGGATTAGAAAATTCCCTCATACCATATACAAAAATAAACTCAAAATGGATTAAAGGGGCTTCCCTGGTGGCACAGTGGTTGAGACTTCGCCTGCCGATGCAGGGGACACAGGTTCATGCCCCGGTCCGGGACGACCCCACATGCCGTGGAGCGGCTGGGCCTGTGAGCCATGGCGCTGAGCCTGCGCGTCTGGAGCCTGTGCTCCGCAACGGGAGAGGCCACAGCAGTGAGGCCCGCATACCGCAAAAAAAAAAAAAAAAAAAAAAAAAAGGATTAAAGACTTAAATATACAACCTGAAACCATAAAACTCCTAGAAGAGAACATAGGCAGGACACTCTTTGACATAAATCATAGCAGTATTTTTTGGATCTGTCCCCTAAAATTAACAAATGGGACCTAATTAAATTTAAAAGCTTTTGCACAGCAAAGGAAGCCATCAACAAATCAAAAAGACAACCTATGGAATCAGAGAAAATATCTGCAAATGATGCAACTTACCCAAAATATACAAACAGCTGATACAGCTTAATATAAAAAAAACCAAGCAATCCAATCAAAACATGGGCAGAAGACTTGAATAGATATTTTCCCAAAGAAGACATACAGATGGCTAACAGGCACACGAAAAGATGCTCATCATGACTAATTATTCAAGAATTGCAAATCAAAACCCCAAAGAGGTATCACCTCACACCTGTCAAAATGTCTATATCAAAATGTCTACAAATAACAAATGCTGGAGAGGATGTGGAGAAAAGGGAGTCCTCATACATTTTTTATGGAAATGTAAATTGGTGCAGCCACTATGGAAGACAGTATGGAGGTTCCTTAAAAAACTAAAAATAGAACTACCATAAGATACATCAATTGCACTCCTGAGTATATATCCAGGAAAAAAAGGAAACACTAATTCAAAAAGAGACATGTACCACAATGTTCATAGCAGCACTGTGTACAATAGACAAGACATGGAAGCAACCCAAGTGCCCATCAACAGATGACTGGATCATGAAGATGTGATACACACATACACACACACTGGAATATCACTCAGCCGTTAAAAAGAATGAAATATTGCCATCTGTAGCAACATGGAGAGAGCTAGAGAATATTAATGCTTAGTGAAGTCAGTCAGACAGAGAAAGATAAATACTGTATGATATCATTCATATGTGGAATCTAAAAAGTCATACAAATGAATGTATATACAAAACAGAAACAGACTCAAAGAAATAGAAAACAAACTTATGGTTACCAAAGAGGAAGGGGAGACGGACAAATTAGGGGTATGGGTTTAACAGATACAAACTACTATACATAAAATAGATAAGCAACAGGAATTTACTTTCTAGCACAGGAAATTATACGCAGTATCTCGTAGTAACCTATAATGGAATATAATGCGCAAAAACTGAATCACTATGCTGTACACCTGAAACTAATACAGTACTGTAGGTCAACTGAACTTCAATAAAAAGTTAGCAGTTTGGGGGACTTCCCTGGTGGTCCAGTGGGTAAGACTCTGTGCTCCCAATGCAGGGGGCCCAGGTTCGATCCCTGGTTGGGGAACTAGATTCCACATGCATGCCGCAACTAAGAAGTCTGCATGCTGCAACTAAAGATCCCACATACCACAACTAAACATGCCGCGACGAAGATCCCACGTGCTGCAACTAAGACCCCGTGCAGCCAAAATAAATAAATAAATAGTTAGCAGTTTTTTGTTGTGCAGTATGAAATCTACTGATTAAGTTGTAGAGTGACATCACATATCTTAAAGAGATAACACAGGTGAAAGCTATTTAAAAAGTGAAGTGCTATGCAAATATAACATTATTAAATCAAACATTAATCATTAGTTCTTTCAAATCAATAGACTTAATGTGTTAGTTTAGACTGGGCTGTGGAATTATAAAGTAGTCCTGATATTCTATTTCTTCATTATTAATTTCCTTACATGTATGTTGAAGTCATTTCAAGAAAGTAGGATATGCATGTTTTAAAATATAAAAAAGTGACCAGAAATATCTAAATAATAATGTATATATTAAAAAATACTCCAAACATTCCAACATCAGACAGATGACACACATAAGACACTCTTACCTCATCATCTGAATAGCTGTAGGCAGATGATACAGCTACCCACATCTTACTGGCTACTGTAGCTGCTTGCTTCATACCAGATTTTAGCACATCCATCTTGGGCCCTGAGAGTAGATTGTCCAGCTTTAGCCCTGACAAAGAATTTACCACAGAACCCAATGAGCCATGTGGTGAAGAACGGACCAGTGCTGATAAAGAAGCTGAACGTTCTTTATGACCTCGAGAGGGAGTTTGTTGCCTGAAACGCCCAGTAAAAGTTTTAGATCTGGACACTGCAGGGGAGCTCTTTTCACTTTCAGGACTGTCCTGTGCTGCAGGACCATGATCTAAAGGTAGGCTTGATCTCCTCTCTAAAGGGTGAATAAATGCACTGGTAGTGCCAGGCTCTCTGTTTCCCTCTCCATGTAGTTCCATACTAGAAGACTTGCTACCCAAGGGACTCTTTAGATTCATATAGCTTTCAATTTCATCAGCCAGATTACGTGCAATAACTGGAGAAAACAACTTATCTTCTGAATCAGGAGTTTTTTCTCCTATACATTCAGTGGCTAAAAGTGACAAAGGATCTAGTCCAGTTTCAACATCTTCCCTCTCAATAGCTTTAGCACCACCACATGAACTACTTCTCTTATTTAATAGATCCTTGGATCCTGCTTTCAAGTCTCTGGACTGATTACTGTCATTTTGTAGGCTGTCACATGTATCCTTTGTCACAGGAGTTTTAGCTACATTTTCATCAACCACAGGTTCTATGAACTCTTGGCTTTCCTCAAGCATCTCTAACACCGATGAAGATCTGTGCTCAGAATCCCAAGTGCTTTCAGACACACGAGTCCTAGTGTCAGCTGGATGACAGCTAATACTCTCAAAGCTATGGGTTCTTGCGATATGAAGTGGAGAAGTCTTAGGACTCGTCAGTGCTGCTGTGAGAATCCTGGCATCTGCTCCCATCATGATAGCCACTTCACTTGAAATTAAATCCAAACTGCTCTTCTTAAGCAACATTCCTGCTCGACTTTCAGAACTAAAACTACAGCTTCTCTCCGGAAAATGCTTTTGCCTTTTTTCTCCTCTATCACCATTCTTCTTGAGATTAGTAACTTCGCCAAAGACTGCATCTTCAACTGGATCTTGAGTAGAAAACAGTACATTTGGTGTACTACCTAAAAAGAGAAAGTGCAATATTAAAAATAAATCTCTATTTTCTGATGTAACTTTTATAAAAATGTTTTTTTCTAATTTTTGAAAGTGACACATACTCAAAGTAAAAGATTCAGAAAGGTAAGATGGTATACAGAAAAAGTCCAAAAATTACTCCGTTCAACCCTGCCTCTCAGAGATAACATTTTAATGTATAATCTGCCTTTCATCCTCTATGCATATACACACATTTTTAAAAAAGATCGTGCAATATATACTGTATATACCTGTACTGTTCACTAAAGATATCACATCTATCAATAAATATACATCTATAAACATGTTTTATATTTTAAGAGTTTTATTTTCAGTTTAAGAAATATATTCCACATTAAATAGCAGGCCTAAAAAGAAATAATCTCTTCTATCTTGGGTTTCATATATCTAATTCAACAAGTATTTGCCAGGAATCTACCCTGCAGAAAGCAAATTCATAATCATAGAGAAATTATATATTTGCTATAGCCAAAGCCTTACTTCTCCAAAGTAAAAGGATCTAGAATGGTGCGCTTAGAATCGGCAGATTCCAAGAAGCCTGCTAAAATCTGAATAGCCAAAATTTTTTCAGATATGTTTATTCCTTCAACAAATATCTGAATTCCTACTAGCACCCACTATGTGAGGTGCTAAGAATACAATGGAGAATAAAACGGACATAATCCCAGCCCTCACAGAGGTCAATCTTGTTTGAGCAAGTGGAACAAAATTATGCCAGTGTCTGTAGGAACCTCCCCCACCTTTGGGGGATGCAGGCAGTCGTTAACTCTTTGCTACCATGCAATTTTTTCCACGCCAAGACCAAAAGCTATTTCTAGTTGCACCATTAGCAGAACTTAAGTCTACCCATTCATATTTAGGATTCTCATATTTTTGTTTTTTGTTTGTTTGTTTGTTTTGTTTTTGCGGTACGCGGGCCTCTCACTGCCGTGGCCCCTCCAGCCTGTGCAGGCTCAGCGGCCATGGCTCATGGGCCCAACCGCTCCACGGCACGTGGTATCTTCCCGGACCAGTGCACGAACCTGCGTCCCCTGCATCAGCAGGCGGACTCTCAACCACTGTGCCACCAGGGAAGCCCTCTAATTGGTTTTTTAAAAAGTATAATGACCTGGGAGTTTGGAAGGGAAAGTTGTCATTATGATAAGATCTTTTTTTTTAATCTTCCAAATTGATTTCAAGGTTCTTTTTAATATTCCAAATTGGTATCTATTAATAATCATAATCTTTCCAATTAAACAGAATAATAAGCATTTAGAGATATTTTTAAAGCATTTAAGGGAATTAAATTAGCCTATTTTATAACTCTGAAGTTTGTACCTGCTTTGAAAACTTTTAACAATATTTGAGAAAAGATCTTTGCAAATTTACTGGTTCTCATATCATTTCTAGGAAATTTAGTGTCACATTTTGTTCAATTTTAAAATAAAATTGACTGTTTGATATATTGGAAAAAGCCTCATTACCACCTCCTCTTTTCTTAATAGAACAAATCTTCCTACATCAAAATGTAACATGGAGGGCTTCCCTGGTGGCGCAGTGGTTGAGAGTCCGCCTGCCGATGCAGGGGACACGGGTTCGTGCCCCGGTCTGGGAAGATCCCACATGTCGTGGAGTGGCTGGGCCCGTGAGCCATGGCCGCTGAGCCTGCGGGTCCGGAGGCTGTGCTCCGCAACGGGAGAGGCCACAACAGTGAGAGGCCCGCATACCGCAAAAAAAAAAAAAAAAAGTAACATGGAAATAAGATCAATAAAAAGAGAAGAAAATGCACCAGTCCCCAGACCATGTCCATTTCAATATTCTGAGAAGATTCTAAACGTCTGATGAAGAAAACTGCCCTTTTTTTTTTTAACCTGCTATCAATAGGCTGGGAAAATGGGATAAAGAATATATATATCAATTATTTTTTTCAAAACATCTGTAGCTCCACCTCATTAGCAAAACATTACCCCCTCACTCCCTGTAAAATAACCGAACTTGGTATCACAATTTAAAAAAAAAAAAACAACTTTAGGAATAAGGAGTATTTCCACATTGACTTAAAAAGCTGAGCGAATTAATTTCTATAAAGTCATACAATAGATACACTTACAGATAGACTGCTGACTTTAGGGAAGTGAACTGTAGCTACTACTAACAAAAGGCAAATGATGCAGGCCAATTTCATTGTCTTTTAAAATCATACACTTAAGACGTATGCTTTAAGGGTACTTGGGAGGACTACACATAATTGAAGGCAGTAAACACAAATTCATGGGAGTCACACACAACAGAGTTATTCATTACAAATACTTAACCATAAATAGAAAGTGGCTCAGGGTACCTAGAATAATTGGGCAAAAATTAAAGACCCGCTGGTATTTTTGTGCAGAACGTTAAGTGATGTGAATCTTTTTCTTCCATTTCCCTTCAGGCTTAGGAGTTACCCTGCCACACACAAGCCCTTTGGAATTTGACCAGGTAACTGCCTCTCTGTTAGGATGAGTATAGCAGGCCCGTCCTACAGTCCTCTCTCATTATCAACCACAGGAAAGGAGGATGGAACTCAGAACAAGCACTATAATAAGAAAAGGTATTCCAAATAACAACTAAACACACTTAATACCCTTCCTTTTAAAAATGAATTATCTTTAAATAACTATTTTAATTTCTTCTTTAGCACATTTATAGGATTCAGCTTACTTCTGGCTCTTTAGCATGTTCATTACAATTAAGTTAGCAAGTTATAATGTCATTAAAGACACACATGTACCTATAGAAGTGTATTTTAAATATGTGATAACCAATATGTAAAGACTCACCAGTGCTACTTTTCCTGCCATTGACATCAAATATACCAGATGGAACTTTCACAATACTGCCACCCCATGCAGGAGGCTCAGGAGGACTCGGGGGCTCTGCACTAGGTTGTGAATGTTTGGCCACAACAGCAGAGACATCGCATACCTCTGGGAAAAAATATTTGGATGTTATCATTCCTATTTTTGCCAGTATTGAACAGAAACGAAGTATTTTTTTAATATATTTTATGTACTTTTTCTCTAAGTGGGGGTGAATACTTTTTCTCTATTTTATTACTGATTTCTTTTATGCCATAAATGTTGCCAGTACTGACTGAAATAAATGCTTTATTTTAACATTCATAATCCTAACTTGAGCATTCCTGAGCGAATAAATTAAGGCTCTGGCCTTCTGTCACACTCCTCATCACTTGTCAAGTAGGAGAGGGGCTTGCTTCTGCATAATTCTAGAGCATAAAGTAAGTGACGTCATTAAAGAAACTGTACTTTTTTGTAAGAAGATAGGAAGACCATCGTATTATCAAAAAGCCAAAATATTTCTCCATATTTCCTTAAAATGACTACTACAAATCATTTCTCATTTCTATCTCAATGAGTCCCCTAAAAAAAGGAAAACTACACAGACTATATTGGAACCTACGAATGAAAATTATCGACTTAGATATTTGAAGGACTTCTAGTGAAAGAGCATTTGAAAATCAAAGGTACACTGGAATACAAGTTTGATGACTCAGAGTTTAGTCCTGGTTCTGTCACAAAGTAGTTATTTAACACTGGCAAATGAACACCTTGATGGGCTGCAGTTTCCTACAAAGTTGAGGGCTGACCTACAGAGTCTCTAAAGATCTCTTAAATTCTAAAATTCAGAGACTACCAAAAATCTATCATATATAAGAGTACATAGTATCTTATAAGCCCAGACTTTACATTTCTGGAAATTATCACCAAAATTATCAAATAAGACTTTTAATTATTATAGGTATTTTTCTAAGTAAAGCTAGTAAACATCAGTACTGAACCTTCTGTTTCCACTTTTGTTTTGGTTATCAAGTCTCCTGATACTTGTTCTTCAGGCACATGAATTTCTGCATCATCCTTTATAAGTTCATCCTTAGACCCATAGCCTTGGTCAGACTGACCACCTGTTAAAAAGAATGTAGGCTGATATATAAATGTTTTCATATATTTATAGTCCAGCTATAAAATGTCAAAAGGAAATTCCACCAACTTACACAATTAAACTTGTAAAAAAAGAGGAGAAGAAAGCTCATGAAGCACACAAAACATTTTACAACAATGGTAAGAATCAAAGAACAGTAGAAACAGGAACATCAAAGACTAAAAACCATTACACACTTGGAAGCAGTGAATCTTAATTTAATTTCCTTATCTATAAATTAGTAGATTTGGATAAGATGTTTTGAAACTTTCTTTTGGAGTGCATCTACAGAATGCTACCTTTTGCGTAAGAAAGAAGTGGAAATAAACATATATCTGCTTACTTTTGCAAAAAGAAATGCAGGAATAATAAACCAGAAAACAATAAAACTGGTTACCTACAAGGGATGGGGGAAAATAGGACGGAAGGGATTGAGAGAGAGGAAACTTCTCTAAATATGGTTATCATATTGTTTTTATTTTTGGAAATGTATTAACTTCTACAAGTTCAAAAACTTAAATCAGCAAAACTGAGGGCCAGGGTGTAACTAAAACTGAATGCACACGGAAACAAACAAAACCAATTGTTTATGAATAACATGATCACACTGAAAGGATGGGGGAGGACTAATGTAATGTGTAACTTTTAACACATTATTCTGAGTATATACCCTAGTCATGGGGGGTAACAGTCAAATCCTAAACTCCTTAGGTTTATTTCTCACAGGGGAATGGGTATAGCAATTCTGAAATTATATTATGTGCACTGTAGGACTGAGCAAATGAGTACATGTGATGATGTTGGGAGCTAAGATTCTTACTGTGGAAGAAGAGAGATCTTTAAAAAGTGAAATGAAGGAAGGCAAAGAAAAACCTGTGGGGCTGATTTGGAATTAGAAGTATTTCTAAAATACATACACATTTTTTCTCCCTCTGCTGAAAAAGTCTAGAACGACAACACCCTGGAGGGAGTAAGCATTTCTAGAGCCCAGACCTTCGTTTCTAAAATCTATTGCCCATTAAAAGGAACCTGGGATCCTTGAAGAAAAGGCCGATTGCAGAGCTCAGTCAGGGAAGGTACAAGAATGAGCCAGGAACGTTTTGCTATGCAAGAAAGCAAGTGCTCAAAAACATGAGAGGACATTTCTAAAGAACATTCAAAAGAATATTATCTTATAAATGTGAGGGGACAATAGAGTTGGCAAAATCACCACCTTATAGCCATCACAGTAAAACGATTGGTTCAGGCAAGAATCATCAATGGATGATAAATTTAAAAGAGAAAGTGTGATGAAAAAGAAGATATTGTTGCATAGTCTCAGTGTCTCTTCACAAATAGCTTATTATCTGCAAGGGGGATAATGGTAACTAATAGAAACCGAACACTGACATCAAGTGATCAAAATTAACATTACCAATGAGGGGCAGACAGACATTGTGTGCCTCTGGGTTGTGATAATCTCAGAAGGACTTAACATAATTTTTGTAGAAGAGCCATGGATGCATAACCTAATCTAATCACAGGGGAACATCAGACAAACTCAAATTTGGCAGCATTCCACAAAATAACTGGACTTATTCTTCAAAAAGGTCAAGGTTACGAAAGACAAAGAAAAGGTGGGGAACTGTGCCTGGTTAAGGAGACTAAAGAGGAGTTAAAGTACCACAAAGGACATTATAGCTGACAACACTGGAATACAGACTATACATTAAAGAAGTAGAACAATGTTTTCCTGAATTTGGAAACTATACTGTGGTTATGTAAGAGCAAATACCACCGAAGTATTAAGAGGTAAAAGGGCAAGATGTATGCAATCTGCTCTCACATAATTTAGGGGAAAAAAGTGCATGTGTACAGAAAGAAACTGATAAAGCAAATGTGTCAAACTAAAAGTGAATGAATCTAAATAAAAGTTATTCAAGAGTTCTTCGTACTATTCTTGAAACATTTAATAAGTTTAAAATTAAAACTGAAATAAAGGCAAGTTACCAGGAGATCATTATAAAGGATGTCAATGAAAAACACATAAAACAAAAAATATAGTGCCTTCCACTGTCTACCACTTTTTTTTTTTTTTTTGCAGTACGAGGGCCTCTCACTGTTGTGGCCTCTCCCGTTGCGGAGCACAGGCTCCAACGCGCAGGCTCAGCGGCCATGGCTCACGGGCCCAGACGCTCCGCAGCATGTGGCATCCTCCCGGACCGGGGCACAAACCCGTGTCCCCTGCATCGGCAGGCGGACTCTCAACCACTGCACCACCAGGGAAGCCCCCACTTTCTATTTTTTCACTTTCTACCACTTTTTAAACTGCCTTTCAAACTTTGGGTTCGCCATATAACAAAAGAATTAAGCTTTAAAAAAACCTGCTATTTAGATAACCAACAAGGACCTGCTATATAGCACAGGGAACTATACTCAATATTTTGTAATAACCTATAAGGGAAAAGAATCTGAAAAAGAATATATATGTGTGTGTGTGTGTATGTGTATATAACTGTACACCTGAAATTAACACAATACTGTAAATCTGTACTTTGATTAAAAAAATTTTTAATTAAAAAAAATACTGCTATTTAGAATGACTTCTTTCAGTCATTTTTTTTTTTTTTTTATTGGCCCCCCTCAGAAAGTCTGGTAAAGCATTACGGTGCCATGAAATGGACACTAGACTGGGAACTGAGTAAACTGATTAAACCCAGATATGCCCTCAACAAGCTAAGTGACTCAGTATCAGGTACTAAGTGGAAAGATTCTGTGAGATAATCCTTAATGAAAAGAGTAACTTAAGCATCTGGGCTGGAAGTCTCCAAAAATATCAGATGATATCACCAGAAACTCTACAGAGACACATAATCACTGTAAATTCAGTATCAGAGCTTCAGTCATTTGAAATGTAGCTTAAAAGAAATATATGAAAAAGGGATCTGAAGTTTCTTCCCCAACTGGGGAATATGGAATCTTTATGCAGTTTCCCAGAATTACTAGTAAATCTTTTTTTTGCCTTTAAAGGAGACAAGTTTAAAAATCCAGAGAGATAAGGAGAGTGTTTATCTATTATTATTATTATTAGTGAAATGGTTTCATACCACAAATTATTTTCTTGATTTTCCATAAATGAAATCCATTTATTCTATAAGCACTAGGAAAAAAATACAGGAGGAAATAAAATAAGGTGGTTTTCAAATGAAAGTCTCATGAAAATTCCCACATGTTGAAAGAAATTTAATTTACAAACAGGATTGCGACTTACAGCTTTATGTTGACTTTCACCAATTTATACATGCTTCTGTAATTATGGGGATAGTTTTTAGCACAAGAATCAGCAGTTCAGTTTTAGCAAGCAAAAACCACCTTAACAGCTGGAATACTGAAATCTTTAACGCTCATAAAACTATTTGACTCAATGATGCTACAAACCACCCTCAAAATAAGAATTGTAGCAAGGCATAGCATATTTTCAATTAAGATAAATATGCTTTGCAAATTGATCATAAAGCGTTAGTTGGGTATTTTCAGTAGTATGTATATGATTACACGTATCTGAAGGAGAAAAAGCCAAGAAAACTAAAATTGCTTTCCACTTGCAACAGTACTTAAAATATAACAAAAGGCCTCTCCCCCACCCTTGCATGTCAGCAAAATTTAACCTAATAAATGGGAAATTACCTGAAGTGGTTAACATTCAAGGGTAGAATTAATGCACACGTGTATCCATAGCTTCACGTCACACAAGTCTGTCTGCACCCCACACCATGACAGCCAAGGACAAATGCAGCACCAAGAAACAGCACAGAGCAAAAAGCAGAGCAACAAAGAGCAGAGAAAAGGAAACTTCAGTCATTGAGACAAGTTCATCAGATGAAGCACAGGAATTAGACTCAGAATTCTTTTTAAAGAAAAGCTTGAGATATTAACAATAACAACAAAAAAGAAAAACACGAGAAGGATGTGCAACACACATATATCTGCTCAACGTGCTACTTTAATTAAGCTTATTTCTAACTTCAGAGGACAGAGATTACGCCCATAGCTTTGTATGTAAAAGCAGTTTCAGTAGTTTCTCAGATTTTAAAAAGTGTCATTTAAAGTAATGACTATGCAAAGAATACGTTTTTCTCGTGGTGTGTGACTTATTTTCTTCCCTCTTTAATATTCATAATCTCAAATCTTTAATAAATATTATCCACTTAATGAAAAGAAGATTTGCAATTGTGTCACTAACAGTCAAGTTCCTCAGCTCACAATTCCTAACAATTGTATCATATACTTTCACAAATTAATGATGAACGAACACAAAGAAGTACCATGTAAGAGCCTTTTGCACAGCACTCCCAAGTTTATTTTATACTATAGGAAATAAGAGAAGTGATCTGCAATCAGAGGTGTACTTTCTCCCCTTATTTATATATGGTATTTTTTAGGTATTCATATTGCACAAACTTGAGAGAGGAAGGTAAAAGTTTTTTTAAAAAATGGAAGACTTAACATGAGAGTAAGTGAAGGGTTAGTAAAATCCAGATTTTAGTACCTGTGCTAGAGTGATTATCAGTGGAATCAAGACTGATTAAATCTCTGACGAAGACTGTGTGCTCCCCACTGTTAGCATCATTAGAACTATCCACACTACCGTGGCTCACCGTGTCCCCATCACTTCCACCTGTGGCATTTTGAGGAGCTAAAGATAAGGACAACAGCAGTTCAATAACTCATGCACTGGTAATCTCTGAAACTAAACATGAGTGACTCACAGTTCATTTAAAGTTGCAGAATACTGTCTAAATTTGTGAGAGAAGAAAATAATTCTGGACTAGGCAACCTCTATCTTTAGTAGTATATGAAAATATCAAAACTAGAATTTCATTTACGTTTTCTGCCTCATATAAGTAAAAATTCATATGTCTATAAAGCTTATGGTTCAGCAAGAAAGTATCTTTCCAACCACATTTATTACCTGATATTGAGGAGACCTGTGACTTTTGCACGGTATTTTTAAGTGGCTGCCTAAATTGTGCCAAGCCACGTACCACATTCCGTACCTTCATCCATAAGAAGATACCACTGCGGGTACTGCTAGGCCACGGGCTCTCCAAAACTACCTAAAGGTAAAATAAAGGTTAAAATAATCTTTATTAGGAATATTTGAATTTTGAAAAAATACATACACATATAATATATACAAAAAGAATTCTACCCCAAAACGTCTAAAAAAAGTTTCTTAAATAAAAGGCATAATAAATTTATCAATCTTAATAAGCAGCATATATTGCCTAATGTCAGTCCTACTCACCTTATTATAATAGCCGTAAGTAATAGCATTTGGCTTTATTTTAGCAGTTTTCATTTCAAATAAAACTCTCACTGCTAAGACAGGATGACCCCAAAGTCCACAAAGCTGCATTACTACTCGATAGCACACCTAACAAAAAATAACATCAAAGCATTAATAGTTAGCATATTAGTCTGTGACTTGTAGAGATTTTTAAATGACTTTACTCAATTCTTCTTTTCAAAGTTATTAAGCAATAGTTATTACTATTTTCTCCTTTGTTCTGGTTTGAGAGTCTCGGTAAACTATTTTTTAAAAGTATTCATCAATGGAAGTACCAGCATTATTAACTTTTCCACATAAGACCTATGGGCATGTGTGCCGTTTGTTTCAGTAACTAAGTTTACACAAAGAAAACAACTATTATTTTCTATAATATGAGAAGGAATTCATTTTTAAAATCAAGCATGATTAAAATAGCTCTCTCCCAAATCATGTTCTGTATTTTATGCCAAAGGAATTAAAAGCAGCATCTCCAGAATGCCTACATAACAAAAATAATTCTATGAACCCGTGTCTTAAAAAAAGTATGAGAAGAAAGTTAAAAACACTGTAATATTATTAGCAAAGGCTTTTCTGAGAATATGTGTTTACTGAAGAGGGCTAAATTTGATCAGAAGAGGACGACTCAATGGGGAACTCCTAAAAGTTAGAATATCACATTTGGAAGACAACAGTAGAAACCATGAAGAATGAAACAGGAATCTCATGGATCCCTGGCAAAGAGGTGAGCCAGTTTACAAAAGCAGTGAACAAGGCAGCCAAAGACTACTAGAGCTTAATCTGAGAATAAGAAAAGATACATAAAAAAGATACTCTTCTTGGGACTTGTAAAATGTCCTCTGTTTATAACAGAGCTGTTTAAGAACTGTGAGTACCATAAAGCCAAGCTGCACTCTCTACTAAAGGGGAAAGTAAATAGATTTGAGAAAGCGTATTTTATTCAAGAGATGAAGTAGGGAAAGAGATGTGAAGAGGCAGAGGATGATGAGTACTCTACAGCTAGAAATGGAAAGTTTAATTTAGGAGCAGAGGAGTTCAGAAACTGTTAGAGTAACTTCATAAATGACTAGGTTAAAGAAGTGTTAGGAAACTACATAAATTAGGAACAAATGGGAGAACTAGGTAAGATGTATGATGCGATTAAGAAGAATGTGGCACAAGAGTTCTTCAAATATCTGAAGAGTTGTCACTTGAAAGAAGCAGTAAACAGCTTCTGCAGTCCCAAAAAAGCCACAGGGAGGTGGAACTGAACTCAGCATAAAACACAAACTTTCTAACAAAGCCAACTCAAGCACAGGCAAGGTCCCATATATTACAGACTTTCAACATCTCAGGTTTAGGTTGAAGTTTTACTAAAATATCTTGAGGTCCTATTCAATTCTAAGATTCTACGAGTCATGAAGAAGTAAATCACTTTCTATGTCAAACTGGGATTAATCTAAAATTTTCCAAAACCATTCTCGACAATTAATTTATTCTGAAGTCTACAAACTATTCCTCCAAACTTCCAGGCTTACCGGTATAAGAGCCAGGCATCAAACTAAAGAAACAGTAATAATGCCAGGGATATAATTTTTTAATTGCAGTATTTTGTTGCCTACAACATGATACCTTTTGGATATCTATGTTAGATAAAAGATGGCCACAAACTCTTTGCTGCTCCTCCCATGAGAAGTCTATGTCCCTTCCCCTTAATTGAGGGGGAAAGCCTCTGAGATTGCATGACCAATAGAATTTGCCTGAAGTGACAACTGTACCAGTTTCCTGGCCTAAGCCTTAAGAAAGGTCACTTTCCACTTCCTCTTGAAACAAATGCTCTTGGAGTGCTAAGCTATTATGAGAAAAGCCCAAGTACCACATGGAGAGGTCTGAGACTACATGGAGGAAGAGGGGTCCACCTGAGCCCAGCCTTCCAGATAACCTTGCCAAGGTACCTGGCTGCATGTGAGTTAAGCTGTCTTGGACCTTCTAGACCAGACCAGCTAGCAACTGATTACAACCAAGTGATTCTAAGTAATACAATGTGGAGCAGAAAAATTACCGTAAATTCTTCCTGGATTTTCAGCAAATAAGATAGTAAGATTTAATAAAATGGTTATTTTAAGCCACTAAGTTCTGGGGTGGTTTGTTACTCAGCAATGTACAACAATATCTATATGAATAGACTGATGAGACAAGGTGAGATAAGCTTGACACAAACATTTCATTTCCATTAAAAATTTAATAAATAGTATTAAAAGCAAAACACATTATGCATTGTAACTTTAATTTAGCCTACATGGCATATGCTATTTCTGGGTCTCTACTAGTTGTATTTAAAAATCTACGTTATTACAACTTCTGCAAACATAACATGTAGAACACAAAGCTGTCAAAACATTAAGCATATGAATGAGACAGTGGGTTCTAATGGAGTATGAACCTAAAAATCAAAACCACTTCCTTGCTAGGTGGCCTTATGTGTGTGTCATTTCATCTAAGTTTCAAATTTCTTTCTTTGTAAAATATAGAGTTGCTGGGAATACCAAAGGAAATAATGTACATAAAAATACTGTGAAAATTTTAATGTGCTATTCTATGTGTAATCAATAAACAAATAAAATGCATCAAATATGCCAAGCAAATATGCATCCTTAAGTTTTAAAATGAAGAAACATTTCTTTCTTCCAGTTGTAGAGATGTAATTACTTCAGGTGACTACAAATCTGTCGATATAACTTGTTAGAAGTAGGAATACAACAAATTAACCTCCAAATTTTTAAGCCTCCTATCAGAGTGTTTATTGGGAAAAAAGTCTAAAAGACTTTTTTAGCTTACTAGTCATAATTGCTCATGTTAGAAAACAGGAGAATGTAATTACTTGTAACAAAGACTACCTTAGAACCTTAATATCTATAGAGGAGACTATTTTTCAGGCAATTTGTCTTATGAACTTATCAAGGAAACTTAATCAAGTATTGTGCTTTGAGTTTAGAGTGCAGTAACAAAATTAATACTAGCTCTCTCATAGAGCATACTCTAAAGCACATTAAAAATATTCTGTGCTTGCACAAAGTTAAAGCACATCTTAAAATATATCTTAGATATATTATCTTAGATATATTATCTTAGATATATCTCTATCAGAATAAGTTTTTTAAAACATTAAAATGTATGAGGTACAAAACACTAATTCTGATCAAGCACTTTTAATTTCCAAATAGTTTTTTTTGCAGTACGCGGGCCTCTCACTGCTGCGGTCTCTCCCGTTGCGGAGCACAGGCTCCAGACGCACAGGCCCAGTGGCCATGGCCCACGGGCCCAAGCTGCTCCGCGGCATGTGGGATCCCCCCAGACCGGGGCACGAACCCGCGTCCCCCGCATCGGCAGGCGGACTCCCAACCACTGCGCCACCAGGGAAGCCCTCCAAATAGCTTTATTAACATCAGATGAGAGAAAATGTAATCAAATGTGAGAATGGATATTTTACTTGTTTCATAACTTTATCTTTTCATTTGAAAAGTTTTTTAAAACATACAGATAATACTTAGAGAAAAATGAGTTTTAGTGTGCTCACAAGCATTATCAAATCTTAATAACGTACATGCTTTATCAGTTTCAGACCTTTTTTATTTTATAAGAGGAGAAAATTACAGTTATTGCTGAAGCCTATAATGTGCCCCTCCTCAATCGCATTTCTCTTCTAACCTGGTGCTCTCTCCTTCTCCCCAAACACCCATTACTCTGAATTTTTATTCCAACTTCATTTTAAATTCTAATGCGGTTCTAAATAATCATTTTAGTTATTTTAACACCAAAAGTAACTTTTAAAGGGAAAAACAGCAACGAGAAGAGCTAAATAAGTAACTCAGTTTCTTTAACCGTTAGTTGGATAATACCACTACCTATCTCTGCGGATGGTTCTGAGGCTTAAGAGATGTAGCACACTGTACACTGAGCGCTTACCATCAGCCAGGTACTCGTCTAGGCACACTATGTACATTAACTGATTTAACTGTCAAATTAACCATTTGAGGATAGGAACTAAATATTATATACCTCAGTGGGGCAATTTTATCCCCCTGGTGACATCTGGCAATGTCTGCAGACATTGTTGATTGCACGGAGCTACTGGCACCTAGTGCACAGAGGCCAGGGATGCTGCTAAACATCCTACCACGTACAGGACAGGACCCCACAATAAAAAATGATGTGGGCCAAAATGTCAACAGTGCCAAGGTTGAGAAACTCAGACCTCCATTTTCAGACACATAATCTGAAACACAGATAGTTTATGTAACTCACCTAGGACACAGGTCCTAAGTGGAGAGCCACTTACTAAAGGCCTATTTGCTTCCTAATAAAGTTATCTTGAGAATAAAATTAAGTCAATATTTTTTTCTATTTATCAAGGGCAAACAGTCTGGTCTAAGGAAGTCAGTCTCTGCTGCATTTTTTTTTTTTTTTTTTGCGGTACGCGGGCCTCTCACTGTTGTGGCCTCTCCCGTTGCGGAGCACAGGCTCTGGACGCGCAGACCCAGTGGCCATGGCTCACGGGCCTACCCGCTCCGCGGCATGTGGGATCTTCCCAGACCGGGGCACGAACCCGTGTCCCCTGCATCGGCAGGCGGACTCTCAACCACTGCGCCACCAGGGAAGCCCTCTGCTGCATTTTAAAGGAATAATTTTAAAATAAATGTATTTTAAAATAATAAGTATTAGCTCTATGAAACAGGATAACAATTTTACCTTTCCTACTTAATGAAAATATTCGAGGATACTGGAAAGCAACTGAGACCTAAATTTTCTTAAAAATACAAATAAAATTTATCTTAGTAACAATAACTCAATTTGTTATACTTGCCTCATCTAGAGGATCCACATCTGTTTTCCTCATCTTAATAAGTACATCATATGCCTGCTGAAGTGCTCTGACCTTAGGATGAGAAACTCTAACATAGGCTGGGAGACAAATAAACCATAAACTGTAACAGTGACTGAAGAGACACTTGGCCCATTGTGGTGGATTTGTATAACATCTCTTCGCCAACTTTTGAGCTGTTTTTATCTCCTAGAAAGAGAATAAATAAAACATCATGCCATTCACTAAAATTCATTAGTATGACAGGAAAAGTGAGAAGTAAAAGGAAGAGAGGAATTTAATGTAAAATTTGACTCTAAAATCAAGCATTTCATAGTTTTGCTTTTGTGAATGGCTTCCTACTTAGTGCCCCATGGTTCTTTCTATAGAAGCACTTTATACTGTATTTTAACTATTTGGCAAGCAGGTGTCTCCTAATAGACTAGAAACTCCTTAAAAGCAGAGATCATTCATATTATTATAATACAATGGGTAACTAAGTGCCCCTCACACAGAAGGCACTCATATGTTTGATGAATGAAAGGGATTTCATTTATAGCTTATAGTTCTATAGAATCATTCTTGAAAAGTCAGAGTCTTCTCCCTCTTCCGCCTGATAAAAAGTTTAAGATGCCCTAGGCTATTCCCCACCAAGATTTCCACTCTACCTTCTGTGTTAATTCCTCCACTGACTGATTCGTTAAAAAGACCTATTCCTTTGCAGGCAACATACTCTGAGAAAGATCACAGACCTTCCTACCTAACAGTTTTATGGCATGTTTTCTAGTTCTGATTTTCATTCTGATTTAGGTGGAAGAGAGAAAAAGGTATCAAAGTCACCTGCTGAGCGTTATCAAACTCTACATATTCCCAGAAACTATAGAGCCCTCCACACATGTCAGACTGCCACTGTCTGCTTTGCACTAAAGATCCCTCTGCTGGATGTGTCCTAAATAAACATATTGTTATGAGCTCTATTTCCAAGAGACTTGCCTGGAAAAAAAATTCTGGTGAAAATGAGATTTAAAGATGTAGTAGCAAAATTGTCACATTAAAAAAACTTGCCTTTATTAAGCTGATAATGGTTAAAAAAAAATTCCCCTCAGACAACACTGAGAGAATTGTGTAGTATATGGGATTAAGGATCACCTCAGGTTACCCCTAGGATTTGAGGGACTGTACATGAATTGGTAAAACCTGAACTGAGAATTTCATTCTGAAATTTTCCATGTTTTGTAGACCCCCAAAATATCAGTATATGTATAAAGGATGTTCAATTTTAACTCACACCTAACCATAGTTTAACTCTTTATACCTAAATCAGATATAGTATTAAAACAATATGTCTAGGTTGTCCTAAGTTAACTCCCCTTAGAATGTAATATTCAGTAGAAAATATATTTACATTAACCATGAGGAAAAATCAAAATCACAATGAGATACCACTTCATATACGTTAGGATGGCTATAATCAAAAAGACAGAAGATAACAAGAATTAACAAGGATGTGGTAAAATTCCGACTGCTGGTGGGAATTTTAAATGGTGTACCCACTTTGGAAAACAGTCTGATAAGTTCTCAGAAGGTTAAACACAGAGTTACTATATGACACAGCAATTCTACTTTAGGCATATAACCCAAAGAAATGAAAACATATAACCACACAAACACTTGTACACAAATGTCTACAGCAGTACTATGCATAACAGCCGAAAAGTAGGAACCACCCACATGTACATAAATGGATAAATAAAATATTCTACACAATGGAATATCATTCAGCAATAAAAATACATGAAATACTGATACATTCTACAACACAGATGAACCTTAAAAACATTAGGCTAAGTGAAAGAAGCCAGTCACAAAATGCCACATATGTACAATTCCATTTTTATGAAATGCGCAGAACAGGCAAAACTATAGACACAGAAAATAGATTAGTGATTGCCCGGGGCTGTGGAAGATGGAGGAACCGGGGGGTTAACAGCTAAAGGGCACAGGCTTTCTTTTTAGGGAGATGAAAATGTTCTATAATTGATTGTGATGGTGGCTGCACAACCCTGTGAAGATACTAAAAGCCAGTGAGTATACTTAAACAAGTGAATTGTATGGTATATGAATTATGTTTCAATAAAGTTTTTTTTTTAAGTGTATTTAGTTCCCAAGGTTCTCTTAGAACATAAACATAAGCATTCAAAAACTTCAGCCTCAATATTATAAGTAGGGTTGCAAGAAATCGATTTTAATTCATTAACAACCATAGTGGGTCTTCAAATGATTGCTGTGGGTGACAAGTCTAAACTATGAGCTGCATATCACATATACATAGTTTACATTTTAAATTAGATAAAGAATATCTGACCTGTTTAGTTCTCTTAGCCATGAGAGCTGGACTGTTTGTAATGCTACTCCCAGTAGGGTGTCTACTAAAACAAAGTTTCAACTCCTGTGGTCTGTCAAAAAGCTTAAGGTCCAGTCTTGGAAAGTATTTGTAACTAAAATAAAAAGCAAAAATAGAACTGCTGATTTAAAGTACATTAACTCTTAATATTATGCCAGAATTTAGGTGAATATTACTAAACCTCAAAAGTACCCAACATTATTTTCCAAAATCCTTGTATAGAAATTTTTTTTTCAAAAATATAAGATGATGCAATTATAAGATACATAGACTATCTACATGGAAACTTTGGCTCCTCTGCATCCTATTATTTTCAATCAATCCCTAGAACACAGAAAACCCTGACATCTTGACAGAATTAGTAACCCTTTCAACAGGACCCATGTGTTCAATGATAATTTATATTAAAAGATAACTTTTAGTATACTTTGTAATTTTGTTTTTCTTTATAAAAGTACCTTGCATTCACATTTACAAGGAAAAAATCCCAAATATTTTTATATTAGGGATGTGCCATAATTTAACCAATTCTTTACTGTTGGACATTTTTAGGTTATTTCTCAATTTCTGCAATTAAGTATCTTTGTACATTTATCTTTGTGAATACTTTTACTTAATTTCTTAGAATAATGCCCAATAACAGAGTTTTCTATGGTAAATATTTATCAAGAAAATAAAAATTATTATAATCACCATCAAATTACTTCCAGAGAGGTTATACTTACATACACTCTAACTAGAAGGATAGCATATTCTCAAGCTGATAGATTAAAAATGCTTCTACTACTCATTTGGTTTGCATTTCTTTAAATACTACAAAAGCTTAACATACTTTCATATTATCAACTATTGGGATTTCTTCTCAGAAATTGCCTAGTTATTTCCTTTGGCCAATCTTCTTCTGAAATATATTGCCTTTCCTATTTGATTTACTTATTTGTCAATATCTGCATTCCAATGCATAATGATCAAAGCCAAATTAAAAAAGAGTCCTATAATTAACATGCAATCAAAATATACTTAATTAAACCACTCAATCTCAGGTATACATTTTTCATTCTTATGGAGTCCTGGTGAGATTATATATTAATTCTATATTTTTGGAAAACACTTATTTTATATTCCCTTTGCCCCAGAAATTCTTTTATGAATACAGCCAAAGAAAATAACTGTGCATACACACAAAGGTAGAGATAGCAAAGAACTATAAATAAATCCACAGGAGACTAGTTTAACAAATCACAATAAATGCATGCAATGTGGTTATTTAAAATGAATGGCACAAAAATATATATTGGCATGGAAAAATGTTCAGACCATTAAAGGCAAACACACGTCACAAAGAATATGCGCAAGATGAACTAATACTTGTTTTAAGTATAGTAAATGCAAATTTATGTACAAAAAGACAAAAAAGATATACATATAATTGTTAACAGACATTAAGTATTGGTGCTAAAACGATATGCTAGTTTTTTTGTTTGATTTTCTAAACCTATTAAATGGTATTCAAATGATCATAATAATAAACAATCAAACATTTTAATTTCTTAAAAGACTCCCATCCAAATCCTATAAGTTTATTTTAATAAAGAATGATTCCTGGCCCTCTACTTTTAAGTTTTCTCTGATATATTACTAATGCATAAGAATTTCACAGTCCTTATATTGACAACAAAATCCCCCAAAGGGAGGGGGAACCTCACAAAAGTAAATTTTTTCTTCTTCAGAAATGAAATTTTTAAAGATTAAAATATGGTAAATGTTTAGGTTAACAGTGATAAACATCTGGTTTCCCTTCCAACGGGGCTGTCCAATTCTTAAATTACAATACCTGGTGATATCTCCATAAAATGTTCATCTCCATTAGTTCACTAAATACATTTTGAAAATGACCTTCACAAATGATTACTATACAACGTATCTACTAATAATCACAAAAGATCAAATTATTAAAGCTGTGCCCAAACAACTGTTTAAAAAAATTCCTGTTACCTGTACTTTGGTGACAGATCCTTTCCATCATCAGGCGGTGGCTCGGGTGGCATTATGAACACAGTATGCTCACTTTTCTGTGAGTCATCTAGCTCTATCAATTTGGTGTCTTCTGCTGAATCAAAATCAACCTAAAAATAATTATTTTCTCCAATTAATTTGCATATAAGCAAGACGTGATTCTGAAACGTTAAAACTTTAAGAAAAAATACCTTATCTGTTTTCTCTGTGCCTTTATCAGGAAACATCTAGAAAAAAAGAAAAAAATTCTTAGTGAAAATGTCTCCTCTGAATTTAATAGAGATTATCTTAAATTATTATTTAAAAAACTATCCTTTTACTAGGCTACTAGGCTCCATAGTACTAGGCTAAAATATAAAAATATAATATTTCTCTTACGGCTATTAAGAGAGAAGCAATTTATTTTGACTGGTTTCTTCATAAATCCCTCTTTAGAAGCAAAAGATGGGGAGGGAGTGCGATGAATCAGGAGATTGGGATTGACATATATATATACTAATATGTGTAAAACAGATAACTAATAAGAACCAGCTGTATAAAAAATTAATTAATTAATTTTTTAAAAAAAGAAGCAGCAAAAGATGGGCAATCACAAGGAGAACCTGGCTTCTCAAATCAAAAATTTCATTATTACTAAACCCCTGCATTACTGATTGATATTATCTAAGCTTCTCTCTAACTGAATGATAATGGACTATCAATATTTAAGTAAACAAAAACGTTGAAAAGTTTTAATCATATTCCTGGAGTTTTAGATCACATGGATATAATGGGAGAAAATTATTCAAGTCTTCTAAGATACAGGAATCATTAGGAGACTATAAAAATTACATCATAATATTCTACCTTTTTTGGATAAAATCTCCAACTTTATATAGTATAGAGTTTGCACAAACAATCAGCCCCAAGACCCACTTAGCAAAAATAAGAGCTCTATTAAAAAATGAGAAAAAATACGTGAGTTATAACTGTCAAAAATCAACTTAAACTTCCTTACGATGGGTGAGTAAAGCTTTAAAATTTAACATATTTCTGGGGCTTCCCTGGTGGCGCAGTGGTTGAGAGTCTGCCTGATGATGCAGGGGACATGGGTTCATGCCCCGGTCTGGGAAGATCCCACATGCCACAGAGCGGCTAGGCCCGTGAGCCATGGCCGCTGGGCCTGCGCATCCGGAGCCTGTGCTCCGCAGTAGGAGAGGCCGCAGCAGTGAGAGGCCCGCATACCACAAAAAAAAAAAATAAAAATAAAAAGTGGGCTTCCCTGGTGGCGCAGTGGTTGAGAGTCCGCCTGCCGATGCAGGGGACGCAGGTTCGTGCCCTGGTCTGGGAGGATCCCACATGCTGTGGAGCGGCTGGGCCCGTGAGCCATGGCCGCTGAGCCTGCGCGTCCGGAGCCTGTGCTCCAGAACGGGAGAGGCCACAACAGTAAGAAGCCCGCAAACCGGAAAAAAAAAAAAAATTTTAACATATTTCCAAATAGCTTCCATTAGGACAAAAGAAATATATTAGCAAAAGTATTTGGAAAAACATTAAAACAAAAGAACACAGGACTTAACACAGGACTTCCATTACCCATAGAGCTAAACTTTCTTTTTGTTTTGTTCATTTTTTGTTTTTGATTTTTTTTTTGGCTGCACTGCACGGCTTGTGGAATCTTAGTTCCCTGAACAGGGATCGAACCCAGGCCTTCAGCAGTGAAAGCATGGAGTCTTAACCACTGGACTGCCAGGGAATTCCTAAAACTAAACTTTTTTAATGAACTACTAAATCTTATCTTATTCACGTAAAAAAAAAAAATTTAGGAGCTTCAATGAAATGTTCTTAGTACTTAATACAAAACCAAAGTGAGATTCAAAGAGAAAAATTAGCTATGTATGGCAGTACTAGATGCCACAAAGGAAAATAATTCTTACATTAAGCCCAGAATCGGACATTCGCATGTGTACACACACACACCCCACCTATAATGCCTTCCTCAGGTCGTTTGGGCTAATAATAACAATGATGATTATAAAGGTAAACAAACTGTTTAATTTTTTCCTTAATACTGACATATAGGACAAACTTTTACCTTTTCTATGCAGTCATCAAAAAAAGCCAATCCAGTATCTTTATCACTTACAAAACTACATTCTTCAATGAAACGAATAAAAATCTGTGTTTTGGTTAAAAGGGTGTAGAATTTTGTATAGGCACGATCTCGACTTTTTAAAAATCCTGAAGAAAATAAAATTAGAATTAAATTCAGATTTTAAAGTGGAACTAGATGTTATATTAATTATTTTAAACTTGCATATATCCATATTATTTTCTCTTTATATATATATATATACAAAGGGAAAGAGAAAGAAATATATATATTACAGAAAATAGATATCTTCTATAATATATATATTAAGGGACCATAGTCCCTTCTGCCTGATTCAACCACAAAAATCCTTAACTTATACCATTAACCTTTTCACTGAAATCTGCATCTCCTATAAGGAGCCTCTAGCCCTATAGCTCTCAAGTAGAAACTTCTGATACTCTGCATACTCACAAGCAGGAAGGGTCAAGTCCTTCCTCTGCAATGCCACCACACAATTATTTCTGTATCATCTTGTAAAAATCTCTGCTCATCTGGCTATTATTCCACCCATTCCCCTACTAACTGTAGGCACCTAGTGACTTCAGGGACACCCTCTCCCCTTTATTCACTGAACATCAGGGCACCTAATTCAAAGTCTTCTCCTCTCCAACTCCTACCATCATCATTCTTCAACACCCATAAAGACCAACCATCCAACATTTTAATGAGTTTTTAATTCCTTAACTTTCAATGACCTGTGGTCTATTCCACCTTAATCACCAACTTCTACATATAGTTACACACTCCCTGGACTTTTCTTGGTAGCACTGTAAACGGCTCTGCCTCCCAAATCTCTAATTTACATATTACTCCCTGACCATTACCCCTGTCTAGCTGGTATGCTTAAGTTCTTCCTACCAAGCCTTTTGTGTGGGGGATGGGGTAAGGAAGAAGATCGTTCTATGTACACTCTCCTATCTTCACGTCTCTCTCTCTCAAATATTGATTCCATGTCTGTGTACATCATTTCAATTACTTTCTTGTCAACACTCTCAATTTTTACGCCTTTTTGTCAAACTCATCTAGTATGACCTAGCCCTGGAGCAATGTATTGCCTGCTTACTCTGAATCTGCGCCAGTGTGGCTGAGCACAAGCTGCGGTTGGGAGGAGGCGCCGTTACATAACCAGGTGGATCAGAACCGCTTATACCTTCATCCCTGACCAGCAACCCCACTACATTTCTGGAGTCTGAATTTCCCTTTACCCGTGTTTTCACAGTTATTTCCAATGTTTAAATACTCTCCCTCCATGTTCTCTCCCTCATCCCTGAATAATAATACTTTATATTGCAGAGAAAATGAAAATCATTAAATGAGAACTACCTTCATTATTTCACTATAAAATCTATGACTCTTTCTGCAGCTATCATTTATTCCTTACTTTGTTTTACAATGAGTGTGACCCTCCTCCTATCTAAGGCCAAGCCCACCTTGGGATTCCAGGCCTTTCAGTGTTCTCTGGACAATACTCCCTCTCTATTAGCTAGTAACCAGTATACTCAAGTCTCTCTCATTTTAAAAAACCTTTCCTTAGACAATTTTCCAAAGAGGACATTCAGAGGGCCAACAGGCACATGAAAAGATGCGCAACATCATTAATCATCAGAGAAATACAAATCAAAACCACAATGAGACATAACCTCACACCTGTCAAAATGGCTATCATCAAAAAGAACACAAGTAACAAATGTTGGTGAGGGTGTGGAGAAAAGGGAACCCTCGTGCACTGTTGGTGGAAACGTAAATTGTTGCTGCCACTATGGAAAACAGTATGGAGGATTCTCAAAAAACTATGAGAAACCACATGATCCAGCAATTCCACTCCAGGGTATGTATATGGAAAAAACAAGAACACTAATTCAAAAAGATATATGCACCTCAATGTTCACAGCAGCACTATTTACAATAGCCAAGACCTAACTGGTTGACCGATGAATGGATAAAGAAGTTTTGCTATATATATATATATACACAATGGAATATTATTTATCCATAAAGAAGAATGAAATTCTGCCATTTGCAACAACATGGATGAGTATGATGCTTAGTGAAATAAGTCAGACACAGAAAAATACTCTATGTTATCACTTTTATATGAAATCTAGAAGGTGAACCAAATTAGTAAATATAATAAAAAAGAAACAGACTCACAGATATAGAAAACAAACTAGTGGTTACAAGTGGGGAGAGGGAAGGGGGCAAGGGTTAGGTAAGGGTAGGGGGTTAAGAGGTACAAACTATTATGCATAAAATAAGTAAGCTATGAGGACATACAACACAGGGAACATAGCCAATATTTTATAATAACTATAAATGGAGTATAACCTTTAAAAATTGTGAATCACTATGTTGTACACCTGTAACATACAAATATTGTACATCAATTATACTTTAACAAATAAATAAAACAAAAAATCTTTTCCTTAACAAATAATTAGATCCTTTCCTTTTCTGCTGTTTCCCTTCTCAATAAAGGGCACAACCATCCACTCTGTGGTTAAAGACAAGAATCTCAAAGTTGTTCTTGACATCTCCCTCTATCTTACATCCCATATTCAACTGCCAAGTTCTATTCAGTCTGCCTCCTAAAAATCATTCTTCTATTCATACTACCAACTAATCCAGGTCACTTCCACTGATCACTTGGACCAATGCACTAACCAACTAATAAGCAGATCCATACTTTGGATGCCCCCAATTCAATCTGCAGAGAAGCCAAAGAGATTTTTTTTTTAACATTAAACATGATCTTTTAAAAATGCAAACCTGATCCTATTACCTACTTAAATATCCCTCCCTGACTTGCAATTACTCTTGGAATAAAGACGGAAACCCTTCATTAGTCCTAAAAGATCCAACATGATCTGGCTCACGCCCACCATTTCAAGCATTGTTTTTGAGCCACTTTCCCCTCCAGCCTTTCTTTCTATGATGCTTCAGGACATTCCACATGCTGTGGTCCTTACTACATCCCCTTAAGGTATTAGTTAGTTGAGAAAGACTTCAATAAAATAGAAATAAATTATTCTTGACAAGTGGTAAGAAAAAGTCTTTTTTTCTTCTTCTAATGGATCTAGGCAATGATCAGCAAAGGCTGCTAATACAATTAAATGAAAGGCTGGTGGGGAAACTATCAATATAATGAATGGATGAGCCTGATAAAACTTGAACCCATGGATCAATCTTGAGAGCACTAAAAATGGGACACAGCCAGACTTGCAGTAAGTAGTGAGCATCATGTGTTTTAGCACCACTTGCCAAGAAAACTGAACCTGAATATAATCAAGCTCTAGATCAGTACTGCTTAATTCAGTAACCACTACACACATGTGGCAATTCAGCAATTAAAATGTGGTTGGTCTTTAATGAACCACATATCCAAAGCCACATCACTATTAAGTTGTGGAGCTGGAATTTGAACAGACAGTCTGACTTCTGAGTCCATGCCATTATTAGTGATTTATACCCAGAGGCGAAGGTTCAGGCAAAAAAAAAAAAAAAAAAAGTGGCTGGTCCAAACTGAGATGTGCTATAAGTATAAAACACACACCAATTTCAAAGCCTTAGTATGGAAAAAGAATGTAAAATATTTCATTAAAATTTTTACAATTTGATTACATGTCAAAGTGATACATTTTGGATGTATTAAGTTAGAGAAAACATATTATTAAAATTAACTTCCCCTACTGCTTTTTAAAAAACTGTGTCTACTAGAAAATCTTAAGTTATATATGTGGCTCCCATTATATTTCTTTTGAACAATGTGGCTCTTATTCCAACCAGAAGTTTACAGGAAATATAGATGAAAAAAATGTTAACACCATGGGGATACAATCAGATAAAAACACATATAACTTCAGGAAATTCTAAACACAGTTTATGGGTGAAATAATGTCCTACTTGGAATTTAGAAAGAAAGGGAGGGGTGGAGGAGGGGAGGAGAAAAGGACGAAGGAAGAGTAAAATGAACATAGGAGAAACTAAAACAACAGAATGTAGATTGCTACTACTGCTGAAGTTGGAAGGTAGCTACGTTATTCTCCCTACTTTTATTCATGTTTGTTAAAGTATCCCTAAAAAAAAGTTAACCCAAAACCCACAGCTAAATCCTATTCTTTTTTCAGGCCCAAGCTTAACTGTTACTTCTTCAGGGAACCTTTCCCCTGACCTAGCTCTCTTACTGTAACCAATACTTTCCTTTACAACACACTCAGTAAAATGTGTTATTTTATTGTCAAATGTATATATCCCTTGTTAGACCAAATGCTACCCTGTTAACAAAAACCTTAGGCCTCAGACACTAGTTAAATATCTTTCTAAATTCCATTAGTAATGCCTCTCTTCTACTTAGAATGACAGAGAATGAATTAGTGACCCACTACTGTCCATTAGAAAAACTCCATATTCTTAGTCTGGCATTTGAGACTACTCATAATCCGAGCTCTAATCTTATTTTCTGCTTTATCTTCCACAACACCTCTAAAGCTCCTCACTTGGTCAAATCGTACCATTAAAACTTTTTTCCCGAACATGCCATTATGGGCTGAACTGTGTCACCCCAAAATTCTTATGTTGAAGTCCTAACTCCCAGGATTTCAAAGTGTGACTGTATTTGCAGATATGGTCTTTAAAGAAGTAATTAAGTCAAACTTAAGTAAATAAACTAGGGTGGGCTCTAATCTAATATGAGTGGTGTCCTTAAGAGACAAGAACATTTAGATACAGATTCACACAGAAGGAAGTCTATGTGAAGATACAGGGAGAAGACAGCCATCTACGAGTCACGGAGAGAGGCCTCAGAGGAATCCAATCCTAGCTACACACTGATCTCAGATCTCTAGCCTCCAGAATCCTGAAAAAAAAAACAAAAACAATTTTCCGTTGTTTAAGCCAGGGGTCCCCAATCCCCGGGACACGGACCAGTATCGGTCCACAGCCTGTTAGGAATGGGGCCACATGGCAGGAGGTGAGTGGCAAGCGAGTGACCGAAGCTTCATCTGCCGCTCCCCATCACTCCCCATCGCTGGCATTACCACCTGAACCATCCCCCCCACCCCACCCCGTCCATGGAAAAACTGTCTTCCACGAAACTGGTCTCTGGTGCCAAAAAGGTGGGGGAGCGCTGGTTTAAGCCGGCCAATCAATGGCATTTTGTTATGGCAGCCCTGGCAAACTAATACACATGCCTTGTGCTTTTGTTCTTGAGCTTCCTTCCACTTCATTATTACCACTAGCAATAATACTGTTATCATGAGTATTGTAAAGTACTTTTTCTAGTTGCTTCACATACATTTTCTCATCTAATCTTCACAATTGTGCATGAATTAGGTATCATCCTCATTTTATTAATGACAAAACAGAACCCCAGGAAGGCTTCATAAATAGCAAAGTGGAAATTCTAATTCAGATTTTACTTTTAATGTCTAGTGATTTTTAGAAAGTATTTCTTGCTCATCTCCATTTATAAATTCTACCCATTCTTTAAAGTCATGCGCTTCTTCCATGAAGTCTTCCAAAACACTCATTTGGAAGAATGTTCCCTTTTTCTGAATTTTTATGTCCTCTCACTGAATGATTATGTAAAATCTGTTTTCTTGAGTACTTGCTCTATTTTTAAAAACACGTTAGATCATTCTCCACTGGGTATCCCATGGAGCTGGATTTTACACTTCTTTATATCCCTACATAATAACTAGTGGGGTTTGGTAAATGGCGACTAAATATTTGAGAGATAAGTTGTCCCAAAGCAGAAATGAGAAAAGACAAAAGGACTATTAGGAAAATACAGATTAAAAAATAATAATAATAACTGCAGGGTCAAATTATAGCTATGTAAAATAATTATCATATGAATACTGATGTATCGGTAAGGTTGCCACTACATATATGAGAGCTGCTGAATAACAACAAAAATCTTCATAATTCCCGAAAATAACAAACACTAAAACGAATGAGTATGGTGTTTTCCCGTGGAACAAGGCTGTATTTTTCAAAAATTTAAAAAAACTGGTGGCTTTATTCCAAAAACTCTTTATTAGAGAATACTGTAAAGCCCAGAGTGTATAAAGTCAAGAATCATGCAAAGTGGAGAAAACACCTAAAAACAAACCACCAGCTTTATTCTACTAAGATAACTGATTAGAGTACTATAAATGTCAGCAACATCTTTGACATTTCAGTTTCAGATTTCTCAGGAAAAAAATGGGGTATAAAAATTAAAATAAATTCTATTCATAGAGCTAGATTACAAATACACAGAAGACCATCATATTTTAATATGAATTTCTAAGAACTTATATAGTAGCACTATATTTGGTAGCACTACCAAACAGAAATTTTTTTCATTTCAATAAAAAGTATTTATATTTTCAATGCCACTCACCCTGTCGGTCAAACAATGAATCAGCAGCTGTGGCTTTATTTGAAGGAGCCTCTGTGATTGGTCTGAGATATGTTCTGTATCCTTTTAAAATGGATGCCATAAAGCGCAAAAATGCCTCCTGAATTTCCATCTCAAGTTGTGTCATCTTCTTTTGCCAGGAGAAATCTGCTTCAATTGGAGTCATCTCAATCGCTGAACCTTCCTGAGTTTTTCGGTGAACTGACAAATGAAGAAGAGAAAATGGCATTAATACATAATGTTATATATATAATAATTCGACAAGGGAATTGTCAAAATAAAGCCCATGACTTCCTGAAATTCCTCTTTATTAATGTAAAGGGATCACTGGCAGGGGCTAACAGGGAGGGCACAGATGGGGCACAGAAAACATGTTCAAAAAACCATAAACCATGGGACTTCCCTGGTGGCACAGTGGTTAAGAATCCACCTGCCAATGCAGGGGACACAGGTTCGAGCCCTGGTCTGGGAAGATGCCCCACACCGTGGAGCAACTAAGCCCGTGTTCCACAACTACTGAGCCTGTGCCCTATAGCCCGCATGCCACAACTACTGAAGCCCACGCGCCTAGAGCCCGTGCTCTGCAACAAGAAAAGCCACCGCGATGAGAAGCCTGCACACCACAATGAAGAGTAGCCCCTGCTCGCTGCAACTAGAGAAAGCCCACGCACAGCAGTGAAGACCCAACACAGCCAAAAATAAATAAAAAGCAAAACAAAACAAAACAGGGGCTTCCCTGGTGGTGCAGTGGTTGAGAGTACAGCTGCCAATGCAGGGGACACGGGTTCATGCCCTGGTCTGGGAGGATCTCGCATGCCGCGGAGCGGCTGGGCCCATGAGCCATGGCCGCTGAGCCTGTGCGTCCGGAGCCTGTGCTCCGCAACGGGAGAGGCCACAACAGTGAGAGGCCCGCGTACCGCAACAAAACAAAACAAAACAAAACAAAAAAACATGAACCACAACAGTAGTATCTTACTATTGGAGTTCTGTTTTGTAATGAGACTCCCTTTAAGCAGAGTAAAATTATGTCTAAATCTAAGAATTTTCTTATATACATTCTTTCATTAGAAATATCCCTTCCTGGGAATTCCCTGGCAGTGCAGTGGTTAGGACTCTGCACTCTCACTGCAGAGGGCCTGGGTTCAATCCCTGGTTGGGGAACTAAGATCCCACAAGACATGCAGCATGGCAAAAAACAAACAAACAAACAAAAAATCCCTTCCTTTTTCCTCACATTACCCGAAGATAGCTGGGGATACAATTTCTTCAAGGTGCTAATCAGATTTTTGCATGGCTTTTTGGGAAGCTGCTTCCAGTTCATGTTCTTCTTTTCATCTGATCTATTAAATAACAACATGATTAATAAAGTCCGTTATAATCTGTTTTTACTTAAACAAAATTCTTATGTCAAACTAAAAAAGAAAATGCAAAGGGTATTTTTACTGAAGTTACAATTTGAGAATCTGAACAAGTGGTTTTCAAGAAGTTCTCTTTTCATTTTAACCAACCTCAGTCAAATTTGGTCATCTCATTCTAACCCTCCAACATAGATTTTCATTAACTGGAGTTATGAATACAACACAAGTCTTGTTTCAAAGTTACATTTTAGAATTATAATATTTTAAGTGTCAAACTTAACTGACTTGAGACTTCAAACTACCTATTAGAAGCAAATCTCGACAAATATCAGCGTCAGTAGCATACAGAGCATGTTCTCACCACAATTCAAACGAGTCACCATTTAAGAAAAAGAAATTACTTTGGAAGTTCAAAAGAACACTTTTAAATAATGCATGAGTCAAATAAAATATTTTTACAGAATTAGAAATGTTTAAAACGCTACAAAGATGAAAGCACTATGTACCAACCATGGGCTGGAGCTAATGTCAGGCCAATATCACTTATGAACATCAATGCTAGCATCTTAAATTCTTAGAGAATTTAATCCACTAGCACATTAAAAAAAAAAAAGAGAGAAAGATGTTTACTTTAGGAATGCAGGGTTGTTTACTACTAACTGATTTTATAATGTAATTTACCACACTAAGATTAAAGGAGAAAAACTTAATACTCATCTAAATAGTTGTACAAAAGCATTATAAAGTTCACTACCTATTTATGATTTAAAAAAAGAAATTGCTTTTGGGGCTTCCCTGGTGGCACAGTGGTTGAGAGTCCGCCTGCCGATGCAGGGGACACGGGTTCATGCCCCGGTCTGGGAGGATCCCACATGCCGCGGAGCGGCTGGGCCCGTGAGCCATGGCCGCTGAGCCTGCGCGTCCGGAGCCTGTGCTCTGCAACGGGAGAGGCCACAGCAGTGAGGGGCCCGCGTACCGCAAAAAAAAAAAAAAAAAAAAAAAAAAAAAGAAATTGCTTTTAATCTAGAAGCGGAAGGAAGGTTCCTTAATTTATTATTAAGCAATCAAAACCCTAAAGTGGGGCTAGCAAACCTTTTCTATAAAGAATCAGATAGTATTTTTTGCTTTCAGGACCACAGGACCTCTGTTACAACTACTCAAATATGCCACTGTAGCATGAAAGCAGCCTCAGACCACATGTAATTGAATGAGCATGGCTATGATACAATAAAATTTTATTTACAAAAACAGGCCTTGGGCCAGATGTCAATTCTTGCTTTAAAGCATAAAGATACTTAATGATGAACTGCTCAAACCATTCCCTTTGAAATTAGGAACAAGACAAGATACCAATTATGAATATTTCTATTCAATATTACACTAGGATCCTAGCCAGAGAATTAAGACAAGAAATTCTTAAATATATAAGTTGTAGAGGATATGACTGTTTATAGCCAGAAAATTGAAGAGAATCTACAAGCAAATGAAAATAAGAGAATTCAAGTAAGCTGCTGGACAGCAGACCACTACGTAAAAAATCAATAGCATTGTTATACTCCAGCAACTAACAAATAAAAAATGTAATTAAAATACCATTTACAGTAGCAATAAAAACCATAAGGTACTTAGGAATAAGTAAGTTTAACAAAAGGTGTGCCTGATCTTTACAGAGAAAACTGAAACAGTTATTGAAAAACCTTTAAAAACACCTATGAAGTAAAATACAACATTCACGGGTACTGAGACTTTATGTCAAAATGATCTTATTTGCCCCCAAATTAATCTATGAATTCAATAGAATTCTAACAAAAAATCACAACAGAATTTTGCATGGAATTTAAAAAACTAATTAAAATTTATATGAAAAAGCAAAAGACCAAATATAGTCAAAACAATTTTAAAGAATAAGCAGTAAAGAGACTTGCCATTTCACATCATTTTTTTTAAACAATGTTATTGAGATATAACTCACATACCATACAATTTATTCATCTGGAGTGTGCAATTTGATGGTTTTCAGTATATTCAGAGTTGTTTTAACAACCACCACAATTAATTTTAGAGTATTTTCATCACCTCAAAAAGAAACCCCACACCCTCTTAGTCACTAACCCACAATTCCCCCATCCTCCCATCCCAAAGTAACCACTAATCTATTTTCTGTGTCTACAGATTTGCCTTGGGGATTTCAAATAAATGGGATCATATAAGGTCTTTTAGCATGAGGTTTTCAAGGTTCATCCATGTTGTAGACAACTTAATTTTCAAGTCATTAAGATAATCTGATGCTGGCAAGAGACTAAAACAAACCAAAGGAACAAAAAATAAGCCTGGATACATACCCACACAAATATAAAAACTGATATGTGATGGTATTGACTCTGAAGACAGGTGGGAAAGAGATGAACTGACCATTCAATAAACAGTGCTATGTGACAACTGTTTACTCATGTTAAAAAAAAATAAAATGGTATCTCTATGTCTCATCATACACTAATAATACCAAGTTTAGCTAAATTAAAGGTCTAAATGAGAAAGTCAAAACCTCACAACTTTAAGAATATCCAGGATAATATTTCATGACCTCAAGGCAGAGGATTTCATGTACAAGAACCAAAAATGGCAATCCATAAAGAGAAACTGAGAGCTGTGATCAATTAATATAAGTTTCTGTTCATCAAAAGACACAACAGAATGAAAATACAAATCACAGTGTGGCACAAGCTATTTGCAGTGCATATAACAGACTAAGAATTACTTCCAGATTATATAAAGGCCTTATACAAATCAAAAGAAAAAGACAAACAACCCAACAGGAAAACGTACCAAAAATGGAGGGAAAAACCAAAGGGCAAAAAGAAATTAAAACACATCATTTGCTACTAATTAGGGAAATGTGAATTAAAGCCACAGTGACATCCCATTACCATCAAGTTGGCAAAAATTTGAAAGTTTGATCATAACAAGTACTGACAATGATATGGAACAAAGAGAACTTTCGTTTGCTGATGAAGAGGGGAAAGAGTAATATGGCATTAGCTATGCCTAGCAACCAACATTATCTCTTCTAGGTATATGTTTCAGAGGAATTTTAACCATGTACTCAAAGAAATATGCATAATAATGATCAGAGCAGTTTTGTTCATAATTGCAAAATCTAACTACAATCTAAATACCCATCAACACTGATAAACACTGAAGACAAAGTAGAGCTACGTGTATCAACATGGATGAACCGCATAGAGAATGATGAGTAAAAAAGCAATTCACAGAAAACTATACAAACATAAATTTTTAAAGCATGAAAAACAAAATGTCATTTATACTAATACATATATAATATGTATTAGTGGGTGGAATCTGGGAGGAAGATTCATGCAAGTTATTTACATTATTCTCTATAATTCTTTGGTATCTAGAACATTTCATAATTCTGTAAGTACAATTAAGGAGAGTTCAAAATTATTTTACAAAACAGCGCTTTGAACAACAGAAATTATATAGAAGTTATTTAAACCTGGGCAAAATTAAGAATCTCTGTAATAGGGTTTCCCTGGTGGCGCAGTGGTTGAGAGTCTGCCTGCCGATGCAGGGGACACAGGTTCGTGCCCCGGTCCAGGAAGATCCCACATGCCACGGAGCGGCTGGGCCCGTGAGCCATGGCCGCTGAGCCTGCGCGTCCGGAGCCTGGGCTCCGCAACGGGAGAGGCCACAACAGTGAGAGACCCGTGTACAGAAAAAAAAAAAAAGAATCTCTATAATATTCTTTTATTCAGAACAGTAAATAAAATGAGGTAAATATTTGAGTTAAAACTTCAAAATCATTTCCAAAGGCACCACAATATATACAACCTTGAAATAACTTTTTCAGGGATAGTTACTGAAAAACAATGAAATGTGTATGACAAGAAATATTTAGTGCTTCCAAGCAGTTCATTATTTCCAGGCTATAAGTAAATCTAAATATACATAGTAGAGATCAATCAAGATGGTAGACTAAGAGGACATGGAGCTCACTTCCCCCCATGAACACATCAAAAAATACATCTACATGTGGAACAATTCTCATGAAAAACGAACTGAAAACTGGCAGATGGACTCCTGTACCACCAAGGCTGTAAGAAAGATACACATGGAAGGGAAGAAAAGTGATTGGGTTGGGACCTGTGCCCAGGGGAGGGGACTCAGAGGAAATGGGAGATTACACAGGTGGACACCCTCTCAGGGGAGTGAGTGATGAGAGCCATAGATAGGGCACCCCAGTCCTGGAGTCCTACGCAGGGTAGACAAGCCCCCTTGGCTGGCTGGAGGACCACTGGGACTAACAAGAGGCAAAAAGAAAAACAGAAAAAAAGAAAAACAAATTTAAAAAAATGGAAACAGTTTAAGAGATCTACAGAATAACATTAAACATACCAACATTCACATTATAGGGATACCAAAAGACAGAAAAGGGGATCAAAAATGTATTTGAGAAAATTATGGCTGAAAACTAACCAAACCTGAGGAAGGAAACAGATATCCAGGTAAAGGAAGCACAGAGGGTCAAAACAAGATGAACCCAAACAGGCCCACACCAAGACATATCACAATTAAAATGACAAAAGTTAAAAGTAAACAGTGAATTCTGAAGGCAGCAAGAGAAAAGCAAAGTGTCATATACAAGGGAACCCCCATAAGGCTATCAGCTGATTTCTCTGCAGAAATTTTATAGGCCAGAAGGGAGTGGCATGATATATTCAAAGTGCAGAACAGGAAAAGTCTGAACCCAGGATACTCTACCCAGCAAGATTATCACTTAGACTACAGGGAGAGATAAAGACCTTCTCAGACAAGCAAAAACTAAAAGAGTTCATCAATACTAAATCTACCCTAAAAGAACTGTGAAAGGGTCTTCTCTAAATGGACAAAAAAGTAAGAATCTATAGGAAAGGGAAAATCCCAGTAGGAAAAGCAAATGTATAGTAAGGACTGAAGATCAACCACTTAAGCCAATATGAAGATTAAAAGACAAAAAACTGTAAAAGCAACTATAACTACAATAAACAGTTAAGAGACAAACATGAAGATACAAAATATGACATCAAAAACACAAAATGTGGGGAGAGGGAGTAAAAAAAAATGTAGATATTTTAGAATGTGTTTGAACTAAATTACTACCAGTTTAAAACAAAAAGTAGACATAGTTATAGGTCAACAATATATAAACCCGACAAAACACAAATCAAAAACCTACAATAGTTACACAGAAACTAAAAAGAAAGGAACAGAAGCATGGTACTAAAGAAAATCATCCAACCACAAGGGAAGAAACAAAAAGAAATAACAGAGAAAAACCTCAAAACAACTGGAAAACAAGTAATAAAATGACAATAATTACATACCTGTCAATAATTACTTTAAATGTCAATGAACTAAATGCTCCAATCAAAAGACATATGGTGGGACCTCCCTGGTGGTCCAGTGGTTAAGAATCCACCTCCCAGAAAATATTTGCAAACGAAGCAACTGACAAAGGATTAATCTCCAAAATATACAAGCAGCTCACGCAGCTCAATATCAAAAAAACAACCTAACCCAAAAATGGGCAGGAGACCTAAATAGACATTTCTTCAAAGAAGATATACAGATTGCCAACAAACACATGAAAGGATGCTCAACATCACTAATCATTAGAGAAATGCAAATCAAAACTACAATGAGGTATCACCTCACACCAGTCAGAATGGCCATCATCACAAAATCTACAAAAAATAAATGCTGGAGAGGGTGTGGAAAAAAAGGAACCCCCTTGCACTGTTGGTGGGAATGTAAACTGATAGAGCCACTATGGAGAACAGTATGGAGGTTCCTAAAAACAGAACTACCATATGATCCAGCAATCCCACTACCGGGCATATACCCTGAAAAAACCATAATTCAAAAAGAGACATGTACCACAATGTTCACTGCAGCACTATTTACAATAGGCAGGACATGGAAGCAACCTAGGTATCCACTGACAGATGAATGGATAAAGAAGATGTAGCACATACATACAATGGAATATTACTCAGCCATAAAAGGAAATGAAATTGAGTTATTTGCAGTGAGGTGGATGGACCTAGAGTCTGTCATACAGAGTGAAGTAAGTCAGAAAGAGAAAACCAAATACCATATGCTAACACATGTATATAGAATCTAAAAAAAAAAAAAGTTGTGATGAACCTAGGGACAGGACAGGAATAAAGATGCAGAACAGAGAATGGACTTGAGGACACAGTGCGGGGAAGGGTAAGGTGGGACGAAGTGAGAGAGTGGCATGGACATATATACACTACCAAATGTAAAATAGATAGCTAGTGGGAAGTAGCTACATAGCACAGGGAGATCAGCTCGGTGCTTTGTGTCCACCTAGAGGGGTGGGATAGGGAGGGTGAGAAGGAGACGCAAGAGGGAGGGGATATGAGGATGTATGTGTACATATAGCTGATTCACTTTGTTATACAGCAGAAACTAACACAACATTGTAAAGCAATTATACTCCAAGAAGATGTTAAAAAAATAAAATAAAATCATGGTAAAATATACATAACATAAAATTTACCATTAAAAAAAAAAAGAATTCCATGCCAATGCAGGGGACATGGGTTTGATCCCTGGTCAGGGAACTAAGATCCTGCATGCCATGGGGCAACTAAGCCCATGCACTGCAACTGTTGAGCATTTGGGCCAAAACTAGAGAGCCCTCATGCCGCAACTACAGAGCCCATGCGCTCTGAAGCTCACACACCCAAACTACAGAGCCTGCATGCCGCAACTACTGAGCCCATGCACCACAACTAGAGAGAAGCCCGCACACCTCAATGAGGAGCCTGCACGCTGCAGTGGAGGATCCCTCATGCCTTAATGAAGACCCTGCGTACTGCAACCAAGACCCAACGCAGCCAAAAATAAAATAAATAAATAAATATTTTAAAAAAAAAGACATATGGTGGCTGATTGGACAAAAAACCAAGACCCTTCTTTCCACAAGAGACTCACTCGAGCTGAAGACACAAAAAGACTGATAGTGGGGGGATGGGAAAAGATACTTTATGCAAACAGAAATGACAAGAAAGTGGGGGTAGCAATGCTCATATCAGAAAATAAACTTTAAACAAAGGCTATAACAAAAGACAAAGAAAGGCATTATAAAATGATAAAGAGATCAATACAAGAAAATGATATTACACTCAACATACGTGCACCCAGGAGCACCTAAACATATAAAGCAAATACTAACAGACACAAAAGTAGAAATTGACACTAATACAGTAATAGTAGGGTACTTTAAAACCCCACTTACATCAATGGACAGTCAATAATGCAAGAGCAGTCTAAAATGACACAACAGAGCAGCTGGACTTAATAGATATCTACAGGACATTTACATTCAAAACCAGCATCATTAACATTCTTTTCAAGTGCACATGGAACGTGCTCCAGGATAGATCACATGCTAGGCCACAAAACAAGTCTTAACAAATTTAAGAGGATAGAAATTATTTTATCAACTATTTTTTCCAACCACAACGGTATGAAACTAGAAATTAACTACAGAAAGAAAACAAGAAAAGAACAAATGTGCAGAGACTAAAAACATGCTACTAAAAAAACCAACAGGTCAATAAAGGAATCAAAGAGGAAATCAGAAAATACCTCAAGACAAATGAAAACACGACACTCCAAAATCTATGGGATGCAGAAAAAGCAGTTCTAAGAGGGAAGGTTATAGCAATACAGACCTTCCCCAAGAAACAAAAAAAATCTCAAACAACATAACCTACCACCTAAAAGAATTAGAAAAAGAAGAACAAAGGCCAAAGTCAGCAGAAGGAAGGAAATAATAAAGCTCAGGGAGAAAATAAATAAGAAAGAGATTTGAAAAAAATAGAAAAGATCAATGAAACCAATAGCTGGTTTTTTGAAAAAAGAAAAAAAAAATTGATAAGCCTTTAGTCAGGCTCACCAAGAAGAAAAAAGACAACCCAAATTAAAAAAAATAAGAAATGAAAAAAGGAAAAATAACAACCAACACCATGGAAGTATAAAAAAAAAAAAAGTAAAAGAATACTAAGAACACTTATATGCCAACAAATTGGGCAACCTAGAAGAAATGGATAAACTTCTAGACGCAAAACTTGCCAAGAATGAATCAAGAAGAAACAGACACTTTGAACAAACCAATCACTAGCAGTAAAATTGAATTTGTAATAAAAAAAAAACCTCCCAGCCAACAAAGTCCAGAACCAGACTGCTTCACAGGGGAATTCTACCAAACATATAACGAAGAGCTAACACCTACCCTTCTAAAACTATTCCAAATTATTAAAGAGGATGAAACACTCCCAAATTCATTCTACAAGGCCATCTTTACCCTGGTACTAAAACCAAAAACACTACAAAAAAAGACAATTACAGGCCAGTATCTTTGATGAATATAGATGCAAAAATCCTCATCAAAATATTAGCAAACCAAATCCAACAATATATAAAAAGGATCAAACACATGATCAAGTTGGACTTATTCCAGGGACACAAGGATGGTTCAAAATATGTAAAATCAATGTGATACACCACATTAACAAAAGGAAAGACAAAAAACACATGATCATCTCAACACTCAAAAAGCAACTGACAAAATTCAACATCCATTCATCATAAAAATTCTCATCAAAGTGGGTACAGAGAGAACATATCTCAACATAATAAAGACCATATGTGACAAATGCACAGCTAACATCATATTCAATGGTGAAAAGTTGAAAACCTTCCCATTAAATTAAGCATCCAAATTGGAAGGGAAGAACTCAAACTGTTACTATTTAGAGATGACATGATACTTTACATAGAAAACTCTAGAATCTAAAACATGACACAAATGAACTTATCTACAAAACAGAAACACACTCCTAGACACAGAGAACAGACTTGTGGTTGCCAAGAGGGGAGGGAGAGGAAAGACTGGGAGTTTGGGGTTGGCAGACACAAACTGTTACATTTAGAATGGATAAACAACAGGTCCTATTGTATAGCACAGGGAACTATATTCAACATCCTGTGATAAACAACAGTGGAAAAGAACACAAAAAAAGAATGTCTGTATGTGTATAACTGAGTCACTTGGCTGTAGAGCTGTAAATCAACTATACTTCAGTTTTTTTAAAAAATGAAGAAAACCCTAAAGTCACCACACAAAAACTATTAGAACTAATAAACGAATTCAGCAAAGTTGCAGGATACAAGATTAATATACAGAAATCTGTTGCTTTTCTCTACAATAATAATGAACTATCAGAAAGGGAAAGTAAAAAAAAAAAAAAATCCCATTTGAAATTGTATCAAAAAGAATAAAATACCCAGGAATAAACTTAACCAAGAAGGTGAAAGACCTACACTCTGAAAACTCAGATGAAGGAAAGTGAAGATGATACAAAGAAATGCAAAGATACCCCTTGCTCTTCTGGAATTGTAAGAATTAATATTGTTAAAATGACCAATACCTCCCCAAGCAATCATGCAATCCCTATCAAAATACTCACGACATTTTTCACAGAAATAGAACAAATAATCCTAAAATTCATAAAGAACCACAAAAGACCACAAATTACAAAAGCAATCCTGAGGAAAAAGAACAAAGCTGGAGGTATCACCATCCCAGACTTCAGACTATACTACAAAGTTACAGTAATCAAAACAGCAACAGCATGTTTTGTGTCTGGCAAAACACAGACACATAGATCAACTGAACTAAACAGAGAGCCCAGAAATAAACCCACGCACCTACAATCAATTAATCTATGACAAAGGAAGCAAGAATATACAATGGAGAAAAGACAGTTTTTTCAATAAGTGGTGCTGGGAAAACTGGACAGCTACAGGTAAAACAATGAGATTAGAACATTCCCTCACACCATATACAAAAATAAACTCAAAATGGATTAAAGACCTAAATAGATGATCTGAAACCATAAAACTCCTAGAAGAGAACATAGGCAAGACACTCTTTGACATAAATCATAGCAGTATTTTTTGGATCTGTCCCCTAAGGCAAAATAAATAAAAGCAAAAATTAACAAATGGACCTAATTAAATTTAAAAGCTTTTGCACAGCAAAGGAAGCCATCAACAAATCAAAAAGACAACCTATGGAATCGGAGAAAATATTTGCAAATGATGCGACCAACAAGGGGTTAATATCCAAAACATCCAAACAGCTCATATAACTCATTATCAAAAAAGCAAACAACACAATCAAAAAATGGGCAGAAAACCTGAAAATACATTTTTCCAAAGAAGGCATACAGATGGCTAACAGGCACATGAAAAGATGCTCAACATCACTAGTTACTACAGAAATGCAAATCAAAACAACGGTGAAATATCACCTCACACCTGTCAGAATGGCTCTCAGCAAAAAGACAACAAAAACTAAATGTTGGCGAGGATATGGAGAAAAGGGAACCCTAATACACTGTTGGTGGAAATGTAAACTGGTGCAGCCACTATGGAAAACAGCACGGAGGTTCCTCAAAAAACTAAAAATAGAACTACCATATGATCCAGCAATTCCACTCCTGGGTATATAATATATCCAGAAAAAATGAAAGCACTAATTCGAAAAGATACATGCACCTGATTGTTCATAGCAGCACGATTTACAATTGCCAAGACATGGAAGCAACCCAAGTGTCCATCAACAGATGAATGAATAAAGATATGGCACATATATACAATGGAATATTACTCAGCCATAAA
>NW_020837951.1:67654540-67915974 GCF_003676395.1 Aethalodelphis obliquidens | reverse complement strand
AAAGAATGAAATTCTGCCATTTGCAGCATCATGGATGGACCTAGAGAATATTATGCTTAGTGAAATTAGGCAGAGGAAGATAAATACTGTGTGATATCACTTATATGTAGAATCTAAAATATAAAAAAAAATGAGTACAGCAAAACAGAAACAGACTCACAGATATAGAAAACAAACTAATGGTTACCAGTGAAGAGAGGAAAGCGGGGAGGGGCAAGATAGGGGTATAGAATTAAGAGATACAAACTACTATGTATAAAATAAATAAGCAACAAGGATATACTGCATAGCACAGGGAATTATTGCCATTACCTTTTAATAACTTTTATTGGAATATAATCTGTAAAAATACTGAATCACTATGCTGTGTACCTGAAAATAGTACAATATTATACATCAACTATACTTCAATTTTTTTTAAGTACTGAAAACCCAAATAAATAAACAAACAAACATAGTAAAGAACTACCACAATTACACAGTTTTCAAAATACAATGGTAGATCCATTTCAAAATTATTTTTTAAGGTACATTAAATGTTTTCTTCCTTCCTTAAGTTATTCTTCTGGTTCACTCAAGGCTATTTTCCCAACCAATTCTACTGCTGTAACCATCGAGGTCTCATCCCAAATTCTTACTCTATTCATTTTCTGCCAGTATCAAACAGTAAAGAATAAAAGCACTCCAGGACCTGGAATTTGGCACTAATACTAGGGAAGTTTCAATACTTACTGCCCTTTACCCACGTTGTTTGTTGTTTTTGTGAGGACGGGGCTGCAGAGGGCGCTCCTAAACATCCATCTAGAACTGGATGGATGAATCTTCTTTTATTAGTGTGGTGCTCTACTGTCTGAACCCTCAGTTACACCACTGCTATACATATTTATCACCTCCAGTAAACACAAACTCTGACTGATTTTTAATATCAATTTCTCTGTAATCCCTATAAAATTCAAATCTTGACAACTAAGAAAACAGCATATTACCCTATATCGTGACTAAACTCAAACAGGTAAACCCATTTTTTAAGAGCTTACACACGGATTTTGAACTAAACCTAGATAGCGTATCATCTCTTGAGCTCTGAAAGCAGTGTTTTTAACCTTTTTTTTTTTAATAATCCATATTCTCTTCTGATAAACATAAATATCTCCTGCCTACTGTTAACATTATTATCCAATATAAACTATTATAATATTGAACACAATCTTTTTCAAATCACACAACATTCCAGGATTCTGATACCTGTCCTGATTGAGAATCATTGCATTGAATCTGAAGACTTATTACCAACTTTTAAAAGTAGCATATTTGTATATGCTTTCAATGAGCTATAACTACATGTGGGGAAAAATATAAATGAAGATAATATAAAAAGAATCAACTTACATATATAACATGTTTGTATCCAAGTCAATGCAAACAACATCTTGTGGTGGGTCATGAAGATCAAAATACCTTGAGTCAACTCCAACTATAAATGGTAAAGGTGCACTAAGCACGGCTGCCAGTGAAAGAGGACAAAGGGGAATATATGGGCATTGCCACTGAAATGGAAAGATCATCTGGGAAAAAAAGTTTTAAAAAATTAACCAAGTTTTAAATTTGCAATGAGAATTAGTAATTAACTAATACTACTGAAAGGGACCATTACAGAGCATTAAAGTCTAGTTTCATTCCAAAAACTAAATGACTATATTAAACTTCATTCCAAAAACTAAATGACTATAAAACACTGCTAGGCAATACTATGAACCAATGTGATTAAAATCTTCAAGAATGACAATGATCATAAGCACAATTAAAATGCTAACAGCTCTTTGCATGTTAATTCTTCTAATGCCTATACAAAATCCACATTCCCATTTTATGGAGAAAGTGAAAGAGGAGAAAAAATAGCCCAAAATTTTATAAAACAAACTCATGATCTTTAACTCTGACGTATTTCATCCATCTGTTAATTTTCAAGATAACCTTTGACTAAAATCCAACTAAGAACACCAAGAACTAAAAAAATTTAAATGATTCTCTTGGGAACAGTAATAGTCAACTAAAAATTTCAACCAAAAAAATTTTGTAACGGCCCAAATAAACATAATATTATCCAACTTCAGTGAATCTTGGCATCTTAAAAATATTAGTCAATATAAAACATACCTCAACAATCTTTACCAGCTTTCCTTTATAAAGCTCTACCTTAATTGTATCAATGTGTTCTTTTTAAAACGGAAAAAAGACAAGTTTTGATAAGTAAAAAAAAAAAAATTAAAATTTTAATAATCAATATTAAAAGTTTAATCACTGATGACAAAATCTTTCCTCTACTACAAAAATCCTTGCTATATTTCAAGATCTAGTTCAATTCTTACCTTACCCATCAGTACTCACCCCAAATAATTACCTATAGCATTTACTACCTCTGCCAGTTATTCCAGATGGTTATACAGAATTGGAATTCTGTCTTCAGTCATTTATTTACTTTCTAGTAATTGAGCACTTAATATGTACCAAGAACTGTTCTAGATGATGGGGCTGTAACAGTGAATGAAACAAAGATCCTGCCCTCATGAAATGTACAGTGTAGCATAAGAGCCAGCAAACTTTTTCTATAAAAGATAAGAATATTTTATGCCTTGCAAGCCACACTGTCTCTGTCACAAATACTTAACTCTGTCTTCATGTATGAAAGCAGTCATAGGCATTATGTAAATAAATGGCCTATGTTCCAGTAAAATTTTATTTACAAAAACAAGTGGCAGCCAGGATTTGACTCACAGGCCACAGTTTGCCAACACCTAGTCTAGCAGGAAGAGAGAAAACAAAAAGAAGACATAATAAATAAAATATATACCATGTGAGAGAGCGCTAAGTGCTACGAAAAAAAGAAAAAGTAAAGCCAAGTAAAGGCGATGAGAGTTTAGAACATGAGAGAGGAGAGGGGGAAAGCAGGCTGTATTATTAAATAGGCCAAACAGGGTAGGCTTCATTAAGAAAGTGACACTGAGCTGAAACTTGAAGGAGGTGAGGGTTTTAGTCAAGGGGATATCTAGGAGAAGAGCGCTTCGAAGAAAAGGAACAGCTAGAGCAAAGGCCTTAAGGTGTGGGGACTGCCTAGTATGTGCCAGGGGTAGCAAAGAGGCCAGCGTGGCTGGAGCAGAGTGAGCAAGAGGGAGAGAAGTAGAAAATGGTATCAGAGAGCAGAGGGATAGAACTACTCGCAAAGGACCTTGCAAGGACTTCAGATTTCCTCCAGGGAAAACTGACTATCTACCATTCAACAAAAGGTACGTTACACCTCTAACTACATAAGAAATTTCAGAATAAAACTACTAGACAACAAAATATGACACCCTTGTCTTCACCTTCGACTTTTGCACACAATCATAAACAATGTCAATTTTACAAGAATACCCATTGGTTCCATCAATTTTTGCTATGGGGCTCCATTAACCCTTCAATATTCTTTGATATTCAAATCACTCTCCTTTTGAGGAATTTAAACTGTCAGGATTCTTTTCAATTTTCTCCTCTTTAAATGGTAATTTGTCTTACTATCAAATCCTCATTTATCAATAGTTTTGCAAGCAATTCAGGCTGTTCTCCAACATCGGTTACATAAATTTCATGCAATCTTGCATTTTAATAAGATTTCCGATTTCACATTGCAAGAGACTGGGCCACAGAGATTCAGACAGAGGGGCATGGATAATCCCTAAAGTTTTATAGGAAGAAATATTTGAGTGGGAACTTTCTAAAACTGGTCAGTTCATTAACAAATATTTTCATGTTATAACAACTTTTGCTTTTACATGTAACTGTGGAGGCTTGGAAAATTAGTACATAATTAGGATCTTTGCCCCCCATAAACCATCTCAAATGGTTATCACTGTTTTCAGTCCTAGCAGCATTTCTCTGACCAGATTAATAACTTGGAGACATACCCCATTTGTTGATTTAACAAGTATTTATTGAGTGTTTACTCCATGCTATTTAACTGTGATAAATGCTGAGGACACAGGAGTAAAAAAGAGACCTAAAAAAGGTCCTTACTTCCATGAGAGTAAAATGGGGAAGGGAAGAGAGAGTCAGCTATTTTAAATTAAACAAATAATGGAAAATAGAGTTAGAGAAATAGAACATCCAAAATTCTATATTATGACCTATAAAGCCCTACATGATCAGACCTCCTTCTAATTGCAATGGGAAGCCATCAAGAGGTTTTAAAACAGGACTTGATTTAACTTTTATTTATGCTTTTCACAATAGCTAAACATCTGTACATTATCCAATTTCACAATCACCTAGATTTTCCTATACATTACTGGCTCACAATGATTAAAAGTTAAAATTGGGAGAAATTAGTCATGTAATTCATGTCCACAATTTTAGGGCAGCTGAAATTGACCAGAGCTTCTCATTTAATAAAGTAAGCTTCATTCACAAGTTCTATTATTATGTAATCATATAGATTCTCTGAAGAACTCTAAAATATGAAAAATTAGAAATTGAAATTCTCTCAATAGAAATCACTTTTTTTCTTTATATTTAGTATTTCTCTTTGCCATCCTACTACATTTATGTTAAACATTTAGTGGTAATTTCAAAGCTTTGGTTGAAGGAAATTTCCCTTTAGAGTAAAAATTCTCTGTCAAGAATTCTGCACTAAAAAGAAAATTCTATACTTACAGCTACAACAGCTTCAGCTACTCCAGTCAACACAGCTGGCCTAAGAGAATGCAGCAAAATCTTGCTCTCAAGTAAAACAAAGAGCAGCAGTGTTGCACAAGTCTCAGGACCCAGATTCATTAACAAGGTGCTAAAGTTGGCTCCACTAGAAAAGGAGAGAAAAAGAGGTGATTATGAACTGTTTCACCAAAAGGTGCTAAGATTTGCTTATTAAATTATTTCCTAAATATTAATAAATTGAAAATCTAATATTAATTTCAAGTCCTGATTTAGTTATCACTGAAAAGTAGCAAATTTAATAAGATGGTATAGGAGAATGATTCAAACTCATCCTTTGGCAACAAGGGCATTTATCGGAAAGATTTTCCTAAAGAACAGCCATTTGAGCTGCGCTCTAAAGAAAGAAGGTAGGGGTTGGTGGGGAGACAACATTTGCAAAGGTCCTGAAGCAAGGAAAAGCAATTGTCATATTCAAGAAATTGAAATAAACCTACTGTGACTAAAGCGTATTAGAGGAAGGGATGAAAACAACAAGAGATTATGCCCAAAGTAAAAATATTTGCATTCTCCAACAATTTTATATTTGCATTCTCAGAAGGAAACACTGGCTGCAGTGTGGATAAAAAACTGAAAGACAAGACCAAAAGAGTGCCAATTAAGAGGCTCATAATGAAGTAGTCCAGGTAAAAGATCATGCTAGCCTGGACTAGTGACACAGATGAAGAGAAGCCAATAGATTCAAGACATTTTAGGAGGTAAAATCAGTTCACCTTGAACATTTAGTAAGCAACTGGATATGCGGAAGGGAGATGAGAGGAAAAGGGATTCCCCACATTCAATCTTGCAACTTTCTTTAAGTGTTCCATTTTTAAAATGCTGAATGGCCCCAGCTATCAAAGTTAGAAACATTAAGGCTAGTCTTAGTTTGTAAAGATAACACAACTCTATTATACTAACCCTTAAAATATTTTAAAGCATTCTGCTCCAAGTGAACAAATGTATTATTTTATATACCATTAATTACCTTAGTGGTAAAGGTGTAGAAACTGGTTGTGAAAATATTAACGCATCATGGACTGATAGCTTAAAAAAAGAAAAAAAATGATAAATTAACCAAGCCAATTTTGAAACCTAAATATTTAGATCAAGGGTAAAATGGAAAACAGTTTTAATAGGCAGACTGAAACAGTTTTGGAAACATGTACTAAAACATAAAACAATAGCTGTTATTTACTTAGAAGTATATAGTTCTTTAAAATTAAATGGTTAATTCAACTGAATTTTGATTCAGTTAACTGATTAAAATACAGCTGTTTAAAAATTATGGAATAACTGCTTTTTAAAAGCCTCCAACTTATTTACTCTCTATTTGGCAATTGCTTAATATATATTAATATTTGCTGAACTGAAATACATTCAAGATTAACAATATTTGACTAACACATATAATGTTAATAACCATCTTAGAAAAAAATGTTTAAATAGCTTGCCTCTATAGATCAGTCTGCAAACTGTTATTGGTCCAGGAAGAACAGTATATAAATAGAGAGAAAGCGATTTAGAAACTTTCATGGCACTCTGACACTGCTCTCATATCCAAGTACATTATCAGTGAACTCATGTCTTTGGACAGGGAATAGACCTGTTCACGTCTATACTGATCTCATATGGTAAGCTGCTTACGTCACAAGCTATATACTTATATAGGTCTGCCACTGACTGGAAATAAAAAGAAACTGGTCCTTTAACAACACTATTATAGACTGCTTCACTTCCGCCTTCCAACCATAACCAATTTCACATTTGATATTTATTAGTCACTCGAATGTTAAAAACATGCCCTCAACATAATTTTGGGTTTTACATTATTAAAGTTGGCTACATAAAGGCCACACATGAACCAATGATGATGTCATGAACCAAGTATTGTAATTATTCCAATTCTGTATACCCAAAATTCAAAAAAACAGTACCAAAGAATATTAGCTAAAGATATAAAATACAGAGAATTCAAGGATTTCATGGATGCATCTTGCTCTGCCTCAAACCAGAAGGGCCATAGCCCCCACACTGCAATGACTGGAATGAACATATGCAGCACTCCCTTCAGACATACTGTTTTTTATTACCTGTACCAGGATTCTTGGTCTTTGTGGTGAAGGAAAAGGGATGTTTTGCATAAAGTGTGAAATGTGCCTAGAAAAAATTTTTGAAATAAAGATAATTACTTTTCTAAAATGCTTCATGGATTTTAACAGATCTTAAGTACCATTATTCATCATCCTGGACCTGACAAAGCCACTTACCTAAAACTTAAGCTAAATAAATAAATACATTTACTTAGTGTAAATAAATGTACTCATTCCACTATGAGTGGAATGCAACTTCTAAAATGCAAAATGTATTTCCTGATTAAAAGTCCAGATTAATATACCCTATTATCACCAGGAAAATAAGAATAACATGAATATAGTTTTCATGAAAGAAGCTAACATTTATTGCCCTGGTTATCAGTATCAGTATGGGGAGCAACTAACTGTGATATAATGAATCAAAACTAATACAGAATTCAATCTAATAATATTAATTAAATTAATATAGTTCTTACACTATAACTTCGGGCAAATCACTTGTCCTATTTCTCCACCTATACATAATAACTCAAGTCTTTCCAAAGTTTTGAGCTCTTAGGAGCCACTAAATGCAAAGTATTACTTCAACTGAAAAAAAAGAATTGATGATATACACTGATTTTTTTTTCACAAATTTCATAGAACCTTAATTTTTCAAAAGGCTGCTAACTTATTATTAACATTAAATTTACTCCAATCAATTTTAAGTTAATCTGACAGCTGAAAGTTAAATCTAGAATTATGAACCATTAGACTGTCATTCCAGTAATACAAGAAAGCTGAAACCATATTGCTACACCAAATTTTGATGTGTTTCTGCATAGTACTTTTACTATTTTATAAAGTTGATTTTTGAGCAGCATTACTTTAAAACCTACAGGTAACTGGCCCCCTCTTATCCACTAAACTAGTATGCTTCACTGATAATCTTTTTGCTATAATGTGAAATTTTGCAAAGTTTAAGAAAAATCTGTTTACACGCAGTATAACACATTTCCACCAAAGATCTTGACTTGCTTTGTTAGCAGGATACATGAGTTATTTACTATAATAAACAAGTCAAAATGCCACTAGAAGTCAGAAAAGATGTGGTTTTAAAAAGACAGTGGTTCCACATCTATTTTTCTTGCTTACAAAACATTTCCATGATGAAGAGAATTACAAATCAAAGGGAAAGCATGTAGAGTTCTATCAATGCTAAAACCAAAACCTTACTTTTAACATCAATTAATCAATTAACATCAATTAACACCATTAATTTCTACATCAGTTTAGAGATGTTTAACTTGCAATGGTCATTTGGATAGTTGGGGTGTGTGTGCAACAACAGCTATTTTTCTCTTGGTTATTTAAGAATGAGTAGGAAGAACACATACAATATAATGTATATATATGTTTCTTCCTCAGCTGAATTCTCAGAAGATTTTTATCTGGTCATCCTCACCACCACTCCTCAATTTTAAATTCAGAGTCAATGATTCAGGTGAAGAAGGGAGCAAGCAAAAAGTAGAATGACTGTGACTCTCCTTCCCTTTCAACTCTGATGCTTGAAGTCAGGTAAACAATGAAATGTACATATATACAACCAATTTTTTCACCAGACATCCTTCAAATCATTATACATACTTTTCAATGGGAAGAGGATGTGGTCCAGACACAGAAAGTTTGTAGATAAACATGAGAAATTTTCTAAAAGCTTCAAAAAAAGGCCAGTGTGAGAGTAAACAAATGCATTTGTTTGAATTGATGGATTTGGAGACCATTTTTCTCTCCACAGGTGTCAACAGGCCCAGCTGCATAAGCTGTTTTTCTGTTAGAAGTTCTCGAGAGTAAGGTTCATAAAACTGGATGGCAGCTCCATATACCTACAGAGTAAAAAAATTCCATTGTAAAATTTGAGTGTTTTTAAAAATTAATTTCTCTTTTTCTCTTTTTCCAAAAGAAGTATTTGCTTAGAGTGCATATGACAGGTAAATGAAAAAAAAAATCTCAAACATTGTTGATGGGAATGTAAAATGGTGCAGCTATGGGGGAAAACAGTTTGGCAGCTCCTCCAAAAGATAAACAATTATCCTATGATCCAGCAATTTCACTCCTAGGTATATACCCAAAAGAATTGAAAGCAGGGACTCAAACAAATACTTGTACACCAGTGTTCATAACAGCATTATTCACAATAACCAAAAGACAGAAACAACCCAAATGTCCATCAACAGACGAACAGATAAACAAAATGTAGTATAGTCATCCCTCAGTATTCGAGGGGGGTTGATTCCAGGACCCCCAGCGGATACCAAGATCCATGAATGCTCAAGTCCCTTATATAAAATGATGTAGTACAGTCGGCCCTCCGGATCCACAGGTTGGGCATCCCTGGATATGGTGGGCTGACTATATATACACTCAAGAGAATATTATTCATCCTTAACAAGGAATCAAATTCTGATAAATACTGCAACATGGATGAACCTTGATAACATTACGCTAAGTGAAATAAGCCAGACACAAAAAGACAAATATTACATGATTCCATTTATATGTGCTACCTAGAATAGACAAATTGGTAGAGACAGATAGTAGAAAAGAGAGACATAGGATAGGAGTGGAAGAAACTTCTGTTTAGAGTGATGAAAATGCTCTAGAAATGGCTAAGTGATACTTTTATAAATCTTTTAACTGTTTAGTCACTATATACATATGTGTATGTATATATGTCATATATATGTGTGTCTGTTATATCACATTAACCCTTGTCTTTACAGATACAAATAACACTCTCACTTACAATTATTTCAAAGTCATCTCTGGGGTTCTTAACAAGCAATATGTCAAAAGCATCACAATGAGGATTTGTTGTTCTCTACTCGTCAAAGTAACTTTGGTAATGCTTAAGTGTTTGAAGATATTAAAATATTCATTTATATTTATTGCTTTCAAAGGAAGAAACTATAAATGATTATTAAGCTAAACAGTTAGCTTACTTGTAAGCAATCCAGTCAATATAGTACTGGCCTTCCATTTAGTGAGTACTTTACTATGTTCCAGACACTGCTGGATACTTAACCTTAATTATTGTCTTCAGTACAGTGGCTGTAAACTTGAAGACTGGAGAATGAGGACACAGATGTATTTTTGTTTGCTCCACAAGAGTCAGCCTTGGTTAGTTACACATTTCAATAAAATTGGCTATTCTATCAAACTTCCTAAGAAAGTTTTCAATTTTTAAATTTCTACTAGATCTGTAGTTTTATTTACTTTTTATTTCCTAATATTGCTTTTTTGCCATCTCTTTTATTTTAAATTATCATTCTATGTTATTATTACTGTTTATACATGTTTTGAATTTTTGGCTATTACCAATAAAGTATATAAATATACATGTGTTTTGGAGAATATATATACTCATTTCTCTTGGGATATGCTCAGGTGTATACCTGTTGGGCCACAGAGTTATTTCTTATCCTTGCTGACAATATAGAAGTTCTTTAAATATTCTGAATACAAGACCCTTATGGAACACCTACAGTATCACATGACTTTCTCCCAGCCTGGGGCCTGCTTTTCCACCTTCTTAATGGTACCTTTGAATGAACAGATGTCCTTAACTCCAGTGAGGTCCTATTATTCATCTTTTCTTTTATGGCTAGCGCTTTCTGCATACTGTTTAAACTATCTTCACTTACTCCCTCAATTTTAATGTATTATTTGTCTTATGACCCTCACTGTTGCTGTTGAGAAATTAGCCATCAATTAATAGTTATACCTTTATAAGTAAGTATGTCTTCTCTTTCTGGTTGTTTTTTGTCTTTGGTATTCTATCATTTTACTATAATATGAAAACAGGTGGTTTTATACTTTTATTTTTTTTCTGCTGAAGATTCAGAGTGTATCTTTAACCTGAAAAACTCAATTTTTCATCAACATTGGAAAACTCTCAATCAACCACTAGCTCTTAAAATGCTGTCTCTCCCTTTTCTAGTCTCTCTTTCTGGGGTTCATTAAATATCTGTTGGTCCATCTGATTCTATCCTCTCCATTTTTAAACTCCTTTTATATTTTATGTATTCCTGTGCCACTTTCAAGATAACCTATTTTCCACTTCATTAATTCTTCCTTCATGTATGACTTATCTGCTGTTTAAACCATTCATTACATTTTTAATTTTATGGATATTTTCATTTCTAGACATTTGATTCTTTTTCCAACCTGTCTACTCATTTTTCAAAATATCCTGTTCTTTCCTTGATGTTCTGAGCCCCTCTATTAGGTCCTGAATAATTTCAATTATATATTCAATTTATAATATCTTTGATATTGTTATTCTATCATTTCAATATCTTAAGGGTGTAATACAGCTCTGTGTCTTGTTGATTCTTCCTATGGTACCTATGTCTTCTAACTTTCACTAGCATCTCATCTTGAAGCCTGGGTTTTGAGGGTATCTCTCCAGAGACTTTATATGTGCTCCTATAGACACTCAAGGGGTATCAGCATCCTGATCCCAATTTTCATGTAGACTTCTCACTTTGGGCATTGAAGTACAAATGTAAACAGAAATGTATTGTGTCCAAATAATCCTAACATTCACATTAACCTTATATTAATCATTTTATGGGTTAAAAACATGGACAAAATAGGTTTAATAAAAGAGGAAAAAATATACCTTTTCAGCAGAAGAGCCTGTGAGGACAAAAGTTGAAAAAACTGGAAGTGGGTATTTGCTTTGGGGATCCCAACATTCAATCGTAGCTCCCATCGGAAGGCAGAAGAGAGGGACAGATTCCGATAGCGGAAATGACTCATAGTCCTCTTCTGGATACCTAAAAATTAAACCTATTGGAGAAAGGACATAATGATACTTATTTATCTATTTATTATTTTTTTATTTTTTATTCTTTGGCTGTGCTACACGGCTTACAGGATCTTAGTTCCGTGACCAGGGATTGAACCCGGGCTCACGGCAGTGAAAGCGCCAAGTCCTAACCACTGGACTGCCAGGGAACTCCCGATAATTTTTTTTAAATAGTTACTTTTAAATAGTTACTAATTACATATTAATAGGATACATATTAATAGGATGTTTTACATATTACATATTAATAGGATATTTTAATAGCACATTCTACAAAATATTTGTGTGAAATTTCAAGATCAATTTTTCTCTTGCCATATCAGTAATTAAAATAAATAACAAATTTACCATTTATTTTTACCCATGGACTTAAAGTTCACTGTAAAATTAAAATGTATTAAATATACTAGTTAAAACTCTATTCAACAGGATCATTAATCTTAATGTATTTTCCCTACATACTGCCAACATCTTAGAGAATGCAAGAAACATACAGGGAAATTTATCAACTATTTCAGTTAGTCTTCTGTGGGGAGAAAAAAAAAATTCAGGGAAGGGACAAGTGTTATGAAATAATGCCAAGGCAGCAGAAATTATCACAGCCCCTAAACTTTTCTTGAGAGAGCAGCAGTGTAAAATGAATGTAACATGAAAAGTAAATGAGACAGAAACTCTTGTTTCTGTACAGTTTGCGAGATCAAGGAAGCAGGAGCAGGGGGCACTCTGAGAAGCATAACAAAGACCCTTCAGAATAAAGTAGCTACATGGCATCAATTCATTAGCCTCTAATATCTCTAACACACAGACCACCTCTAGTTTAAACACTTGAAAGTCAGTAGCAGAATTTTGAGTCCAAATTCAGTCTACAAAATTCTTTATTCTAAAATATGTCTTATATCAAATACCTGAACACCTTCACAAAACTTGTTTCTATACGTTTTCTTTAAGTGACACTTTCTCACCACCAAAAAGAAAAAAAAACTTCTAAGTAAATCATATATAATCAACACATTACAGCAATATTAACAGTATTACATTTTAAAGTGATACTGAAATTTATAACTGTTAATTGTTGCCTTTATTTTTATATTAAATGGTTTGATACATTAGTATGAATGTCTTTATGAGGACAATTAAGATTTCTCATATATGGATTTGCCTGACTTCCCTGAAGTAAAACTTTATTCCAAAAATTGTGCACAATAAAAAGTAATTGACACTGCTTCTTTTCACAAAGAAGTATTCCAGTATCTCTTCTATTTACAACTGGAGCATACCTGTATTTTCAGTTTTTATCCCACCATACCAGTGGGATGAAGAGGTCACACTTAAATCTTTACAGCCCTTGACACTTTACTGTGCAGTTAAGAATGTGGCGATAGATTTCTCAAACACTTCATGGCAGAAAAGGTTCTCAGGCCCTCCTCTCTTCCATATAGCTGATTCTTTGCAACAAGGGAGAAAGGAAGCAACTCCACCTTTCATGGCAAGTAACATGTGGTTTCAAATCAGACACACAGAGATAAGAGAAGGAAATTTATAAGAAGTAAAGATGTAGTTTGACACCTTTCTGACTGCCAAAATATAAAAGGTCAGAGAGTAAATATTTTTCACTCAACTATTAAATCTATTAGTGTAGACTAAAATTGAATGTTTATTCCACAAATGCTTGTTTGGAATAAAATTTTCCATTTAATTAACAGTATATTTTTATTGGTGGGGGGTAATACTAATGTATCTTGTAGTATGTAATGTATTTAGGAAAACTTATGCCTTTACATGCTAAAGTTACAGATAATTCAATTTATGAATAGATCAATTCCACAAACTGTATAAGGGAGCATACACTGTCTCTTCTAACCAAATGTTAGTGTGCAACAATACAGAGACCTTTTTTTTCTCATTTACTCACCAGCTTTATATGCTATTGCATTAGAAGCAGGCACAGACTTCTTATAACACAGAAACACACTGGAACCCCACTGTAAAATATAAATTAGGTTTAAAAAAAAGACAAAAGAGTGATAATAAATTGATTTTGTTGAATGTCTTCTAAAGATTTTGATTATTTCCTCAAGGAAGTCTATTTAAAACATGTTTATCAAACAGACTATATATAGTATACAATATAGCAAAACATGAAACTGAAAACACTAGAAGAAAAGGAATAAAAACAAATTGCCACGAACATTAAACTGATGCAAAGCTTGTTTCAAAAATTTTACAATTCTGTAATCATGCAGAGGCTGCCTCTATTTGAAAGAAACAGCACAAAACGTGGGTGCTGAGCCCAAACTAGGGAAGACTGGGGTCACTAGATGCTATGAAGTCATTATCTCCAGAGGCAAACCTGTCTTGACTAATAGCCTTGGGTGCATGGGTCATCTCTGCCTATACCTCATTTAAGCTAATATTAATTTCCTTTAAGTTGTTTTTCAAAATAAACATAACCCAACAGTAAACTTTAGTGTCATAAAACTATAAATCCAATGTATATGTTGCATTTTCTTCTTCAGTAGAGCCCTTTTAAAATAAATACGAAAACTACAATATTTAAAATAAATAAATATAAAGGGTGTCTTGACCCAATCTCCCTGTAATTGTCCTTAAAGACACCACTAAAACCCAAAAGCTAACAAAACCTGTATATTAGTGTAATGTATTAGTACATATCAAAAAAAAAAAATCCCTGACTTTAAGCATCTATTTTCTGGATGAAATTATTCTAAAACATCAGGTAGCTAAGGATTTTTTTAAGTTATTATGAACCATAAAAATTAGAGAGCTAAAAGTAATAAAAAAGTCATGACAATATAAACTGAGAGTAAATAATAAGCCCAATAATAAAGAGAAGTCCAAAAAATTTTTTAAAATTTTCATATGAAATTTTGGAAATGAAACTTTATTCTTACCATTCCACAGTTTAAGTTTTTGTCAACTTTGCAGAAGGTATGAGGAGGGGTTTCTCCCTTACTGGTTACGATAACACAGATATCAGTTACAGCCAACGAATTCTGGGGTCGAATTAGAGGAGCCCTTCGATAAGTGATAAAGATTCTTTGTGAAGTAGTTGAACTATTGTTGACATTGGCACAGCGACCATAGGGTGTGGCTTGGATCACTTCACATCCTGGAATTAGTCTTTCTTTACCATCATATAAAACTCTGCATGGCAGGGAGGGAAGAAATAAATAGATAAGTTAACATATGTCAGGTTAAGGCTAGTTTTCTCCTTGAGAACAAAATAAATTATTTTTGGTCTCCCCTTTTGTTTCCCAAATGTTAACTGCAAACCAAAACTAAAATAATTACTTTGGGAATTATAAATCTCCTACTATTTTTCAACAGCTAGAATACAATTTTAGAAATGTAAATAGGATCAAACAACTTGATTTTATTGATTACAAGAAACATATGAAACAAAAAAGGGGCAATACCACAATCATCCTCAGGTCAATTCTCAGAAGTTTTATCTAGTATTCAGGTGTTTTCACAAAATTTACCTTCATAATTCCTGTCAAAATTTCACCTTTAAAAATCCCCTGACTGGGCTTCCCTGGTGGCGCAGTGGTTGAGAGTCCGCCTGCCGAGGCAGGGGACAAGGGTTCGTGCCCCAGTCCGGGAGGATCCCACATGCCGTGAAGCGGCTGGGCCCGTGAGCCATGGCCGCTGAGCCTGCACGTCCAGAGCCTGTGCTCCGCAATGGGAGGGGCCACAACAGTGAGAGGCCCGCGTACCGCAAAACATAAATAAATAATAAAATAAAATAAAATAAAACACCTTCTTTGTTTTTAATGGGCAAAGAATCTAAATAGACATTTGTCCAAAGAGGATATACAAATGTCCGAAAGCACATAAAAAGATCTTGAACATACTATTAGCCATTAGGGAACTACAAATCAAACCACGATGAGATACCACTTCACATTCATGGGAATGGCTAGAATAAAAAAGCAGATAATAACAAGTGTCAGAAAAATTGGAATCCTCATACAATGCTGGTGGAAATCAACAGCTCTGCAAAACAGTCTGACAGTTCCTCAATGGGTTAAACATAGATTTTCCACATGACCCAAGAGGAAAAATAAACACAGATTCTTCTCAGTATATACACAAGAGAAAAGAAAACACATCTATGCAAACACTGGTACACAAATGCTTATAACATCATTATCCACAACAGCCAAAAAGTGGAAACAATCAAATGTCCATCAACTAATAAATGGATATGTAGATTGTAGTATAGCCATGTAACAATATCATGGATCAATAAAAACAAAGAAGTACTGATACATGGTACAACATGGATGAACCTTGTAAACATATTAAGTGAAAAAAGCCAGACAAAAAAGACCACATATAGTATGACTGCATTTACATGAAATGTCCAGAACAGGTATATCTACAGAGACAGAAAGTAATTTAGTAGTTGCCTAGGACTAGAGAGTAGGAAAGAGTATTGGAGAGTGACTGCTAAGGGTATAAGGTTTCTTTTCAGAGTGATGAAAATGTTCTAAAATGGACTGTGGCTACACAACTCTGTGAATATACTAAAGACCATTTAATTGTACACTTTAGATGGCTGAATTGTACGATATGTGAATTATAGCTCAATGAAGTTGTTAAAGCCCAGCTAAATATAACACTATAATAGCCTCCATATTTAAATCAAAATAGTATTGGCAAATGAGTAAATAGAAAGAACAATGAACAGAAATTTAGTATATGATAAAGGTGACACCTCAATACACTGAGGGAAAGATGGACTTTTTAATTTAATAAGCGGTGCTTGAATAAGCAACTTGCCATTTGGGAAAAATAAACAAACAAAATTCTATCTGTAGTTCACACTATACACAATAAGGGCTCCCAGTGGATCACATATGTAAATGTAAAGAATGAAAACATACTAAAAGAAAACCTAGCAGTAGGAAAAATGTAACTATGACTCAAAATCTAGAGGCAATAAAAGAAAAGAGTAAGAAAATAAACTTCATAAAATAAACTTTACATGACAAAATAATGCTGTAAACCAAGTCAAAAGACAAATTATAAGGGGAGAGGAATGGAGAAGGGGCAAAATAGGTAAAAGGGATTAAGAGATATAAACTACTTGTAATAAGTTACAAGGCTGTAATGTACAGCACAGGGAATATAATCAATATTTTATAACTTTATATGGAGTATAATCTATAAATATTCAATCACTACACTGTATACCTTATAAATTAACATAACAGTGTAAGTCAACTATACTTCAATTTAAAAAAAAGACAAATTAATAAACTTAGAGAAAACATCTGATGACTCTTTTACAAAAAGTTCATCTTCCTAACACACAAAAATCTCATTTAAAAAAAACAAGAAGAAGACCAAAAACCTGTTTTTATTTTATTTTATTTTTTTACTTAAGCATATTGCTCAGTTTATTGGCATAAAGTGTACAAACCGGTATAAACAGCTCCAGACCAAAAAACAGACAATCACCAATGGTTCTCATTATTCTCCCTTCCAATCACTATATCATTAAGGAAAACCACTATCCTGAATTTTAAAAGAATAAATTAATCAAAAACCTGTTTTTAAAAAAGACATTAACAAACAGTTAATGCCAAAAGACATTAACAGTTCACAAAAGAAAAAACGGTCCTTAAACACTGAAGAAATACTTAACCTCATTAAAATTATTCTGACATACCATTTCTCTACTGTGAGACTGACAAAAATTCAAAAATCTTATCACATACTTTGTTGATGGCATTGTGGGGAAAGAAGCACTCACATACAGTGATGATGGTAGGATAAAATGGCACAATCACAATGGAGGGAAACTTGGTAACATTTAACAAAATTATGCATGTATGTATCTTTTAACCCAGCAATTCCTTTCTAGGATCTACCTGAAAATTATAACTCCACAAATATGTAACAACATATGCACAACATTATTCACCAAAGCATTCTTTAAGGGCACAAGATAGGAAAGAACCCAAATGTCCATCAATAGAGGCTGGCTGAATAAAGTATGATACATCCACACAAATAAGTGTTACAAAGCTATAAAAAAAAAAAAAAAAAGAGTGAGAAAGATCTCCATTTTCAGAAATGGAGTGGTTCCCAGGAGATGGTGTTAGGTGAAAAAACAGAGTATAAAATAGTGTACATAGTATCTGCATTTTGTTTAAGAGGAAGAAATAAAACTATACACACATATGTGTTTATTTCTGTAAAAACACACATTGAAAGGATAAATCAGAAACAAAACAACAGGGGAGGGGAGGGCAGAAAGTATAGAGAAAGGAGTAGAGGAAACAGAAACTGAAGCAATACTTCTCTAAATATATCTTTTTATGTGTTTTGAACCGCAACAATATTTTCCATATTAAAAGAATTTTAAAACAAATGAAACACAAAAAGGAACAAATGAACCTAACTGCATAGCAAATTGGTAATATAACCACATAGAAAAACTATTTCATATAATTTTTTAACGCAGTACTCTGTAAATGTTTAATGGGTTTTATTCTAGGGACAAGGAACTCAGTAACAGAATTACTATTGGTAGTAAAACTGATACTATAACTTGAGATTACCTTACGTAAATAAGATAAATAAGTAACGTATTTATGATTTAGAAACCAAGATTTTCAGCTAAGAGAAACAAGATAAAATCCAAAATGAGTTCAGTAAGATTTTAATGTTAAAATTTGAAGTTGAAATATGAGTATGAACTCATGATTTATATAAATATTTATTTATATAAAAAATAGACACCTCAGTAACAATGAATACACATAGCTCCAAATTTTGATTGACATAGCAGTCAGCCGGAAAGGGCTCCCACTGGCCAAACCTGGGACAATTTGGGCAAAAAGAATAAGGATTGCAATTGATTTTTATCAAACGGAATAAATTAAAATTCAGTTCCTCAATTATACTCAAAGAAAATTTAAACATCTGTCTCATTAAAAAAAATGACGGGCTTCCCTGGTGGCGCAGTGGTTGAGAGTCCACCTGCCGATGCAGGGGACATGGGTTTGCGCCCCAGTCTGGGAAGATCCCACGTACCGCGGAGCGGCTAGGCCCGTAAGCCATGGCCGCTGAGCCTGCGCGTCCGGAGCCTGTGCTCCGCAACGGGAGAGGCCACAATAGTGAGAGGCCCAAGTACCACATTAAAAAAAAAAAAATGAGGCCAAGAGAATAGGAAAGCTCTTCATTATGATAAAATGCCAATTAAAAATGTATTTTTTAAATGACAGTGTTAGAAAAGTCTCATTTTACATCCCCCCATACAAGATCTAATTCAGGCAATGACCAATGGAAACAGTAAGTGAAAAGGTGTTAGGGGACAAGATATTTAAACAATGCCCACAACTCCACAAATTACTTAAATAACAGAAAAAATAAAAATGCCTTTACAATAGATAGCAAGCCATTAACCATTTTAACCAAGTGACTGAACTTAGCATCACTAATTATGGGACAATCTGTCACTACATGCTTTTCTGATGCTAGCGCTACCTGTAAGTATTCTTGCCAAAAATATTTAATGTACATTTAACCCAGACTTTAAACCTAACACCAGTTTACAGGAAATACTGACAATAAAGGAACAAGTTAAATGATGAGGAAACAATCAGATAAATCTAGAATGTAGGGCATTCTATAAAACAAGTGGCCCAGACTCTTCAAAATGCCTATATATCACAGAAAAATGTTGGGGAATGTTCTAGATAAACAGACTAAAGAGGTACAATAACCAAATACAACAGGTAAGCCACGACAGGATCCTGGATTTTTTTTTGAAGCTATAAATAAACATTCTTGAGACGACTGCAAATATTTGGCTAGGGAGTGGATACTGAAAAATATGATGGAATTATTAATTTTCTATATACCATGGTCATTAGGAACATGTCTTAAGGGATGCATGGTGAAGTATTCATAGGAGTATTGTTATGATAGCTTCAGTTTAACAAAAATATTGGAAAATGTTAATTTGTTGAATCTAGATGGACAGCATATTGTTCATTATACTACAGTTTACCATTTAGGAGAAAAGGATACTGGTGTTTATTACAATATTCTGTTAACTTTTCCGTATGTTTGAAATTTTTCAAAAACCAAAAGTGCTGGAAAAAAAATTCATATGAAAGTCAATCAATCTGATAAGTGAAGGAAGATAAAAACTTTGTATAGTCTGTGATTCTTTATCTCAAAAAACACATCTGACATATACAATAATATAGTGACCTGATTAAATTACACTTTATGGAGTATTTGAAATTATGAGGGAATATCAGATCTTACATATTGTAACTTAACATCTTTTCCAGGAAAAAAAAAACTGTTATTTTTATAAATATCTCATCTTATTTATAAAACAGTCCAAAAGGTCAAAAGTTTGACAACTCTGTTTCATATTTAGTTGAATGAGATGGGTACCTGTCTTTACACTGGCTAACAGGTTTTTCCAAACCTCACTAGTATGCTTAATTGAGGGGAAAGAGGGGAGAAAAGACCAAATCACCAGATATTAACAATTATTTGATCTGGAGAGAAACTTTACCACCATGATCAGCTAAAAGACGACCGCACGCTCAAGCAAACCTGGATCAGTCAACAGAAATTAGAAGCCTTAGGGAACTGCAAGATATATATGAAAGAGCCGCTTGCAACCTGAAAGCATCTAAGTATGATTATCTAAGTCATCATTTTTAAGTTATGCCCCTGAATCACAAGGAACAACAATCTTTCAGAGACTTATACCCTTTTAATTACAACTATATGGTGGGAGGTCTGGGGATGAGGATGTGAACAGATAACCTTTAAAGGATGGCTAACAGAGAGAACAGTGAGGGCTGGAACACAAGTAAGTCCCTGGGGCTGGTTTCCCTTCAACTGACATGAATATTATCAAACTTTTATCCTATACCCATCCTATTATGGATATTACCTATCTTCTTAAGAAAACCACAGAGAAAATAAAAGAACTGACAGTAAAACCTCTCAGTCCTATATTTTCAACCCTTCCTTCTCCATTGGTTTCTTCCCTTCAATATAAAGATGTTCAAGGTTCTCTCCTGGGAGAAATGTTAAAAAATAGCCCTGGACTCTGTTTCCCCTCACCTTCCAGGTATCCTAAACCATTGCTGCTGGGGATTTCGTTAAAATACAGATTCAGTAGATCTAGGGCAGTGCCTGAGATTCTGACTCTCTAACACACTCACAGGCCCTATGGACAATACTGGACCATGACAAAATAGCAAGGCCCATAACTATCTTCTCTTTCCCTTAAAGTCACGCTTTCAAAAAGAAGCCTCTATAACTCCAATTCCCAATCATGCTCCATCCTTTCTAAACTGGCTCTTATGTCCACTAATCTTATAAAGTTGTATGACCCCCACTGCAACTGTACTGACTTGAAGGAAAATTGTAGACGCTAAATAGGGTGATATGTACTATACTAAAGGAGTTAAAGTAAAGTAAGATAAGGGCAAAACATCCTTTGGCTTTGGAAATTTGAACATAATGAGGACCTTGGGACAATTTCACCAGAGCTCTGTTGGAACAGTAAAGGAAATGATGAGCAAAACAAGTGGTGGTCAAATGTAGCAGCTCACTACCGTTCTTAATATCAGAACAACTATGAACAGAACCACCAGCAACCAACTCTTTAAAAAAAAACATTTCGTTGGGCAATCAGGGTAATTTGGATATATGATGATATTCAAGAATTAATCATTTTTTAGGTGTGGTATTATGGTTACATTAAAAGAGGGACTCAATGTTAAGAAACGCAAACGATGTAATACATCACATTAATAAAATGAAGGGAAAATCCACATGATCGTTATTAATTAAAAAAGAAGAGGCAATTGACAAAACCCAACACATTTTTATGGTAAAAGCCCTCATAAAACCAGCAATAGAAGGGACCTTCCTTAACATGATAAATAGCATTTATGAAAAACCCATGGCTAACATCATACTCAATGGTGAAAGACTGAAAGCCTTCCACCTATGATCAGGAATGAGAAAAGGATGCCTGCTTTCACCACTGCTATTCAACACTATACTGTTAAGTTCTAGCCAGAGCAATAAGACAAGGGGGGCGTGTTTGCGGGGGATAAATCAAAGTGCAAAGGAAGGAATAAAACTATCTCTATTTGCAAATGACATGATCCTATACAATAAAAAGTCCCCCCAAAATCCACAAGAAAGCTATTAGAGCTAACAAATTCAGCAAAATTGCAGGGTATAAGATTAACACATGAAGTTGATAAAACCCACCTGTGTTGCCACACATCCGAAAAAGAACAATCCGAACAAGAAATTAAGAAAATAATCCCGTTTATAACAGAATCCAAAAGAATGAAATATTTAATAAAATTAATTAAGGAGGGACTTCTCTGGTGGTGCCGTGGTTAAGACTCTGTGCTCCCAATGAAGGGGGCCTGGGTTTGATCCCTGGTCAGGGAACTAGATTCCACATGCATGCTGCAACTAAGAGTCTGCATGCCACAACTAAGGAGCTGGGCGAGCCACAACTAAGGAGGCCACCTGCCACAACTAAGACCCAGTGCAACCAAATAAATTAAATAAATAAATATTTTTAAAAATTAATTAAGGAGGTGAAAGACTTGTACACTAAAACCCATAAAACAGTGCTAAAAGAAATAAGACCTGAATAAATGTAAAGAAAACTCATATAGTTGGGAAGACTTAATATGGTAAAGATGGCAATACTCCCCCCAAATTGATATGCAGATTAAATGCAATACCCATCAAAATTCCAACTGCGTGTTTTGCATAAATGAACAAATTGATCCTGAATTATTTCCCAAGATGCTCTCAAATACATATGTTTGTACTAACTGATGGTAATTATAATGAGCAGAAGAGCTTAATACATGACATGTATGTATGCTAAAGTATTACAGGTATTCTAAAAGCACATCTTATATAAAGAAGAGTCAACATAGACATTTTTGGAGAAAAAGCTTTTACACAGAAGAATGATCTTCATTGGCTGTGGACTAGACACTAAATACCTTCTAACAACTATATTCCTTCTAAACCGTAAATGCTTTGCTCCTGGCATTAAAAACCACACAGTGCAATTGTATTTTTCATCTTTTGTGTGTGTGTGTGGCCATGCCTCACGGCATGCAGGATCTTAGCTCCCCAACCAGGGATCAAACCCGTGCCCCCTGCAGTGGAAGCAGGGAGTCTTAACCACTGGACTGCCAGGGAAGTCCCAATTGTATTTTTTAAAACAGGAATGTTCCTTTGTTAAATGAGTTCAGAGCTTCACAAAAGCTCATCGCGTAACCCAACTAGCTCCTTAAAAATATACTGTCTTTTATTATAGCTTTTTGCTCTTTTATGTTTAATTAATAAGCTTATCTGATATGTACAAACAGAAAGGAAATCACATTTCAGGCTCTAACGCCTTCATTTCAATATACTTTTGAAAGGAAATCATCTAATGACTCAATCCTATACAGAGAAATTCAGTAAGGATGGACAGAGATACATATATCTTACTATACTTGATTTTGAAGTAACAAATAATAATAGAACTATCAAGGATTTTGAATTTCTATTGCCATGAACCTTAAATAAATTTTATTCTCTTCACTATAGCAAAAGAAAATAAGTCACCGTACCCAATGTCAGTAAGGGGTGGTTTATCTCTCCCTCTTTTATAACAGAGGAACAGTTCTGGGCTTTTCAGACTTCCGTAGTTCAAGTTTGCCTGCAGAGCTGACGGAGTGGCTTCAACACAGGTGTAACCCTCAGGTACTGTTTCCCCAGCTGATTTGTTAATAACTGCAATATCTGTAATTGGAGCTTTAGGTCCAGTAGACTTAGTATCTAAACGATTTATTTCTTGATCCAAAAGAGTAGATGTATCAATGAGACCTGCCACAACAAAGTAGTCAGTCACTCTTGGCCCTTTGTCTTCTATCATGGCTGCTTCTATATATCCTAGAAGAGAGGAAGGAAAAAAAAAAGACATCAATTAAATAAAATGCTTTATCCTAACTCACTAAGTTAAAATACTCCTGAGTTAACAAGTGATTAACAGGCACATTTCCCAGTTGGATTTATAATCAAATTGTTATTCTGTAGAAGAAGACTGTTTTTTTAAAAAAAAATTTGTTTTTAAAAAATAATAATAAATTTATTTATTTCTGGCCACGTTGGGTCTTCATTGCTGCGCATGGGCTTTCTCTAGTTGTGGCGAGCCGGGGCTACTCTTCGTTGCAGTGCGCAGGCTTCTCATTGAGGTGGGCTTCAGTAGTTGTGGCACGTGGGTTCAGCACTTGTGGCTCACAGGCTCTACAGCACAGGCTCAGTAGTTGTGGCACACAGGCTTAGTTGCTCCGCAGCATGTGGGATCTTTCCAGACCAAGGCTTGAACCCGTGTCCCCTGCATTGGCAGGCGGATTCTTAACCACTGTGCCACCAGGGAAACCCAAGAAGCTTGTTTTGATATCATCTTGTCAGCTTTTACCTAGTATGAAGTACAAGTTTACAGCATCGATTCATTTGTAATGCAACTATGATCCTATTATGTGCCTAAGGCCCTGTTAAGGATAATCAAACTATCAGAAGTGGGCTACGGTGCTTTCCTTTCAGCAAAATGCACATAATGAACAAAATTCATACTATTTTTTAAATGTCATTCTCTTTTGAGTTACAGAATTCCTAGAGCGAACTTCACATTTAAACAAACGAAATGAGTTCATCATGAATTATTCAAAGTCTAACAGAAAAGATAAAGGTACTAGTAATAAGCATAATTAAACCAGTCTCTTAATCCAATCAGGAGTCTGTCCCTATAGTTAAAAAACTTTATGTAAACACTGTGTAAACTAAGTAAGTTTAGGGGTCATTAACTATTTCATATATAGATACCAGACAGAGCATAAAAAACCATAACCAAAGAAGACAAAGTTATACAAAATACATATTAACAGGGCCTCCCTGGTGGCGCAGTGGTTGAGAATCTACCAGCCAATGCAGGGGACAAGGGTTCGAGCCCTGGCCTGGGAAGATCCCACATGCCGCGGAGCAGCTGGGCCCGTAAGCCACAACTACTGAGCCTGCGCGTCTGGAGCCCGTGCCCCGCAACAGGAGAGGCCGCGACAGTGAAAGGCCCGTGCATCGCGATGAAGAGTGGCCCGCCTTGCCGCAACTAGAGAAAGCCCTTGCACAGAAATGAAGACCCAACACAGTCATAAATAAATAAATAAATAGATTAATTAATAAAAAGCAGTTTCTTTTTAAAAAAAATACATATTAAGAGACTTAGGTAATACATGGTAGAAACCTAGAGAATATGAACACTGAGTCAAGATTTCTATTATCTTTAAACTCAATACCTCTAAAAATAAAATTAAGCTTTTGAAATTTTATTTTCTTTAAATATTTATTCATTTATTTAGTAATTTAGGCTGCACTGGGTCTTAGTTGCAGCATGCGGGCGCTTAGTTGCGGCATGCACGCAGGATCTAGTTCCCCGACCAGAGGTCGAACCCGGGCCCCCTGCATTGGGAAAACAGTGTCTTACCCACTGGACCACCAGGAAAGTCCCTGGAATTTTAAATATTTCTATGGATTTTACGTGCTTTTTAAATAACTTTACTGAGGTATAATTTACATACAATAAAATGCACATATTTTAAAGAGTACAGTTTGGTAAGTTTTCACAAATGCATACACCTGTGAAACCATATCACAATCAAGATGGTGAACACATCCATCAACATCCAAAATATTCTTGTACCCCTTCATCATCTCTCCCTCCCCAGGCAAGGAGTGACCTGCTTTCTGTCACTGTAGATTAGTTTCTAGAATTGATATAAACGACATCATACAGTATATTCTTTTTTGTCTGGCTCCTTTCACTCATTGTAATTATTCTGAGATTCATCCATGTTACTGTTTATATCAAGTTCATTCATTTTTATTGCTGAGTAATATTCCACTGTTGAATATACTACAAAATGTTTATCCATTCACCCATGTTAATAAACATACAGGTTATTTTCAGTTTGGGGCTATTATAAAGCTATCATGAATACCCATGTACAAGCCGTGTGCACATATGCTTTCATTTACCTTAGGTAAATTCTAAGATGGAATGGCTAGATCACCTGGTAGGCATATGCAATTCTAAAAAAGTGCCAAATAGTTTTCTAGAGTGAGTATACCGTTTTACATTCCTATCATCAGTATATGAGAGTGCCGCTGTTCCACATCCTCTCCAACACTCTATAAGGTCAGTCGTTTTAATTTAAACTAGATTCTACTATGTCTACAGTGATACTTAGCTATAGTTTTAATTTGTATCTTTCTAATAACTAGTAATGTTGACCACCTTTTCATGTGCTTATTTTCCATGCATACATTATCCTTTTCATACATCCTTGGATTCTGTTCACTAAAATTTTGTTTGAAATTTTATATATGTTAATGAGGGATACTGGTCTATAGTTTTGTTTTGTTTTTTTTCCCCTCTTGTAATGTCTTTTATCTGGTTTTCACATCAAGGTAATGTCAGTCTCACAGAATGAGTCGGGAAGACTTTCCCCCTTTCAATTTTCATGAAGAGTTTGTATAGAATTGTTATTATGTCTTCCTTAAATGTTTGATAGAATTCACCTGTGAAATTATCTGGGTCTAGAGTTTTCTTTGAGGGTAGGTTTTTTGTTGTTGTTGTTGTTGTTGTTTTTGCGGTACGCGGGGCTCTCACTGCTGTGGCCTCTTCCATTGCGGAGCACAGGCTCCGGATGTGCAGGCTCAGCGGCCATGGCCCACGGGCCCAGCCGCCCCGCGGCATGTGGGATCCCCCCAGACCGGGGCACGAACCCGCATCCCCTGCATCGGCAGGCGGACTCCCAACCACTGCGCCACCAGGGAAGCCCTGAGGGTAGGTTTTAAACTATAAATTCATTTCCTTTAACACATAGGGCAATTCAGATTACGTATTTCTTCTTGAGTAAACTTTCATAGTTTGTGAAGGTCTTAGTCCATTCAGGCTGCTATACCATAGGTTGGGTGACTTATAAACAAAAAATTTACTTCTTGAGGCTGGGAAGTCCAAGATCAAGGCACTGGCAGATTCAGTGTCTAGTGATGGCTGGCTTCCTAGTTCATAGAGGGCTGTCTTTTCACTGTAACTTCACAGGGTGGAAAGGAACAAGGGGTCTTCCTAGTCTCTTTTAGAAAGACACTAATACCATTCATGAGGGTTTCACCCACATGACCAAAGCACCTCCCAAAGTCCTACCTCCAAATACCATCACACTGGGGATAACGTTTTAACATAAGAATTGGGAGAGGGCATACACATTGAGTCTATGGCAAGGAATTTGTCCATTTCATCTAAGTTGTGTAATTTACTGTATAAAATTCTTCATAATATTCCCTTATTATCCTTTTAGTATCTGTAGATTATGTAGTGATGTCACATCTCATTCTTGATATCAGTAAGTCTGTGTCTTCTCTCTTTTTATCCTGATCAGTCTGGCTAGAAAACTGTCAATTTTATTGATCTTCTCTAAGAACCAGCTTTCAGTTTCACTGGTTTTTTTCTATTACTTTTGTATTTCATTGATTTCTACTTGGAACTTTATTACTTCCTTTCCTCTGTTTATGTAGACTTTTTTTTTTAAGATTTATTTATTTATTTGCCTGTGCTGGGTCTTAGTTGTGTGCACACAGGATCTTTGTTGCCACATGCGGGATCTTCGTTGCGGCATGTGGGCTCTTAGTTGCGGCATGTGGGATCTAATTCCCTGACCAGGGATGCAACCCAGGCTCCCTGCATTGGGAGCCCGGAGTCTTAAACACTGGACCACCAGGGAAGTCCCTATGTAGACTTTAATTTGCTCTTCTTCTTCTACTTTCCTACGGTGGAAGAGGAGGCCACTGATTTGAGATCTTTCTTCTTTCCTAATGTAGGTATTTAGAGCTAAAATGCACCCCCCCCCAACAATGTTTTAGTGGCATCCCACAGATTCAGGTACGTTTTCTTCTTATTCAGTTCAAAATATTTTTAAATTTCTCTTTCTTATTTTCTTTGACCAATGGCTATTTTTTGTTGTTGTTGTTGCGGTACACGGGCCTCTCATTGTTGTGGCCTCTCCCGTTGCAGAGCACAGGCTCCGGACGCGCAAGCTCAGTGGCCATGGCTCACGGGCCCAGCCGCTTCGCGGCATGTGGGATCTTCCCGGACCGGGTCACGAACCCGCGTCCCCTGCATCGGCAGGCGGACTCTCAACCACTGCGCCACCAGGGAAGCCCCCAATGGGCTATTTAAAGTATGTTTTTCAGTTTCCAAATTTTGTACTTGGAAATTTTCCAAGAATCTTTCGGTTACTGACTTCTAACTTAATTACACTGTGCTCAGACGATATACTGTGTATGACTTGAAGTCTTTTACGTTTATTGAGATTAGTTTTATGGCTAAGAATATAGTCTATTTGATAATTATACAATGCGCATTTTAGCAGAATGTGTGTTTTGTTGTTGGACAGAGGTCTAGAAGGTTATTAGTGTTGTTCAAATCTATATATCCTTGCAGATTTTGTCTGCTTGTTCAATCAATTATTAACAGAGTGGTATTCAAACTATAGTTCTGACTATAATTATAGATCTGTTGATTTCTCTTTTCAGTTCTATCAGTTTTTGCTTCACGTACTTTGAAGCTCTGTTATTAAGGGCATAACTATTTAGAATTACTACATCCTTTCGATGAACTGACCTTTTTATCATTACAAAACGACCTTCTTTATCTCTGGTAAAAATGAGTCTGTATTAACAAAACCTTTTAAAAAATATTAAAATATTTATTAAAAACTTAGATATATAGTTAAATATCATAGACTTCATTTTCCAACTATAGCCAAGATAACCTTTCAGAATCAATTTCATTTCACCTTACTGTTTAGAATGGCATACATTTTAATAAATACTGTTAATATCAACAAAATACTATTAACTTCAATTTACAAGGCTAAATGTAGTTTACAAAATTCTTCTCATTGTAACACAAAGAGTTTTTTAAAGGTTCAAAACTATGTGTTCCTTGGTGTTCCAAGCCATACAGAATGAAAAATGAACACTGTTTAAACCACAAAGAAACTAGAGTATTATCAAAGTTATTTGCTACATTAAAGCAATTTAAAATAGCACCTTAGTGATTCCATTTAGAAAGCATTATCAACATCAGTTATGCTGGCTGGATCATGGAGCTACAAAATTGAAAAAGCAAGTCATTTCAGATAAAATCAGTTTCTTTTTAAGAACACAAAGCAGTGTAATTCTCTACTGTTGCACCTGCAACTGAAAGTTTTGTAAAGAAGGAGGGCTGTAAAGAAAGGCTGAAAACACAGATGCTTTAAAGGGGTCATACAGGATATAAGAGTTGTGGGAACTAGAGACCACAGGCAGCCACTACTGGTCAGATCCATCCAACTGTTGCCAAACAGACTGGGCAAAACCAGAATTTCCTTTTTGTCTTTTCAAGGGAAGCCAAAATAATCCGGATTTTTTCCCCAACATTCCAGGGTAGAACTCTTGTGACCTAAACATGTGTCATCTACCTCTCGTGCCAAGTGTGACTGCCAGGGCCTTAGAGAGCCCAGTTAGTTCCTTTCCAACTTTACCCTGACTGTACAGACTCGAGCATTGGAATAATCCAGATTTTTAATGTAAATCTCCAAGTTTTAAAGTATCAGCAACTAATTCAAAATCCTAGAACACTAGTAAGTTCAAACAAAACACATAAGCAGGCTATATTCACTCTAAAGATTAAATATCGAGAAAAGAACAATTTCTAAATTTCATTTAAAAAATATTGACCTGGTTAGGGACTTCCCTGGTGGCACGGTGGTTAAGAATCCACCTGCCAATGCAGGGGACATGGGTTCGAGCCCTGGTCCGGGAAGATCCCACATGCTGCGGAGCAACAAAGCCCGTGTGACACAACTACTGAGCCTGCGCTCTAGAGCCTGTGAGCCACAACTACTGAGCCCACGTGCCACAACTACTGAAGCCCGCACACCTAGAGCCTGTGCTCCGCAACAAGAGAAGCCACCGCAATGAGAAGCCCGCACACAGCAACGAAGACCCAACACAGCCAAAAATAAATAAAATCAAATAGATTTTTAAAATAATAATAATAATAATATGCATAAAGAGAAAGTACAATGTGGTAAATGGTACTTCATGGTCCTATAAATCTCAGTGAAGGGTATAATGGAGCGCATTACGATAGTCCAAATCTTGCTCAAAGTAAAAAGTTTTTATTAAAGCAGTTCCTATCCTTTGAGGTTTCAACAAAAGTATAGGGGGAAATGGAGAAAAGTGGAAAAAGTATGAAAATAAGAGTGAAATAAAACTGCTTTCAACTCAAGAAGTATACAGAAAAGCATCATTGCTAATCTGAATATTCCCAATTTTAGCTACACTCTCTACAATGTTGGAAAACTAGAATATAAAATGTGCTAAATTATTTTGTATATATATGTACATGTATTTGTATATACATATATGTATATGTACACAGAGAGAGAGAGAGAAATACAAAGACCTGATCAATTCTCCCCCAGGGAGTTTTTTCCTTTGTTTTCTTTAAAAGCTAAATCAAACCTAAACTTTATTCACTTTGAGCACAAAGTAACAGAGTAAAATAACACCTCACAAGTTTCTGAAACTCAGCTATCTGGCAACCTCACCAATTCATATACAGCCAAGAACCAGCCATTAAGAACTGCCATAGATATCACCAAGCAGCAAAACATACATACTTAGTGCACTTCAGTCTCTCATTCAGAGTCCGTTTAATGACAGTTTATTTTTAAAATTCTGTTAAGTTTATTTGACTACTAAATACACAGTGGAAGTAATAACAAATTAAAAGGAAGAGAGGTAAACACATTATCAGATCAAAAAATGAATCCATGAAGAAGCGAGGGAAATATTTTATGAAACAGAAGATGACCTAAAGGCATACGTTAACTAGATCCTTAACTGCAAGAGCCCTACACACCTCAAATAAACCTAATGGGTATCACTGCTTTACAAATGCTCTATAGCATGTATAATCATGTCATCTACTTATAATGGAACGGTTAACTTACTGATGAATTCTTTTCTCACCTTTATCTACATACTAAATACTAAAATCATATATACTAAAATCCTATATAATACTAAAAAAAAAAATCTAACCTCTATTTTGTTTCATTAGCCAATTTCCAAGCTAGTACCACCCACAGCTAATTATAACAGTTCTGTATGTTTTTTGATGTGGTAGATAAACTCCCTCTTCACCCTTTTAAAAACTTTCCAGGCTTGTCTGGCATCTTTGATGAGGGTCACATTGAGCTTCCAGCGGCTTCAGGGGTGTCTTTAGGAGTCAGCTCTGTGGCAGAAGACATCAACTCCAAAATCAAGAACTATCAGCCTGCTCCTTTTGACAGCCACTTCCCCAACCAAAGCCAGACCAGGACTGCTGGCGGAACTACCTAGGCTTCCACCACTGTGAGAAGGCAATGTCTGCTAAAGGAGGTGATGTCCCCATGTGTGAATGATACTGGTGTGTGTACAAGTCTCTCTGCCCTATAGCCTGGGTGTCAACCTGGGATGACCGCTGGGCAGAAAGCATGTTTCCAGGGAAGATCTGAACTGGCTCCACCTCTCCTCTTCTGTCCTCCATCCTTCTGCTCAGGGTGGTGAAGGGGGACCTGGGTACATGGTGATCCCCACCCTGGGATCCTGAATCATGGCTTAACTAATAATAAATACTCATTGGAAGAGTGGGAAAAAAAAAAAAAAACTTTCCAGGCTTACTCATCCAAGCTTATCAAGTTTCAGGAGGAAAAAAGTTGAGATCTCTGTTAGGAACAACTCTAAAACCCAGATTATTTAAGGAGAACAGCCAACTTTACAATATTAAGTTCTCCAGTCAAGTGCATACGGTATGGTTCTCCATTTTATTTAGGTCATTTTTTTTTTTAAGCCTTTAAGTAAAGTCTCATGATTTTCCTCACCCAAATCTTCTACATTGTTTGTTAGGATTATTCATAAGTATTTTACAGTTTTGTGGCTAATGGGAAGGAGCTCTTATGTTTGCCAAACAATCATTACTGGTACATTAATAACCTATGACTGAGTCTCACACCTTGTTCTAAATGCGAGGAATTAAAGCAATGAAAGTACCAAATGTCATGTCCTTATGGAGCTTACATTATAGTTGGGAAATAATCAGTAAATAACTATAGACTTATAAATAAATAATTTCACAAAGCATACATGCTATGAATAAAAATAAAGCAAGATATAGGGGAAGAAAGTGATAATGGAAGTGCTTATTTTTACACGGCAGTCAAGGAAGATCTGTTTGAAGAAGTAAGAAGGAAAAATCTGAGCAGGGGTTGAAGTGAAAGGAAAGACTAAATCATATGACAACAGAAAACATTCCAAGCAGGAAGAAAATTTTTTAAAAAGCCTAAGGGCAAGTAAATACCTTGATCTTTGAGGAACAACAAGAAAGCCATGGTTCTGGAGCTTAGGGGACTATTGAAAGATGAGGTCAGTGAAGGCGGAAATCATACAGGACCTTTTAGGCTAGGTAAGGTCTCTAGATTTTATTCTAAACATGTTGGGAAGCAACTAGCAGCCTCCAGATGACAGTGCTGTGTCTTTAAAAAAAAAAATCACAGTAGTTGCTGTACACAGAGTAGAGGGAGAAAAGAGCAGAAGCAGGGAGTGCAGTTAGAAGGTAACTGTAGCAGTCCAAAAGAGAGATAATAATGGCTTATATTAAGGCAAAGGAGTGGGAGTGACAAGAAATGGCAAGATTTGAGATACAGTTTAAAGGTAAAAATGCTACTGATGGATTGGAGGTATGAGGGAAAAGAGAAACTAAGAATGACTTCCAGTTTGTGGCCTAACCAAGTGGGTGGATGAGGGTGCCATATATTGAGATGGTAAAGTCTGAGGAAAGAGTAAGTTTGAGTAAATACACCCAACATTCTGTATCGGACAAGTTAAGTCTGAGATGCCTACTAAAACATTCAAGCAGAGAAGGCACTCCAATACAGTGTGGCGTTTGATAAAGATATCAAGGCTGGAGTCAATAGTGAATTAATAATACTTATAACCACAAAATTAAATAAGATACCCTAAAAAGTGACAAATACTAACACAGAAAAGGCCTAAGCCGAGGGCACTCCAACTTTTTTTTTTTTTTTTTTTTTTTGCGGTACGCGGGCCTCTCACTGCTGTGGCCTCTCCCGTTGCGGAGCACAGGCTCCGGACGCGCATGCTCAGTGGCCATGGCTCACGGGCCCAGCCGCTCCGCGGCATGTGGGATCTTCCCGGACCGGGGCACGAACCTGCGTCCCCTGCATCGGCAAGCGGACTCTCAACAACTGCGCCACCAGGGAAGCCCCACTCCAACTTTTGAGGCAAGGGAAGAGAAGCTAGAAAACAAGACTGAGAAGGAACTGTCATAAATCAGACAAGATTCAGGATGACATAGCATTCAGAAAACCAAGTGAGGTTTTCCCAAAACTAGGGACCGATCAATCGTGTCAAATGCTCATGAGAGGTAAAGAACTTTAAGACTGAGAACACTGACTAGAATGGGTTTAGTTGGTGAAGGTGTAGAAGAGCCAGCCTGGAGCGAGTTGGAGAGAAAACGCAAAGTAAGAAAATAGAGACGATAAGTATGAGCAAGTCTTTGCAACAAATTTTTCTCTACATGAGAAAGAAAGGTGTGTGTGTGTGTGTGTGTGTGTGAGACAGAGAGACAGACAGACAAAGACAGATTTTGAGATGTTACAGCATGTTCTTACGCTTGCAAATATGATTCATCAGGAAAGAAAGATGATGCAGGGCACAGAAAGGATAACATCAGAGGCAAAATCCTTAAATAGACAAGAAAACGCAGCACAGATGGAGGACTTGGCATATACAGAGAGAAAGAGAGAGAAAAAAGAGTAAGGAAAGAAAAGAGAGTAAGCAGTCTTCTTAGTAATGAAAGTGGAAGAGCAAAATGACTAGGTAATACTGAGGGCACAAGGGATATTCGTGGCCATAAATTTAAAGTGAGACCAGTCAGCACTGTTGTTTGTTTTCTCCAATCACACTCAGCTGCTCAGGTTCAAGGGAACACAGAGTTTGCAACGAATTGTGTTTTATCAGGGCTGAAGTTTTGCCCTAATTACAGTGAAGGAAGAAACAAGAGAGATGATAAACTGACCCCACAAAATAGTACAGAACATTAGCAGGCATTACCATTTTTATTCAATGAATCAATGTAATTGGGTAAGGAAAGAAGTTACTGTATGAGGTGCATGATGGACAGTGCAAGAGTTGTGTGACTAATGGCCTGGTGGTCTAGATAGAATCCAAGAAGTGTCAAAATATGGTATCAAAGTATGTGAGCTGGCAGAAAAAGAAATGGAAGTCAGAATTAGATGCTTAAAATACTTTAAGTTATAGATCTTGATGATAAAGTCTAGGGTAATGGCTCTCTATTCTAACTACACATTAGAATCTAATAGAATACTTACTAAAATCAGACCAAGAAAATAAGAATTTCTGAGGGTGGCACACTCCCATCAAAAATTTGTAAGCTGCCCAGTTAATTGTAATATACAGTCAGAATTGAGAACCAATAGTCTTGGGTGTAGTTGAGGCAAGTTAAAGAGAAACCTGCAATCTGCAGATTCAAGAACATCTAATGAAGTCTTGTTCTATTATTCCCAATATAAATAAAAGCATGAGCTATGTTCTAAATATTTTACATGCATTAACTCATTTCATACTCCTAACAACCCAACAAGGTATAACTAGTATTATCCCCTTTTTTAATGAAGAATGGAAGAGAATGAAAGTATACAAAATTAAAACTCCTAGGTAGTATATGAAGTACTATAACACTATTTGTAGGTAAACTGCTGAAAGTTAAAGATGCATATAATAAACCCTAAGGCAAGTACTTAATGAAAAAGATGTATAGTTAATAAACCAATGTGGAGATAAATGGAATAGTAAAATACACTCAATCCAAAAAGGAACAAAAAGCAGGACATTAAAAACAGAGAGAGGGGGCTTCCCTGGTGGCACAGTGGTTGAGAGTTCGCCTTCCAAGCAGGGGACACGGGTTCATGCCCTGGTCTGGGAAGATCCCACATGCTGCGGAGCGGCTGGGCCCGTGAGCCATGGCCACTGAGCCTGCGCATCCGGAGCCTGTGCTCTGCAACGGGAGAGGCCACAAGAGTGAGAGGACCGCGTACCGCAAAAAAAAAAACAGAGAGAGAAACCTTAAGAAAACAGGAGCTGAACCAAGATGGCGGAGTAGAAGGACACGCTTTCACTCCTTCTTGTGAGAACACCAGAATCACAACTAGTTGCTGGACAATCATCGAAAGGAAGACACTGGAACTCACCAAAAAAGATACCCCACATCCAAAGACAAAGGAGAAGCCACAATAAGACGGTAGGAGGGGCACAATCACAGCAAAAGCAAATTCCATAACTGCTCGGTGGGTGACTCACAGACTGGAGAACACATACCACAGAAGTGCACCCACTGGAGTGAAGGTTCTGAGCCCTACGTCGGACTTCCTAACCTGGGGGTTCGGCAACGGGAGGAGGAATTCCTAGAGAATCAGACTTCGAAGGCTAGTGGGATTTGATTGCAGGACTTTGACAGGACTGGGGAAAACAGAGACTCCACTCTTGGAGGGCACACACAAAGTAGTGTGTGCATCAGGACCCAGAGGAAGGAGCAGTGAACCCAGGGGAGACCGAACCAGACCTACCTGCTAGTGTTAGAGGGTCTCCTGCAGAGGTGGAGGGTGGCTGTGGCTCACCATGGGGATAAGGACACAGGCAGCAAAAGTTCTGGGAAGTACTCCTTGGCATGAGCCCTTCCAGAGTCCACCATTAGCCCCACCAAAGAGCCCAGGTAGGCTCCAGTGTTCGGTTGCCTCAGGCCAAACAACCAACAGGGAGGGAACCCAGCCCCACCCATCAGCAGTCAAGCGGATTAAAGTTTTACTGAGCTCTGCCCACCAGAGCAACAGTCAGCTCTACCCAAACCAGTCCCTCCCATCAGGAAACTTGAACAAGCCTCTTAGATAGCCTCATCCACCAGAGAACAGAAAGCAGAAGCAAGAAGAACTATAATCCTGGAGCCTGTGGAACAAAAACCACATTCACAGAAAGACAGACAAGATGAAAAGGCAGAGGGCTATGTACCAGATGAGGGAACAAGATAAAACCCCAGAAAAACAACTAAATGAAGTGGAGATAGGCAACCTTCCAGAAAAAGAATTCAGAATAATGATAGTGAAGATGACCCAAGACCTCGGAAAAACAATGGAGGCAAAGATCGAGAATATATAAGAAATGTTTATCAAAGACCTAGAAGAATTAAAGAACAAACAAACAGCGATGAACAATACAATAACTGAAATGAGAACTTCACTAGAAGGAATCAATAGCAGAATAACTGAGGCAGAAGAACGGATAAGGGACCTGGAAGACAGAACGGTGGCATACACTGCCGTGGAACAGAACGAAGAAAAAAGAATGAAAAGAAATGAAGACAGCCTAAGAGACCTCTGGGACAACATTAAATGCAACAACATTCGCATTATAGGGGTCCCAGAAGGAGAAGAGAGAGAGAAAGGACCAGAGAAAATATCTGAAGAGATTATAGTCAAAAACTTCCCTAACACGGGAAAGGAAATAGCCACCCAAGTCCAGGAAGCGCAGCGAGTCCCATACAGGATAAAACCAAGGAGAAACATGCCAAGACACACAGTAATCAAATTGGCAAAAATTAAAGACAAAGAAAAATTACTGAAAGCAGCAAGGGAAAAATGACAAATAACATACAAGGGAACTCCCATAAGGTTAACAGTTGATTTCTCAGCAGAAACTCTACAAGCCAGAAGGGAGTGGCATGATATACTTGAAGTGATGAAAGGGAAGAACCTACAACCAAGATTACTCTACCTGGCAAGGATCTCATTCAGATCCGATGGAGAAATCAAAAGCTTTACAGACAAGCAAAAGCTAAGAGAATTCAGCACCACCAAATCAACAACAAATGCTAAAGGAACTTCTCTAAGTGGGAAACACAAGAGAAGAAAAGGACCTACAAAAACAAACCCAAAACAATTAAGAAAATGGTCATAGGAACCTACATATCGATAAGTACCTTAAACGTGAATGGATTAAATGCTCCAACCAAAAGACACAGGCTTGCTGAATGGATACAAAAACAAGACCCATATATATGCTGTCTACAAGAGACCCACTTCAGACCTAGGGACACATACAGACTGAAAGTGAGGGGATGGAAAAAGATATTCCATGCAAATGGAAATCAAAAGAAAGCTGGAGTAGCAATACTCATATCAGATAAAATAGACTTTAAAATAAAAAATGTTACAAGAGACAAGCAAGGACACTACATAATGATCAAGGGATCAATCCAAGAAGAAGATAAAACAATTATAAATATATATGCACCCAACATAGGAGCACCTCAATATATAAGGCAACTGCTAACAGCTGTAAAAAAGGAAATGGACAGTAACACAATAATAGTGGGGGACTTTAACACCTCACTTACACCAATGGACAGATCATCCAAAATGAAAATAAATGAGGAAACAGAAGCTTTAAATGACACAATAGACCAGATAGATTTAATTGATATTTATAGGACATTCCATCCAAAAACAGCAGATTACACTTTCTTCTCAAGTGCGCACAAACATTCTCCAGGATAGATCACATCTTGGGTCACAAATCAAGCCTCAGGAAATTTAAGAAAATTGAAATCATATCAAGCATCCTTTCAGACCACAACGCTATGAGATTAGAAATTAATTACAGGGGAAAAAACGTAAAAAAGACAAACACATGGAGGCTAAACACTACATTACTAAATAACCAAGAGATCACTGAGGAAATCAAAAAATACCTACAGACAAATGACAATGATAACACAACAGTCCAAAACCTATGAGATGCAGCAAAAGCAGTTCGAAGAGGTAAGTTTATAGCTATACAAGCCTACCTCAAGAAACAAGAAAAATCTCAAATAAATAATCTAACCTTACACCTAAAGGAACTAGAGAAAGAAGAACAAACAAAACCCAAAGTTAGCAGAAGGAAAGAAACCATAAAGATCAGAGCAGAAATAAATGAAACAGAAACAAAGAAAACAATAGCAGAGATCAATAAAACTAAAAGCTGGTTCTTTGAGAAGATAAACAGAATTGATAAACCATTAGCCAGACTCATCAAGAAAAAGAGGGAGAGGACTCAAATCAATAAAATTCGAAATGAAAAAGAAGTTACAACAGACACCACTGAAATACAAAGCATCCTAAGAGACTACTACAAGGAACTCTATGCCAATAAAATGGAAAACCTGGAAGAAATGGACAAATTCTTAGAAAGGTATAACCTTCCAAGACTGAACCAGGAAGAAATACGAAATATGAACAGACCAATCACAAGTCATGCAATTGAAACTGTGATTAAAAATCTTCCAACAAACAAAAGTCCAGGACCAGATGGCTTCACAGGTGAATTCTATCAAACACTTAGAGAAGAGTTAACACCCATCCTTCTCAAACTCTTCCAAAAAACTGCGGAGGAAAGAACACTCCCAAACTCATTCTATGAGGCCACCATCACCCTGATACCAAAACCAGACAAAGATACTACAAAAAAAGAAAATTACAGACCAATATCACTGATGAATATAGATGAAAAAATCCTCAACCAAATACTAGCAAACAGAATCCAACAACACATTAAAAGGATCATACACCATTATCAAGTGGGATTTATCCCAGGGATGCAAGGATTCTTCAATATACGCAAATCAATCACTGTGACACACCATATTAACAAATGGAAGAATAAAAACCATATGATCATCTCAATAGATGCAGAAAAAGCTTTTGACAAAATTCAACACACATTTATGATAAAAACTCTCCAGAAAGTGGGCATAGAGGGAACCTACGTCAACATAATAAAGGCCATATATGACAAACCCACAGCAAACATCATTCTCAATGGTGAAAAACTGAAAGCATTTCCTCTAAGATCAGGAACAAGACAAGGATGTCCACTCTCACCACTATTATTCAACATCGTTTTGGAAGTCCTAGCCTCAGCAATCAGAGAAAAAAAAGAAATAAGAGGAATACAAATTGGAAAAGAAAAAGTAAAACTGTCACTGTTTGCAGATGACATGATACTATACATAGAGAATCCTAAAGATACCACCAGAAAACTACTAGAGCTAATCAATAAATCTGGTGAAGTTGCAGGATACAAAATTAATGCACAGAAATCTCTTCCATTCCTATACACTAATGATGAAATATCTGAAAAAGAAATTAAGGAAACACTCCCATTTACCATTGCAACAAAAAGAATAAAATACCTAGGAATAAACCTACCTAGGGAGATAAAAGCCCCGTATGCAGAAAACTATAAGACACTGATGAAAGAAATTAAAGATGATACCAACAGATGGAGAGATATACCATGTTCTTGGATTGGAAGAATCAATATTGTGAAAATGACTATACTACCCAAAGCAATCTTCAGATTCAATGCAATCCCTATCAAATTACCAATGGCATTTTTTACGGAACTAGATAAAAAAATCTTAAAATTTCTATGGAGACACAAAAGACCCCAAATAGCCAAAGCAGTCTTGAGGGAAAAAAATGGAGCTGGAGGAATTAGACTCCCTGACTTCAGACTATACTGCAATAATCAAGTAATCAAGTAATAATCAAGTAATAATCAGTAATCAAGACAATATGATAGTGGCAGAAAAACAGAAACATAGATCAATGGAACAAGATAGAAAGCCCAGAGGTAAACCCACGCACCTATGGTCAACTACTTCATGACACAGGAGGCAAGGTTATACAATGGAGAAAAGACAGTTTCTTCAGTAAGTGGTGCTGGGAAAACTGGACAGCTACATGTAAAAGAATGAAATTAGAACACTCCCTAACATCATACACAAAAATAAACTCAAAATGGATTACAGACCTAAATGTAAGACCGGACACTATAAAACTTTTAGAGGAAAACATAGGAAGAACACTCTTTTGACATAAGTAACAGCAAGATCTTTTCTGATCCACCTCCTAGAGTAATGGAAATAAAAATAAACAAATGGGACCTAATGAAACTTCAAAGCTTTTGCACAGAAAAGGAAACCATAAACAAGACAAAAAGACAACCCTCAGAATGGGAGAAAATATTTGTAAATGAATCAACAAAGGATTAATCTCCAATATATATAAACAGCTTATGCAGCTCGATATTAAAAAAACAAACAACCCAATCCAAAAATGGGCAGAAGACCTAAACAGACATTTCTCCAAAGAAGATAAACAGATGGCCAAGAAGCACATGAAAAGCTGCTCAACATCACTAATTATTAGAGAAATGCAAATCAAAACTACAATGAGGTATCACCTCACACCAGTGAGAATGGGCTTCATCAGAAAATCTACAAACAACAAATGCTGGAGAGGGTGTGGAGAAAAGGGAACCCTCTTGCTCTGTTGGTGGGAATGTGAACTGATACACCCACTATGGAGGATGGTATGGAGGTTCCTTAGGAAACTAAAAATAGTATTACCATATGATCCAGCAATCCCACTACTGGGCACACACCCAGAGAAAACCACAATTCAAAAAGACACATGCACCCCAATGTTCATTGCAGTACTATTTACAATGACCAGGTCATGGAAGCAACCTAAATGCCCATCGACAGACAAATGCATAAAGAAGATGTGGTACATATATACAAGGGAATATTACTCAGCCATAAAAAGGAACGAAATTGGGTCATTTGTTGAGACATGAACGGATCTAGAGACTGTCATACAGAATGAAGTAAGAAAGAGAAAAACAAATAGCGTATATTAATGCATATATGTGGAACATAGAAAAATGGTACAGATGAACGGGTTTTCAGAGCAGAAATTGAGACACAGATATAGAGAACAAACATATGGACACCAAGGGGGAAAAGCGGTGGGGGGCAGTGGGGGTTGTGTGATGAATTGGGCGATTGGGATTGACATGTATACACTGATGTGTATAAAACTTGGGCTTCCCTGGTGGCGCAGTGGTTGAGAGTACGCCTGCCAACGCAGGGGACACGGGTTCAAGCCCCGGTCTGGGAAGATCCCACATGCCGCAGAGCGGCTGGGCCTGTGAGCCACAGTGCTAAGCCTGTGCGTCCGGAGCCTGTGCTCCGCAATGGGAGAGGCCACAACAGTGAGAGGCCCGCATACCGCAAAAAAACAAAAAAAAACCTTATAACTAATAAGAACCTGCTGTATAAAAATAAAAAACCTTAAGAAAACATAGTTGTCTCAAACAGTGGTACCTATCCTGCTCCCATTAGCAGAACAAAGTTCATGATGGAGTCGTACTGAACTCTCTCTTTGGTAAATATAAGTGGTCAAGTGCCCTTTTCTTAGCTCAAATAAAGTGACTTTTCTTCAAAGATAAAAAAAAAAAAAAAAAAGATAGAAAAATAATACACGCAAACCCAACCATACCAATAATTTCACTAAATTTAAGTAGTCTACCAAGACAAATGAAAATATATGTCCATGGTACTTGAAAAGATGCTCAACATTGCTCACATCAGGGAAATGCAAATCAAAACCACAATGAGATATCACCTTACACTGGTCAGAATGGCTATTATCAAAAAGATAACAAATGACAAATGTTGGCGAGGGTGTGGAAAAAAGGCAACCCTCACACACTGTTGGTAGGAATGTAAATTGGTGCCACCACTGTGGAAAACACTATGGAGGTTCCTCAAAAAACTAAAACACAACTACCATATGACACAGCAATTCCACTGCTGGGCATATATTTGAAAAAAAAAAAGAAAACACGAGTTCAAAAAGATACATGCACCCCAATGTTCAGAGCAGCATTATTTACGATAGCCAAAATATGGAAGCGACTTAAGTGCCCATCAACAGATGAACAGATAAAGGAGACGTATGGTGTGTGTGGCGGGGCCGGGGAGCACACACACAGTGGAATACTACGCAGCCATAAAAAAGAATGAGGGCTTCCCTGGTGGCGCAGTGGTTGAGAGTCTGCCTGCTGATGCAGGGGACACGGGTTCGTGTCCCGGTGCAGGAAGATCCCACATGCTGCGAAGCGGCTGGGCCCGTGAGCCATGGCCGCTGAGCCTGCACATCGGAGCCTGTGCTCCGCAACAGGAGAGGCCAGAACAGTGAGAGGCCCGCGTACCACAAAAAAAAAAAAAGAAAAAGAAAGAAAAATACAAATAAACCTGGAAAAAAAAACTGTCCATATAAAAACTTGGATACAATATTCATAGCAACACTACTCAAAATAGCCAAAATGTAGAAACAACCCGAATGTCCATCAACTCATGATGTGGAATTTCCACGCAATGGAGTATTATTCAGCCATAACAAGGAATGAAGTACTACTGATACATGCTGTGATGTGGATGAATCTAGAAAGCATTATGCTAAGTGAAAGAAGCCAGACAGAAAAGTCAAACATTATACTATTCCATTTACAGTAAATATCCAGAATAGGCAAATCTACAGAGAAAGCAAGCAAACTAGTGGTTGTCAGGAGGGGGAAGGAGGGGGGAAGGGGAATGGGGAATGACTGATTAAAGAGAAAAAGATTTCCTTTCGGGTGATAAAAACAGTCTGGAACTAGATAGTGATGACAGTTGCGTAACATTGAGAATGTACTAAATGCCACTGAACTGTAGATTTTCAAGTTGTTAACATGGTGAATTTTATATTATGTGAGTTTTGCCACAATTTTTTAAAAAAGGAATGAAGTACTGATACATATAACATGAGTGAACCTCAAAAACATTATCCTAAATGAAATGTCCAGAATAGGCAAATCTATAGAAACAAAAACTAGATTAGTGGCTGCCTAGGGCTGGGGTGCGAGAGAGGGGGATTGGATAGTGACTACGAATGGACATAAGATTTCCCTCTGGCATGATGAAAATGCTCTAAATTAGATTATGCCAATGGCTGTAAAACTCTGTAAATATTCTAAGAACCACTGAATTGAACCCTTTAAATGGGTGAATTTTATGGTGTATAAATTATATCTCAATTAAGCAAATTGTCAAGTGATCTAACCACTCCTAAATAAAGACAGAAACTATTAGACTGGGTTATAAAAAAGAAAGACTCAATTCTAAGCTATCTACAGGAAACAAATTTTAAATATAAAGACACAAATGCATTAAAAGTAAAAGAATGACTGACTTTTGACAAAGGAGCAAAGACAATTCAATGGAGAAAAGATAGCCTCAACAAGTAGTAGTGGGAAAATTAGATGCCCATATGCAAAAAAGAGACTGAGACCTTACACTTTCTACAAAAAATAATTCAAAATGAATCATATACCTAAATATAAAATACAATACTATAAAACTTCTAGAAGAAAACAGAGGAGAAAAATCTATATGTGATCTTGGGTTTGGCGATGAATTTTTAGATACAACACCAAAAGCACAATCCACGAAAAAAAACCTGACAAGGTAGACTTTACTAAAAACTTCTGCTCTGTTAAAGACACTGTTAAGAGAATGAAAAGACAAGCCAGAGAATATGATAAAATATTTGCAAAAAACATATCTGATAAAGAGCTGGTATCCAAAATACACCAAAAACACACAGAACTAAACAGTAAGAAAACAGACAACCCAATTAAGAAATGGGCAAAAGATCTGAACATATACTTCACCGAAGAATATATACATATGGCTAACATGTATATGAAAAAATTCTCAACATCATTAGTCACTAGAGAAATACAAACTGAAATAATGAGATGGCAATACAGACTTATTAGAATGGCTAAAAAATTTCTTGAACTGACAATACCAAATGCTGATGAAGATGTGGAACAGAACCTTTCATTCACTGCTAATGGGAATGCAAAATGGAACAGCCACTCTAAAAGACAGTTTGACAGTTTCTTACAAAGCTAAACATAAGCTTACTGTATGATTCAGCAATCACACGCCTAGGTATTTACCCAACTGATTTGAAAATTTATGTCCATACAAAACCTACATACAATCACCAAAAACTGGAAGCAAAGAAAATGTCCTTCAATAGGTGAACAGATAAAACAAAAACAAAAACCTGATATGTTCAGCAATAAATGAGCTATCAAGCCACAAAAAGACTTGGAGGAACCTTAAATGCATATTGCAAAGTGAAAGAAGGCAGTATGAAATGCTAATATGATTCCTTTTACATGACATTCTAGAAAAGGCAAAAACTACAGAAACAGTAAAAAGAGATCAGTGGTTTCCAGGGTTTTGGGGTTTGGCAGAGAGGGCTGAAGAATTGAAGTGTGGAAACTTCTACAGATATAAAACTATTCAATATGATACTGTAATGGTAGATACACGACATTACACATTTGTCAAAATTTACAACACAGAGAGCGAGCTTTAATGTATGCAAAATTATCAAAACCATTGAGGAGGTCATGGGATCCACTGAAGGAATGTGGAGTAGGTCAAGAGAATATAACTACTACAAATGTTTGAAAACAACCTCTCTGAAGGGGTCGGGGTGGAGGGGTGGCGAGATGCTGGCCAAAGTAACTTTAGAAATGAGTAGAGTCTTTAAAACTAAAAGCAACAGGAACTGCAAATAGGCACTCTAGCTGATAAAACTGTTTCACACAGGGGTATGAGTTAACAGTTCTGATACTGCTATACATGTATACTGGAACTGAACAATTACATAAATGGATGACAGACGGTGGGAGCCAGGTTTCTCATTGTCGGAGCAGGTATTTACAGATAAGCAAGGGGAGAAGTATCTATGTAGTAATGGATTAAAGTTGGAGCTCACCACGAATTCATATTTAGTTTAATATAAATACAGATGGTGATATATAGGAAGAGTTATAGGTATACAACGGGTTACTATACACAAGTATATTTCCTTGCTCAATCAACTAAGAAGACATAGAAGCAACGACATCCAGTAGCAATCAGCACACCAAGCATGTAGATCTTGCTTTCTAACACCATCCTCCAACAAGAGGAACCAAGGCTCCTTGAAGAAATGACTGATTATAGGACTGGGACAGGAAATACAGGTATCCTTTGCTTTTCAAAAGTTCACTATATGCCACTTCACTTTTACAAAAGACCTACATAAGCACCTATTTTTGCTAATCCAAAACAAATCTGAAAAAAAATTACACTTTTATGGAAAGAGGTGAAAAGCAAAAATAACATTCAGCATTTGTTTCATTTTTTATTTATTTATTTTGCTGTACACGGGCCTCTCACTGCTGTGGCCTCTCTCATCGCAGAGCACAGGCTCTGGACGCGCAGGCTCAGCGGCCGTGGCTCATGGGCCCAGCTGCTCCGCGGCATGTGGGATCCTCCCGGACCGGGGCACGAACCCATGTCCCCTGCATCGGCAGGCGGACTCCCAACCACTGCGCCACGAGGGAAGCCCTATTTTTTATTTTTTTAACATCTTTATTGGAGTATAATTGCTTTACAATGGTGTGTTAGTTTCTGCTTTATAACAAAGTGAAGCGGCTATACATACACATATATCCCCATACATACAATGGAACATTACTCAGTCAGCATTTGTTTCACAGCAAGCAGTTATAAAGGCAGTGTGCACCCCAAGCAGAGAGAGGAGAATGGCACCACCAAGCTCCTTCCCCAGGAACTACACTCCGCATCTCAGCATCAAGCTGATATAGCTTTGAACTGTGTAAGTATCTGTGCTTCATCTTGATTTATTGTGTGCATTCGTTAACAAGATGTGTCCTAAAGTAACTGTTTCTTCACTTTACACCATTCTGGCTTAGGAAAGGTTTCATAGGAACACTCTAGTACTTTCATATAGCAGGGGAAACCTTTATACAAAATGAGCCTGCACAGACACAGAAAACAAACTTATGGTTTCCAAAGGGGAAAGGGGGGGTAGGGACAAATTAGGAGTTTGGGATTAACATATACACACTACTATATATAAAATTGATAACCAACAAGGACCTACCGTATAGCACAGGGAACTACACTTAATATTTTTAATAACCTATAAGGGAAAAGAATCTGAAATATATATATACACACACACACACACACACACACACATATACACAATCACTGAATCACTTTGCTGTACACCAGAAACTAACACAACATTGTAAATCAACTATAATTCAATTTTTAAAACTTGAGAAAAAAATTTAAAAAACAAAGTGAAAAAAACAATAAAAACAAAAAAACCCAAAATGAGCCTGGAGCATTTTTTCAGTGCCAGAATTAACAAACATGCAAACAAACAAGAACAACAACAAACCCACATTTATGGGTGTATGTCAAAGGAGCATAGGAACCAACTAAAAGAGCTCCCAATAGCCAAGGCTAGAACAATTTGAACAAATAAAGTAGTACTGGATTATAACCCAAAGCATAAAATAAATATCTGTAAGTCCATGCTGATATAAATTAATGATATGAATAAATTAATAAATGAAGGAAAAGAGACAACTCTCCCATGCAAAGGAATTCTAAATAACTTAAGCAGATACTCTGTCCTCAAGGAGTGTGTAATCCCCTACTCCTTAAGTGTGGGATAAGCTTAGTGACTTCTTCCCAAAGAGTACAGAATGGAAAGGGGGAGGAGAGTAACTTTACGGTGAAGAACATGATAAACACGACCTCAGCCAGGTAATCATAACCAACATCAAAATCACAAGTCATGTTGACAGTATGTACCCCTGAGATGATGTAACGAAGGTGGCACTTTATCTCTGCAATCTTCCTCATAATCTAACCTTAAAAAAAACAAAATTGGAAGAATTCCAATAAAGGGAAATCCTGCAAAATGCCTGACCAGTTCTCCTCTGAAGTGTCATGGTGATCAAGAACAAGGATAATCTAAGAAACTGTTACACCCAAAAGTAGTCTACGGAGACACAACAACTAAATGTAACAAAGTGGTATCTGGATCCGATCCTGGAACAGAAAAAGGACATTAGCTAAAAACTATGGAAATCTGAATAAACTATAGACTTTAGTTAATAATAACATATCAATATTGGTTCATTAATTGTAACAAACATACCATACTAATATAAGATGTTAAGAACCTGGGTCTGGGGTATAGAGAACTCTCTGTACTATATTCTCAATTTTTCTGTAAATCTAAAATTGTTCTAAAAAGTAAAGTATTTTTGAAAAGGTACAAGGATGCAAAAATATATGTTACGTACATTTTAATCATAAGAAAGCTAGAGTGGCCATATTGATAACAGGTAGACTTCGGAGCAGGGATAACGAGAAACATTTCATAATAACATAAAAGTTAAATCATCAAGACATAATCCTAAACATGTACAGATCTAACAAGAGAGCATTATATAAGCAAAAACTGACAAGTTAAAGGAGAAATAAACAGATCCATAATTAAAGAGAATTCAACACTCCTCATTCAGTAATTCATAAAACAGGTATGCAGAAAATCAGTAAGGATACATAAAATTTGAAGAACACTATCAACTAACTTGACATAACTAGTATTTATAGAACATTCCATCCAACAACAGCAAAAATCCACAATCTCTTCAACTACACACAGAACATTCACCAAGATAAACCATATGCTGGCCCATAAAACAAGCCTGGATAAATTTACAGTAAGTCCCCTATACATACAAACATTCAGGTTTCGAACTTTCAAAGACATGAACGTGTGTTTACATGTCCAATCACGTAAATTATTTCAAGTATCTGGCGTACATCATCATGTGCCTGCATCCTCTACAAGTGGTTGTGCTTTTGTGTACTTTACTGTACAGTACTGCTGCTGTGCAACATGAGGAGCTTACTAATGAACACCTGATGGAATTGGAGGCCCAGAGAAAGGACGAAGAGAGACAAGAGGAAGAAAAAGTAACTGAAGAACTGAAGAGATTGATGACGCAGGAAATGGCAAGGGGATTTTCTTTATTTGAGGAGTCACTGTTAGTTTTTGAGGCATAGAACTCAAACATAGAACGGTACACGAAGGTTGCAGCAGCTGTTCAGAATGCAATCCAGTGCTACCGTGTCATCTATGACAGAAAAAAAGAGCTACTACCCAGACATCACTGGAACGTTTTCTCAAGAGGGTAGATAGAACTGAATCTAGCAAGGAACCAGAACCTGTGCCATCAACGTCAGGCATGAATGAAATTGCAGCCTGCCCTCCATCCCCTATTGCTGACGATCCTTCAGCTCTACCATCTCCCACGTCCTCTCGCTCCTCCAGTCAGTAACTCTTCTTGCCTGTTCACTTGGTGCCAGCCCCTGTAAGCCAGCTGTTGTACTGTACACTGTACTTTTCAAGGTACTGTACTGTAAGATTAAAAATGTTTTCTTTATTTATTGTGTTTGTTTTTTATGTATTATTTGTGTGAAAAGTATTATAAGCCTATTATAGTACAGTACTATATAGCTGATTGTGTTAGTTGGGTGCCTAGGCTAACTTTGTTTGACTTACAAACAAACTGGACTTGTGAACGTGCTCTCGGAACAGAACTCATTTGTATGCAGGGGACTTACTATAAAAGACTATAAAACATACAGAATATGGAATGAAATTTGGAATAACAGAAAGATATCTTATAAAATTTCCCCGATATTTCAAAACTAAACAACACTCTTCTAAATAATCCATTAATCAAAAAAGAAACTGTAGGGCTTCCCTGCTGGTGCAGTGGTTGAAACTCCGCCTGCCGATGCAGGGGACACAGGTTCGTGCCCCAGTCTGGGAAGATCCCACATGCCGCGGAGTGGCTGGGCCCGTGAGCCATGGCCGCTGAGCCTGTGCGTCCGGAGCCTGTGTGCCGCAACAGGAGAGGCCACAACAGTGAGAGGCCCGCGTACCGCAAAAAATTAAAAAAAAAAAAACTGTAAGAGAAATCAGAAAATATTTTGAACTAAATGAAAATAACAGAAATCAATTTGTGAGATGCAGCTAAAGCAATGTTTAGAAGGGTATTCTTCTAAATTTATTATTTTATTACTTATATTAGAAAAGAGGAAAGCTTTTCAATCAGTAATCTAAGTGTCCACCTTGAGATGTTAGAAAAAGAAAAGCAAATTAAACCAAGAGTAAGTAGAGGAAAAAATTAAAAGAAGAGAAATCAGTAAAATTGAAAATGGACAAGCAATAGAAATCCATGAGTCTAAATCAAGAAAAAAAACAGGAGGCAGAAATTACCAATGAGTAATGAAAGAAAGTACATCATTACAAATCCTTTAGACATTTAAAAACTAACAAGGAAATATTATAAACACTTTCATTCCATTTTCAACGTAGATGAAATGGACATTTTTTTAAGACACAAATTTCCAAAACTGACATAAGAAGAAACAGAAAATCCAAACAGTCCCATATATATGAATTGCCAATAACCACCAAAAGTAGAAAGAGGCAATGAAGGACTCTTTCCTGAGCCTTCAGAGTGGGCACCTTGATTTTAGACTTACAGTTTCCAGAACTGTGAGAGAATAAATTTGTTAATTAAACCACATGATTTGTGGTTATTTGTTATGGCTACCCTAGAGAAACTACAACACATGTTAATATTTTGGACGTAGTAGAATAAAAAATGTATTAAAGGTATGAAATTTAATTTTTGTTACTTCTTAGTGTGGAGCTACTAGAAAACTTAAAATTACACGTGGCTTACATTATTTCTAGTGAAGACCACTAATCTAGCTAGTGCAATAAGGCAAGAAAAAACTAAAGGAATACTGATTGGAAATGAAGAAGCAAAATTTGGCTTTTTCTGTAGACATGATGATTATGTATTAAGAAAATCCTAAAGAATCCACATAAAAGCTACCAGAACTGAAAAGTGAATGCAGTAAGATAGAATACAAGGTCAACTTTGTATTGCATTTTTATATACTATCAAGAAACAATTTTGAAAAAGAAAATTTAAAATACAGTATCACTGGGCTTCCCTGGTGGCGCAGTGGTTGAGAGTCCACCTGCCGACACAGGGGACGCGAGTTCATGCCCCGGTCCGTGAAGATCCCACATGCCGTGGAGTGGCTAGGCCCGTGAGCCATGGCCGCTGAGCCTGCACGTCCAGAGCCTGTGCTCCGCAACAGGAGAGGCCATAACAGTTAGAAGCCCGCGTACCACAAAAAAAAAAAAAAGTATCATTGACAATAGTTAGCATCAAAAAACATGAAATATTTGGGGAATCAATTGAACAAAATGTGAGCAATACCTATAAAATGAAAATTACAAAACACTGCAAAAAAAACCCTAAAGATATTTAAATAAAGAAAAGATATGCCGGGTTTCCCTGGTGGTGCAGTGGTTGAGAGTCCACCCGCCGAGGTGGGGGACACGGGTTCGTGCCCCAGTCCGGGAAGATCCCACATGCTGCGGAGCGGCTGGGCCCGTGAGCCATGGTCGCTGAGCCTGCGTGTCTGGAGCCTGTGCCCCACAGCGGGAGAGGCCACAACAGTGAGAGGCCCGCGTACCGCAAAAAAAAAAAGAGATATGCCATGTTAAAGTATGAGAAGACTCACTATTATTAAAATGTCAATTCTCCCTTTCAGGCTTATTGTAGAAACTGACACTCTTATTCTACAATTTATAAGAAAATGCTAAGGATATAAAATAACCAAAACAATTTTGATAAAAACACAATGGTAAAGGAAAAACACTACCTGATTGCAAGGCTTGCTATAAAGAAACAGTAATGAAGACAATACAGTATTGGTATAAAGACAGACATTTAGACCAACAGAACAGAGAGAGACCAGAAACCAACCCACGGTTAATAAATTAATTAATTAATTAATTAAAAGGAATCACATCTCACATAACCTCCAACCCAGTAAGGGGGACTAATATGAAGAAAGGAAGAGGCAGAGGGAGGGAAGGAAGGGAAGGAAGAAAAATTAAACTCTACAGAATAAAATAACAAGATGCTATGATAACACCTGATCTCGCTAACTAGACAGTGTGATCAGGAAAGACCTCTCAGAAAAGTAACAGGTAAATGGAAGAGTACATGTAAAGGCTCTAAGGGAAGGAATCTAAAAGTAGGCCAGTGTGACAGGTGCACAGTAGGCAAGGAGAAAATAAGACTACAGAGATAGGGCTTTTCAATCAGAGGAAAATGTCTGTATAGTTCTCTATTCTATCAACTTTTTTCCATCCCTACCACTGCTGTTCTCAATTCTCATCTAGATGCCTACAAGACCTCCTAGCTGATGAACCTGCAGCCTCACTCAAGCTGGTCTCCCAAATCCATCCTTCACAACTGAGCCAAAGATATTTAACAGCTTAAAATTATTAAATGGCTCCCTGTTCCCTGCAATGTATAGTCTTAATTTCCTTTCTGACTTTTAAGATCCTTCATGACACAGCCCCTACTTACCCCTCCAGCTTATGCCCCACTTCCCTCCAAAACTACCTGTGGCCCCACACTAAGTTACTTGCATCTTAATAAAACCCACCACATGCTTTCATTACTTTGTGCCTTTTCACATCTTTGAGTTTTAAATCAAATGTCTCCTCTGTAAAGCACCTCTAATACACACCAAACACACTTAGGTATTTCTCTCTGCTCCTATAGCATCATTTGCTCTATTCTAGATTTGTCATGATGTGGTAGTTATGATGCTTACCTACAAGACTATGATGTTTATCCTACTAGACTTTAATATACAGACTGTATGTTATTCATCTTTTTATCCCTAGCAGATAGCACAGTACCTATTTAACAAAGACTTTTTTGCATAATTAAAAAATAGAGACTCCTAACATTTATGCTTTTAGGATCTAAGCATCCCTAAAGTAAGCATACACAATGACAAACTAGATTCAAGGAATCCTTTAAAATATTTCAAAGATTTAAAAAATCCTATAAAATGACTCTTCCATAAGTCAAATAATTAAAAATCTAGATTTTTAAATATTAAATTTGGTTGAAATGCGGTCCTCTTAGAAATATTTATGCCCCACAATATTACCATAAGAATTAAAAATTTTAGGGACTTCCCTGGTGGTCCAGTGGTTAAGACTCTGTGCTTCCAATGCAGGGGCTGCGGGTTCAATCCTGGTCAGGGAACTAAGATAGGTCGTGGCCAAAAAAACTAAATAAATAAATTATATATATATATGAATATTACTTATTATATTGAAAAATAAAATTAATAGAATTATTACAGAAACTTGTAGCAAGTAAGGGAAAATTACAAATTTATATTTTAATCCCTATTCCGTGAATTCAAGTCACAAATGCACATCTACAGTTTTCACCTTGCTTTCAGTTCTCAATCAAATACCATATTGTAGGAGCCCTCATGATCCACTGCAAAGGAAGTAGTTCAAAGAATGTTTACATTTTCAAAAGTTTAATTTGGCTTGGACCATCATACTAGCAAAAAGATTTCATTATAGCATTATTTTAAGATTGAAAAAGTGGAATTACTAAAATATTAAAAGACAGAATAGAGAACAAACGTATGGACACCAAGAGGGGAAAGTGGGGGGGGGGGTGTGGGATGAATTAGGAGATTGGGATTGACATGTATACACTAATATGTATAAAATAGATAACTAATAAGAACCTGCTGTATAAAAAATAAAATTCAAAAAAATAAAAGAGTAATGGTTAAATAAACTGTGACAGTACAACTTTGGACTACTACAAAATGATAAAATATAGCAATATGTATTACAATATTATGTTTAAAAAGACAATTGTATGAACATTAGCCACAGAATTATACGCAAGTATAGACAGGATTAGTATAGTATTATACTAATATACTATAGAGGACTTCCCTGGTGGCGCAGTGGTTAAGAATCCACCTGCCAATGCAGGGAATACAGGTTCGAGCCCTGGTCCGGGAAGATCCCACGTGCCGCCGAGCAACTAAGCCCGTGCACCACAACTACTGAGCCTGTGCTCCAGAGCCCGCGAATCGCAACTACTGAGCCCACGTGCCACAACTACTGAAGCCCGCGCGCCGAGAGCCCGTGCTCCGCAACAAGAGAAGCCACCGCAAGGAGAAGCCTGCACACCACAACGAAGAGCAGCCCCCTCTCGCTGCAACTAGAGACAGCCCACGCGCAGCAACGAAGACCCAACGCAGCCAAAAAAATAATAAAAATAATAAAGAAAACCTTACTTAAAATATATATATATATATATAATAGAAGTATAACAGAACTAGACTACAGAAAATTGTAAATGTAAGCAGGGAGAATTCATTTCTTTCTTTTGAATTTCTCTTAATCATGTTATATTCTTTTCCACTAAAAAGTTAGTTTTCAAATAGTACATGAAGAGAATTGTATTACATTTACTTACTTATATGTATTATGTACTGACATAAATTTAAACAAAAACTTTAAGTTTAAAAACTACCTAATTTTTTCCCACAAAATACTAAGTTTTAAATTTCAAATAATAAAGTTATCTGATTTTGGAATTTCCTACAATCTGATGCTAAAGACCTACCCTTTTACACCAGCTATACTATGTAAACTCATTCCCCACGTTTTAACACTTTTAGAGTAACTCCAATTCCCACAAGGCATCCCATCACTGCAAGTCTGTCAAACTGACAATCTTAAAAAGGAGGTACAACTTGTGGTACCAGCACAGAGAAGATAAAATTTTAATTCATATACTATGAAAGCTTATTTGCCCTTACTAAGTTTCAGCAGATACATTATACTGGAAATACAAATTAAAACAAATTCCATTTGCAAATCAAAAAGACCAAATGAAACAACCTGCCTCTGACTCAGCAGCTTTTTTACTTTACAACCTGTACTTAAGTTGCAAGGATAAGACTGAAACCTAACTTTCAAACTGAGAAGTAAAACCAGTGCAAAATCAATATTTGTCTTGGCAGGAAACTCCAATAAAAATATGAGATGTTTTGGTCTCAACTTGAGATATAGAAAAGCAAAGGTGCCTCCTTGGGTTATTATTTATCATGCAAAATCCCTTGTCTATAGCTACAAATTAGCTTTTATTGCAGATACTTAACATGTTTCTTTATAGGCAGCGCCTCAGCCAAATAACCTTCCAAATCTGGCACCATGAATTGTTACAGCTTACACACCACTGCAGTTCCTTGTAATTTAAAACATTTGCGTTTTAAGAACAGTCTCCACACACCAACTCTACTGCCAATTTCTCCAGCTGAAAGCTCGAGTTTATACTACAAAATACTATATTTACTCTCAACGACAGAATGCGCTCATTTACAAATTACACAAGAGTAAATGACTCCAATACACAACTTAAAAATGTCTAACATCATACCTTTTCCATTATCCAAATTAACAAGTCTAAACAGCAGTACACTAAGTGAGGTACTATGACCAAAGTTAACTGCCATATCATCAGTTCAGTAAAATCAGTAATACACAAGACAGACCCCTAATCCCAATCAACTATTTAGCAAAATGGCCACAGGGGATACCAATGAGGGGAAAGTGTGGATTGAGTTTGCCATTACTAGAAAAACGAGTCAAAGCAAGTCTGTACGAGAGGCAGATTAACCTCATGAATACAAATCTAAATTCATTTCTGAGTTCCAGTCTCACACCAAGAAGGCAGTTTATCAAATTTTTAACAGTAACACAAAGAACAGGGCAAAAAATAAAATAGAGAACTTTTTTTTTCATGGTAACGTTGATAAAGAACAGGTATCCTTCAATGCTCAGAAATGAATTTTTCCTTTTACAACCAGTTTTTCTCTTATCACGTGTACACAGAAAATCCTACAGTTCTCTGCATTTCAGATAGCTTAATACACACGATCACCTCAAATCAAATATTTATTGAAAACTTACCTCCTTAGCACAAACATTCTCTCCTTACTACATCCTTCGCCTTCTAAACTGAGACCGGAAGGGAAAACCTACTCCTACGATAAATTAGAGTCTAGGGAGAACATCTTAACACGAGTTTGCACACAATTAAGCAGGTTCAGTAAATCAATTACCCAGACTACAATGCTTGACAATTTCTCTGAAGCAAAAACACACAGCTTAGGGTTCATTACTGGAGATGACTCTTTCCCTCGCATTTACACAAGTAACTTCGGTAACTGCCCTAAATTTTCCCGTGTGAAACAAACAGTTAATAGGAAGGAGGGGGAGTACTATTTAAAAACTGGGTCATTTCCTATGTATTCTGATGAAGTACGATCTTCGAGAAGGAAAAGGTCTATGAAGCAGAAAAAGAAAAGGAGGGGGGAATAGATGACAGCATCCTCAATGCAGAAAAGTTACAGCTCTTTACTGGAGTCAGCAATAGGGGCTCATTAGTTGGTTTTTTGGTTTAGTCACTCGGAGTTGAATGAAACCTGCCTTCCTAAAAGTCATCGCCAACAAAGAAGCCCTGAGGATCCGCCACGGCAAGGCGGAGGAGGAAATGTCCTCAATTCACCTGAGACACCTGCCCAGGTCCCCAGTTCTCTCCCTGCCCTGGCCCCCAACCCCCTCGGGTACCCCGGTCCACGCCCCTTGCCCCCCACCCAGGCGGCAGTCTCCTCGGCGGTCCCGAAGGCCCAGACCCCTCGCGCTTCCTTCCACCGCAGTGGCTCTCCGCAGCCGGGGCGGCGGCACGGGGAGGCCCTTCCCGAGCGGCCTCTCCCCCATCACACCCCGCAGGCTCCGGGGACTCCCCGCCCCCGGAAACCGCAGAGAAACTAGGCCGAGAATGCCAGTCCAGGCCACTCTACGCCTTCTCGGCGACCCCTGCACGCCGGCCCTCGGAACCCAGCCCTCCGAGCTGCTACCTGCCCAGCGCCCACCCGGCCCGGGAGCGCGGGTCTAGATGACGGGCGGCGCAGGGTTCCTCCGCGAAAGGCCCTCCGCCGCAGACTCACCTGCCGCCCGCTCCTCCTTCAGCGCCACCCGGGCACAGCCCCTTCCTGGGGCATGAAAGCGCCGGCTTCGGGCCTGGGCGCCCTCGACAGGGAAGGGCCGGGGATTTGCTCTGGCGGCCGCCGCCGCCACTGCCGCCACCACCGCCGCTCTGCGCCTGCGCCGCCTCCCGGGCTGGGTCTCGAGGGGCGCCGCTTGCAACGAGGGGTAACAGCCGGGAGCGTGAGCTCGCGCCGGCGCCTCGGCTCACCCGAGGCCGGTAGTGCGGGCGGCGGGTTGCCTAGGAGCTGCGTGCTGCACTGCTGCCCCGACAGCTGACGGCCATGTTTCTGTTCCCTTTTTCTTTTTTTCTCCCTCTCCTTCCGCCCCTTTCCACAGAACAGCACTTTCCTTCCCCCCCTCCCGCTCCCTTTCCTACTGCGGGGGCGGTGGAAAAAGGCGTGGGGGAGGGGTGGGGAAGGGAGGACGCGGGGGCGGGGCAGCGCTCGAGCCCCGCCCCCGGGGAGGGCCGAGGCTGCACGGCCACTGCTCCCCTCCCCCACGCACCCCGCCGCGACACCCTCAGGGCGCGGGGGTGCCAGTGCCGACAGCCCGTGAGCCCCGCCTCCGCGTGCGCGCGGCGGGTCCCGAGTAGAAACAGAGCCAGGGAGAAAGGACTCAAGGTACTGCTTTGCACCCCTTCCTGCGGCTCTCAGACTCGCCTGTGGTGCGGCTTTATTGCCTTGGCCTCAAGCAGGTGGCGGCTGATCTTTTCCGGTTTTTCAAAGGCGAGGAAAGGGACTCCGAGTCCCTCAAAGTCACTGAGGACAGTGCTGAGAGAGACGCAGGTCTCTGGATGAGAAGTTTCCTTCCCAGGATGGGAGTTGGAATTCCCACGTATGACAGAGGGCCTCTCAGGCAGTAGAGAGACCCGCCGACTGGGGCTTGCCTAAGTCCTTCCTGGCTGCAGCGGCCCTTCAGAGTCCTTGACCGCGCTCGGTGTCGCTACCTCGGCAGAGATTTGGGGATGGGAACTCGGTACTTGGAAATTGCTCGTTTAAATAATCAGTCCTCTCAGGCCTCCTAAATAACTGTAGCCTCCTTATCCACACGGCTGCGTGCATGGTCCGTTCCCTTAATGCAAACTTTATGAGATATTGTTAACTACGCTTTGAAATAATTATATATATGTAATTATATATACATGGAAAAATAACAACTAGTTATTCAGGAAGAAGCAAATGGTTTGAAACAAATTAGGAGAACTCTTTTACCTCCTGGCAAAAAAAACTGGCTAGTGACTTCACAGATTCCATGGCAGGTCAGAATTAGAATTGGCAAGATTTGTGCACTAACGATGAGTACATAATGATCATTTTCCTGAGAATTACTCTCTCCTTATTAAATCTGTATTTTTGCTGAAAAGTATGAGATTAAACCTCGGTCATGAGGGTCCTGTTGTCAACTTACTTCCAAAGTTTATTGCTTATATGGATAGTTTAAATTTTGTAGCGAATAGCAGAAACTATTTCCCTGACCACGTTAGCAGTAAGAACTGATTCAGTAGAAAGAAACAGCAATAAAAAATGTCTTATTTAATAATAGTTTGGAGTCATTCTGAGCCTAGTGGAAACCAGTCTTTGACAGTGACCATCTGGACCGAAGTTTATAAAGGAACTAATACTTCAGAATTCAGCTTGTTGACTTCTTGTCCTTCCTTTCTCAAGGGCAAGTTAATTAATAGTTTAAAATCATTTACAAGATTTTGTAATGGGTACATTTTATTAACAGTCATAGATTGAGGCGTTTTCCCCTCTTTTCACAGTTTTTTGCACCCACAGAAATGAAAAATGGAAGAAACCAGTATATCTCTTCCATTTGATTGAGAAATTTTTCTCAATTTGCAGTGTAGGATTTAAGGATGTCTTTAATTTTTTTTCACTATTTTAATTGTCCTATAGATTTACCATACATTTCCATTGCCATATTCTACCCAAAATTTCATAGAATGAACTTGTATGTTTGGGGTCTAATTTTTTGTCTAAGGTAGCTATTAAGTCTGAAAGTCCTTGAGTCAGCAGCAGCCTTTTCAACTGCACTCTTATGGACCCAGGGCTAAAATAAGTTCCTCTTAATTTTTAACACATATTTACTGTCTAAAAAGTGGGAAGGGAGCTGGAGAGCCCAACATAGCATAACATATAGCATAATTGTTTTCGTGATGGTAACACAGTTTCCATTGAGTCTGTATAGATACAAGAATGCATAAAAGAATCAGCCCACTGAAGAGGGGCATACAGACGTCAGACTGGGCATGGTCAATTTCTGCAGACTTCTGCAGATCAGCAGTGCAAAGGAGTTGAATGGAAACGTTGAAATTTTTCTTAAAATAAGCAAGATGTTTTAGGCAGACATCTTCAGTGCTGCAGCAGCCACGTTATTTTCATCTTCCTAGTTGTTGTCTTCAAAAACTCCTAAACATTGCTTTTCATAGAAATATTCAAAGACCTTTATACTACTATGCTTTTTTTGTTATGCTCACTAGTTTTATTTTTTAGGTTCCACATATAAGTGATAACATATAGCATTTGTTACCATTATCTATTGTCAGATTTCTCTATCTGACTTAATTCACTAAGCATAATACCCTCTAAGTCCATCCACGTTCCTGCAAATGGCAAAATTTCATTCTTTTTTATGGCTGAGTAGTATTCCACTGTGTGTGTGTGTGTGTGTGTGTGTGTGTGTGTGTGTGTGTGTATCACGTCTTTATCCATTCATTTGTTGATGGCCACTTAGGTTGCTTCCATATCCTGGCAATTGTACATAGTGCTGCTTTGAACATTGGGGTGCATGTATCTTTTGAATTAGTGTTTTTGTTTTCTTCAGATATATAACCAGTAGTGGGATTGCTGGATCATATGGTAATCCCACTTTTAGTTTGTTGAGGAACCTCCATACTGTTTTCCACAGTGGCTGCGCCAATTTACATTCTCATGAACAGCCCTGTGATAGCTTATGTGTATTCACATGTCACATTTTCTTCCAAATCCCCAGTACCTAGCAGAATATCAAGTACATGATAGGCTCTCAAAAAGTACTTGATGAATGACTGAAATAAATCAGACCATGGTTCCCTCACTTTCTTCTACTCTGTCCTTAGGCAGGTTACTTAATTTTACTCATCTTTAAAGTGTGTGGAATGATGTTCATAAATAAGCTCATTTATTAATTTATAATAAGCTATAATTATCAAAGAGACCAGTTCAGTAATCAATACTTAGCATATGTGATAGATGGCCTCTCATTCATTATAGCTTACCCTGGTAATGATCCCTGCCTCCTGGTTTATGCCCTTGCGTAATCCCCTTCCACTGACTGTGGGGTGGTCTTACTGACTGGCTTTAACACGCAGAATACATCAGAAGCAATGAGATGTCTCTAACAAGATGAGGTTATAAAAAAGACTGGGGCTTCAGTCTTGGATTCTGTCTCTCACCTTCTTGGGTTGCTCACTCTGGGGGAAGCCAGCTAGCATGTCATCAGGCAGCCTTGTAAGTGATTTCAGAAGTGGATCCTCCCCAAGATGAGCTTTGAAATGACTGCAGCCACAGCCAACACTTTGATTGCAGCCTCTTGACAGACCCTGAACCAAAATCCAGCTAAACTGCTCCTGGATTCTTTACTCACAGAAACTATGAGATAATAAATGTTTCTTGTTTCCAAAATATTGGTGTAATTTGTTGCACAGTAATAGATAAATAAAACAGCACAGTAATACCTAGAAGATAGCAAGTGCTCATTAATGGTAGCCCTTCCTGGGAATTCTCTGGCGGTCCAGTGGTTAGGAACCCATGCTTTCATTGCTGAGGACCTGGGTTCAATCCCTATTCGGGGAACCAAGATCCCACAAGCCATGTGGCATGGCCAAATAAAAAAAGGTAGGTCCTCATTTATTGATTATATCTGGGTTCAGCATGTGATACTTAGCATCCTATAATGCCAAGTTAAATGACAGTGTTTACAGTTGCAGTAAGAGAAAGTATCCAGGATAAGTGGAGAGACTAACTTGCCTGATATGTTATTTGTAAACTATCTTTGCTTCAAGAGAATCATTAAAATGTATTTCATATGATGTCTAGGACTTGCTTCAGAATAATACAATGGGAGCAAGAAGGTGAGTAAGTAGGGGTTTAGGTAAAATAAAATTGGACATGTGTTGAAGCAGAATGTTTGGTACTTGAGGGTTCCTTATGTTGTTCTCTACTTTTTATGTCTTTTTGAAATTTTCCATGTTAAAAAAGTTGTTTTAAGTATTCCATGAAATTGTAAGTTTAGAGTTGAGGGGAATCTTTAGAGATTATCTAGTCTAATTAACTCATTTAATAGATGGGGAAATTAAGGCCCAGCAAAGTTTATTGACTTACCTAGAGTCTCCCAGTCTCAGTTTTGGTGATTTCATAATTGAGTATTGAGGAGAAACTACAGGTGACACTTGAACAACATGGGTTTGAACTGCGCAGGTCCACTTACACGTGCGTATTTTTCAATAAATGCACGCTACAGTACTACACCGTCTGTAGTTGGTTGAATCGTTGGATGTAGAATTGCAGATATGGAGGGCTGACTATAAAGTTATATGCAGATTTTTGACTGCATGAGGGGATTTGCACCCCTAACCCATGTGTTGTTCAGGGGTCAACTGTACTAAATTCATGGCTCTTTATTTTCCCAAACAGAATAACTTGCTCCAGATTTCCTATAATCCACACCTTGTAGACTAACAAGGTACTGGTTCCAGCCCCTCATAATCAGTTTTCAAAAACATAGCCTTTGAAGGCCTGGTGCTTCATACCTGTAGGCACTCTTAGTTATTCTTTTAGAAAGAGTTTTTAGTAAGAATGACATCAACAAACACTAGATCTGCTTTATTCATACGATATCTAAATGACTCTGTGTGTTCTGCTCTCCACAGGGAGCCCTAGCACACTCTTCTCTTTGTGCTGCACTCCAGTATCTTATCTGGCTGGGGACTCTGTCTCAACTTTATCAGAACAGGCTCATCTAGAGTCTTTCAGAGTTACTCAGCACATTCTTTATCCAGCTCTCTCCAAACACGGCTGGAGTAGGAGTGGGAAGGACTGACACAAGGCTCTTAGTCAGAGGAGAGTAAGTGTTCCCCAAGAACAATGTCCCAACAGATCATAAAGAAGAGTTTAGAGAAACTAAACTCTTAGCAGGGAGAGAGAAACAGAGAAAGATAATGGGCAGAGAGGCTGAACAGGAAGGTAGTCTATATGAATATCTGAGTCACAAAATCTGCTGCCCATGACTGGCTTTTATGAGCTCCCGACAGTATTTCAAGTGGAGGAAATAGTCCTCCACCCTCACTGAGTCTTTCCCCACTGTTGGAAACCAGTGTCTGTGCTAACTTGAATACCACTTTAGCACCTACCAAGTCCAAATATGGCCATCTGCCCTAAATGGCACTGGTCCGTATCCATCCATCCAGACATGTTCCTAGTTTCACAAAGGCCACAGGACTGTCACTTATCCTGAGCTCAGCACTTATCTGTTTCCTCCAAACCCATTTTATTCTGGGCCTCAGTTATGATATTCCTCACATCATAGCAAGTTGTCCTGAGCACCGATCAAAAAATAGTTATATTCTTTATTTCAAAGATTAATTTTTAAAAACATTTTATTATAGAAAACAATAAAATATAAACAAAAATAGCAGTATAATGAACTCTTCTGTATCCATCATCCAGGTTCAACTCATAGTTAATCTTGTTTCATGTGTGCCCTTCTGACTTCTTTCTTTGAGTATTTTGAAGCGAATACTCAACATCTCATTTCATCTGTAAGTATTTCAGCATGTATCTCTAAAAGATAAGGACATTTAAAAAACCATACCCACAAAGCCATTCTTGCCATTAAAAAACTTTTTTAATCAACATTTTAGTAAATACTTTGTTAATTTTTTTTAGTGACAAAGAACCTAGAAATATTGATATTGTGTCCTCTCTCACCCCTTCCCACTCCTTATGGATCTATTCCCTTGGATACAACTCCTGCCCAGAGGGTTTGAGTTTGCTGTACACCTCTTTGATTGGTGAACTAGTAACTAGAATGTTACTAGAATGTTACTGTCCCATTCCCAACTTTTTTCTAGTTTCCTCCATGCTTCAGAGAATGTAAGGTAGGGATTCTTTCCTTTCAAGTTTCCCCCCCTAAAGATGGTTCATTAGTCCGTTCAAAAACTCCATAATACATAAGAATCAGAGACTGCCTAAAAATCTCAAAAGTGATACTCTATTTCCAATTTACAGTTAATCTGAGTGCAATAGGCAAAATAATGCTTGACCTGCCCTAACAAAAAAAGAATTGGGATCTGATGCTGATACCCTTTAATACCTATTCAAATTTCCCCCTAGTTTTATAGTTCCTTTCACACAGAAAAGGAGAAAATGAACTAAAGTCAATTCTAGAAGCTGTCTCTTAAAGGGATCAATAGAAAACCATTATTTCAACCCCTTTTTGTTCCAGGTTTAAGCTCTTCTTCATCCTTAAGTGATCTCATTCAACTCAATGACATTAATACTATCCGTGTGTTGTTCACTCCCAAATTTACTGCTCTAGCTCTAGTTTTCCCTAAGCTATAGATTCAACCGTCAGACTACCTCCAATGTCTAAATGGCATCTCACACTTTACAGGTCAAAACACAACTCTTAGTTCCCTCCCTGTCTTGCATCTCCCCCCACAAAAAAACTATTCCTTTTTAAGCTACCTCATTTCCTCTCGGACCATCATCTCCTCTCGGACCAAATGATGTCCTCCTCAATCACCAGATTCAAAGGTGGATCAGCTGAACTGAAGACATCATTTGGCAAGCTACAGGAGAAGTGGAGCAGGGGTCAGCACTGGGAGAACTGTCCGGCATGTTCAGGGCCAGCGCCAGGGAGCCACACAAGGACCAACGTCTATACAGCATTGATTGCCTTTCAGTGGTGCACAACATGCAGTCATGTGACATTGTCACCTTAGCTGTGTGTTTGGTGGTTGAGTGTTGTGGTCCTTCCGTTGACAGCAGCCTGCACATAGCTGTGGTTCTTGACTAAGAGAGTGTAAGCCTGTGTCCTGAGACTTGAACCCCTAACCACATTGTCCATGTAAACAACTACCCCTTTTTACAATTTTAGGATACAGGCTAGGGTGCCTTGACACCCGCAGGAACAGTGGTAGTACAGAAGGAAAAGCCTTAGCACTAACACTTGGGAGGGACTGGGCAAAGATGAAACCACCACCCTATAGAGAAAACGTGTTAGATAAGCTGTGTTCCTGCATGAGTTACAATGCTGTTGACCATGAGTTCAATGTTAATGAATCGATGATATTAAATATGGTGTCTTTAAGCAAAAACACACATAAAACAAGGTGATGTGTTGATTGGTTGACACAAATGTTGTGAACAGAGGCTCTCAGAAACCTAACCGTTATTTCCACTAGGAACAATGGCTCAGTGTTTGCTAATTCAGTATTCTCTGCCTACCCTATTTAAAACAGCACTCACATTATATCATCTTGCCCTGTTTTCCCCATACTGGTCACTGACATTTATTGTCTGTTTATGTGTTTACTATCTCCCCTACCAGTATGTAAACTCCATAAGTATAGGAACTTTTATTTCATAAAACTTTAATTTTATTTTATTATCCTGGTACCTAGAACAATAGTAATACTCCGTAAATATTTGATGCTGAATCATTCGGATAATTAAGCAGCCCTTTTAGGAATCTGTTCTCTCCACCAATTTTCAACCTTTATGTTTCTGATCGTTTTTATGTCCTTAGGATTGCTGAAGCCCTAGCACAGATAAACCCCAACTGGTCCTGCATCTCCAATCCTGCAGATATGCCTGAGCATGTCTGAAATCTCTGGGACTCTTATTATCCATATTTCTTCCTTGTGCAATCTATGTAAGAAGGTTCTTTGAGTTGGATCCAGAGCTTTCAATATGATTGTAAACAATTCTATGATAGCAGTAACCATTAACTGACTAATGCCTAAAAGAGAAGAGCAAGTTACCAAATTCTGTCTTAACTGACTTGAATGACATGTTAATTCTCAACTAAATGGTTTATTTACTGATGACTGCTGCGTTCAAGAATTATTAGAAGGAATTCCCTGGCGATCCAGTGGTTAGGACTCCATGCTTCCACTGCTGTGGGCCCAGGTTTGGTCCCTGGTGGGGGAACTAAGATCCCGCTAGCTGCGCAGTGTGGCCAAAATAATAATAGCATTTTGAGCATGTCAAAAGGAAAATTATATTGTGTTTACTTTAGTTGTAAGGTTATTTGCTATTTTAATACTCTTTTGATGTGCTAATATCTCCTAATGAAGGTCATTAATTAAGAAATTAAAAGGAGAAGGCAAGATTCTGCAGAAAATTTACATCTATTCCCACTACTCCCCTAAACTACAGATCCATATTTCCTAGGACTTACTAATCATTCCACATAGATTTCTACAGTCAAATCAAACTCAGTCAAAACTGCATTCATTAGGAAAGAATAGAGCAGACAGTCTTTTGAATCCTAGTATTTTTTTAAATTGAAGTATAGTTGATTTACAGTGTTTCAGGTGTACAGCAAAGTGATTCCGTTATATATATATATTCTTTTTCAGATTCTTTTACATTATGGGTTTTTACAAGATATTGAATATAGCTCCCTGTGCTATACAATAGGTCCTTGTTATTTATATACTTTATGTATAGTAATGTGTATAGTAATGTGTATCTGTTAATCCCAAATCCTTAATTTATCCCTCCCCCACCTCACCCCCATCCCCGCCTTTGGTACCCTAAGTTTGTTTTCTATGTCTGTAAGTCTATTTCTTTCTTTCTTTCTTCTTTTTCTCAGGAAGAAAGTCTGTTTAATGACACAGCTGGGTCTGGTTACAAACATCAGAAACTGCAAAAGGAAGACAGGCAGTTACATGGACGGCTGCATGAAGATGGCACAGGAGGGACACAAGTACAATAGCCACAGCAGCAAAACATCCTTGAGGAAGATACACATGACCACGAGGCACACATGGCGGGTCCCCAGCAACATCTATCTAGATGGGTAGACAGGACCGACTGCCAGCCAGCAGCCAGGAGGGGAAGGGGAGGGAAGGCGCTGGGCGCTCAGAGCTCCAGGATGAGATGTCATCACTGCCCCACTGACAGCACCCTGGATCCCCCTCCCACCAGGGCTATCTTAGCGGCAAAGGCAGAGCTGGCATTTGAAGTTCCTTGACCATGGCCGCTCCCCCAGTGCAGTCAGCCTGTCCAGGACTCCTGGCCCCCTCTCTCTGCACCTTGGCCATTTGGGGGCAAGTCAGGGAGGCACATCCTTTTGTTGCGGGTAGAGGTAGGGAGAGCCAAAGCCTTTTTGCCTGAAGTGGGAAGCAGGAATGTGGGGAGCTGGTCAGAGAGAATGAGCTGGGCTTTACTGGCAAGATGGGTCACCCCAACCCTGCCCATGCAGGCCCAGGTCCTCTCTGTGCTGATGTGGGACCCTTGTCATCTCTGCCAGAACACTGTTCTCTGCCTGGAAGCTACCAGGACCCCTCAGTGGGCAGAACCGAGGCTTCACACGTGCCTCTGGGCCCTCCGTGAGTCTATTCTGTTTTGTAAATAAGTTCCTAGTATTTTTACTTACTCCCTGGGCAAGTTATTTAATGTCTGTATTTCCTCGTGCATAAAATATCCATCTTGCAGAGTCATTTAAGATTAATTATCATTTGCCACAACTATTTATCAAGCATTTACTATTGGTCAGTCACTATGCTAAGAACTTTCATTGTCTACTACTCCAGCCATACAGGTGAATTGTCATTGTGCTGTCTCATGAGATAATGTATGTAAAGCCCTGTCATAGTGACTGGCGTGTACTTGGACAGGGGTTGGCAGACTGCAGCCCTTGGGCCAAATCCAGCCTGATGCCTATTTTTATAAGTTAAGTTTTGTTGGAACACAGCCATGCCCATTTGTTTACTCTTTTCTGTGGCTGCTTTTGCACTATAATGGCAGAACTGAAGAGTTGTGACAGAGACCATATGGCCTGCAAAGAGAAAAATATTTGCTATCTGATCCTTTACAGAAAAAATTCACCAACTCTTATAGTAGGAGACCAACAAAAGTTACTTGGATGTACCTTTTTCTGGCCATGCCTCGCAGCATGCGGGATCTTAGTTCCCTGACCAGGGATCAAACCCGGGCCCCCTGCAGTGGAAGCTTGGAGCCCTAACCACTGGACCACCAGGGAAGTCCCCAACTTTGATGTACTTTTTATCCAAACAGGAGGCCAGAAAAATAAAGCACACGAGCAGGGCTAGATAGTGGGTCACGAATGACTACTTCCAAGGGTGAAAAGATTTTTACCAAAAAATAAAAATAGGGCTTCCCTGGTGGCGCAGTGGTTGAGAGTCCGCCTGCCGATGCAGGGGACACGGGTTCGTGCCCCGGTCCGGGAAGATCCCACATGCTGCGGAGCGGCTGGGCCCGTGAGCCATGGCCGCTTGAGCCTGCGCATCTGGAGCCTGTGCTCCGCAACGGGAGGGGCCACAACAGTGAGAGGCCCGCGTACCACAAAAAAATAAATAAATAAAAATAAAACAAAGGAAGAATAACAGAAATGGATGTAAATAGAGATCCTAATTTGTGACTTCCAGCTACATTGCCTACTGCAGAGGGAGCAGCCTCTAATACAGAGTGGCAAGCAACACGCTCATAGAAGAATTAGAATTCCCTGGAGAGAGCCAGGTAGCAAGTACTCAGTAAATAGGTTAAGGATGTAGAGCAGAAATCTGTTTATCGTGGAAAATGTCAGGAGGCAGAGTGGAAAGATTTGTAAAGGAAGAGCAAGAGCTGTGGTGGCTCTAGAACGTTTATAACAGAAGGAACTTAGGAGTGTCACTGGTTGAAAAAAATGTCACTTATCCATACCAAAGAATGGGTGTAACTGAAGGAGATCCTAGGAAATCTGAAGCTGTTCCCTAACATCCCATAGGCACTCTCAACCTCTCCACTATTGGGAGGTTGGGAGTGGGAAAGGGAAGCAAAAGTGTGGGCAGCACAAAAAGCCATTACAAAAAGGACTTATATTTTGAAAAGTGACTGAAGATGATGACAGGAATGATAAACATGGTGGTATCATCTGGCTTCATGATTTTCGAAAGGATTCTTATTATACACTTGCTTTAGCTTGGGTGGAAGCTCAGGTTGTAGGAGAATCAGTAGCCTGTTGAAGATGATGGTCTGATCTGTAGACTTTGTAGGCCAGAAGTGAACAAGTCTTACAGCATTAGTCCTTTAACTATAGGTAGTCAGCAGTGTTTACCAATCAAGTCGTTTTCATTCTTTAACCTGTTGGAATTACAGCAATCAGAACATCAGATTATAGAAAGGTAATTTGAAATATTTAAGTGGTTAAAAAGAAAAGAGAAAGTGAAACCATACTGTCAGAAGTTCTTAATCTTGCTTTTTGGTATGCTCTTGCTGTTTTTTCTTTTTTTATAAAATAGCACCATCTTTTAAAATGCTTTTTTTAATTTCAGAAAAGTCATGTAAAAGGATAGATAATGATTTCTGGAAAGTGTAAAAAATAAACAAGGAACCATCTGCAGTGTTGTTTCAGGGGAGTTCTGACTCATTAATATGTACTCTAATCTGTACTAGGTTTCTTTTTATCATTCAGGGTTTACAAGCTTTTTTTTACTGTGCATTTTGCCAGTCATGGCATCTCCAGAATTTTTAGGCAGAGTTCAAACTTGTTTCATATTGATAGAGTCAATATCTTAGGGTAACGCTTCTGAAGATGCCATCCTATTTGGGGGCAAAACTCAGAAGCATTTTTTACTTTACCTATTTAGATTAAGTTCAATGACAGCTTATTTTCTTTTTCACTTTGATCCTAATATTCTTCAGCTCTTTAATTTTTTAAACATATGAAAGTTATTTTAGAGCTGGACTTATAGACTGGTTTGCTCAGAAGGCACCTAAATCACAGCACTATTAGTAATGTTGCTCTGGTGTGCTGAAAATAAGGTTTTTGAGCCGAAATGTTAGAAAAGGGGTTTACTTATAGAGAAAGGCCCACAATTATGTATATAATTCAGCCAGAAAACGTGTCTAAATTACCATTCATATTAAGTAAAGAAAAGGCAAAGGGCTAGTAATTTTTCACTCATTCAGTAAGTATTTATTGAGTATCTACGGTATGCCTGCACTGTTCTGGGCACTGAGGATACAGCAAGACAAAACTCACAAAAATTCCTGCATATTCTAGTGGGGGAAGATAGACAATAAACAAGGTATATAGGAAAATAAATAATATGGTAGAGGGTGGTAAATGTTAGAAGAAAAATTATGCTGGAAAGGGGAAAGGGGGCTGTTGCGGATAGGGTATTTACAATTGTTAACAGGGATGCCAGTGAGCTTTGAACACTGTAATATAAAATGCTCTGGGGGGGGGTGGGGCTTCCCCGGTGGCACAGTGGTTAAGAATCCGCCTGCCAATGCAGGGGACACGGGTTCGAGCCCTGGTCCGGGAAGATCCCACGTGCCTCAGAGCAACTAAGCCTGTGCGCCACAAGTACTGAGCCCACATGCCACAACTACTGAATCCCGTGCGCCTAGAGCCCGTGCTCCGCAACAAGAGAAGCCACTGCAATGAGAAGCCTGCGTACCACAAAGGAGCATAACCCCTGCTCGCTGCAACTAGAGAAAGCCCGTGCACAGCAACGGAGACCCAACGCATCCATAAATAAATAATTTTTTTTAAAAAAAGTAAAATGCTTTGGGGCTTATAAGACACTTAGCTGGAAGCTTGAAGAGGGTTCCAAGAGACAGGAATTGGAACTGGTGGTAACTTGCCCAATTTTCTGATTACTTAAGACCTTATGCATAGGGAGAACATTATTTCATCCCCAGCCTCCCCTATCTTCTTCACCTCCACTACCACTTCTCCCTGCCACTTGCTTTTAATTTACCCAATTAAAGTGAAAGGGGGGGAAACAAGTGTTAGAACTATTTTTGCTTACATTTTGAGCCTGATGCATTTTTTAAAAAATATAAATTCTGATGAGTTCTAGAAATGGAAGCCATATAAGAGCTAAATTCCCATAGCTTTTGCTATTGCAGGTAAACTGATCACTGAATGCACCCTAGAATTTCTTTCCATTTGAGATATAGCACAGAGTCCTAGAAGGAAATGAGTCAAGAGTTTTGAGTTTTGGGTACCAGGCATGCCACTACCTACCTAGGCAACCGGAATCAGGTCCTCAGCTGAGAAACTCTAAAGCGCCATGATTCTTCTTCTTTTTAATCAATTCAAGTCATTAATTACATAAACCTAGATGAAATATAGCTTCCCTTTTTGTTTCAGGAAGTAAATATTCATGGCTAAGATGATTAAACTGGGTTTTGTGTATGAATTAAACAGAATATGGATGTTATGACTGAGTTACATGACTCTTTGGTCTCCAGGAATGTTTTTCATTAGGAGCATGTATCAAATTCTTTGCGTATATTTATAATTTACATCAAAGTGGATTTTTAAGTGTAGAAAAGATTAATTTGCATAAATTAATATCAATTTTGATTAAAATTTGAATAGCTTTAGAAAACTAGAATATTTATTTAAGATCAGTTTAGGGAAACTGTATTTTTTTGCTTTTTGACCACGGCATTATACATGAATAAGAACTTGGTAAATAATGATAATTAATTATAATAGCTGCCAGGCAGTTTGATAAGTGCGTTTTATACATTAACTCAGTTAAGACTTACAAGCACCCCATGAAGTAGGTACTGTTATTTCCTCCACTTTATAGATAAGGAATCTGGAATTCAGAGAGATTAAATAACTTGCTCAAGTCGTTGAGCCTAAATTTGATCCCAGGTTTATCTGACTCTGACTGGCTCATTATCAGTATTGCTTCCCTAGGGAAGAACGTTCTCATTTGATGTGGCTAAACACTGGCAGAAGAAATTGACAAGAGATTTGGGGAGAGTTTGGTGCATTTTGTGTGAAAGCAGGGATCTTGAGTAGATTACCTCAAGTGATTCCCATCTATCCCAAAGTTTGTACACCTGGAGCTGCCAGTTCTTACTTAAATTTAAAATATTATTTGTTGTAATTTATGTAACAAATGAATATCCATTAATCCTGACATTTGTGTTTTTATTTGCAAGAGAATCCTCAGTATGTCCTTCTGATCTCAGAAGATCATTCATTACAAGCCTATTCAAATAGTACATGCAAACTGCTATCAAAAAAACTAAAACTCAACTTTATTGTAACATAGCTTTTTGCCTTTACAATATGGTCCAAGAATATTATGCCTAAAGCACTTTTGATAACAATGTTCCAATCTATTTCATTTGGATTTATGTATCACTTAGTGTTTTTATATATAAAGGTACTTATCTTTTCTCTTGCAAGTCATTATTACATAGCAATTTATTAGTTCCAGGTTACTGAACACGGAGAAAAATTCTAACATTGCATGAGATATCTTATAATTTAAAAATTTTCACTGTTAGTTTCAATTAATCTAAGAAGTGTTTTTTACCCCCAATTAAATTTCAAGTAATATGCTGAATAGATTTCATTTAATAGTCACTCATGATTCAAAATTGTAGTATGTTGGCCAGCATTAATTTATGTTCCCTCAACTTGGGCCTTTAAATAAAGATACGTTTTTAGACATTGACTACAGTATACAAAAGGAAATTGTCAATTAATATATCTGCTTTCTTGAGGTCAGTAGATCACATTAGTGTAATTTAGCCATAGAAACAAGTGTTATAAAAATAGTACAGTAAAATAAAGCAGCTCTATCATGAAACTGAGCCATGTTTGGCTTTTCTATAGAGTTCCAAATCAAGTAAGTCACAATGAGAGATTATTTCCGCATAGAAGAGAATTCTCACAAAAGTATTGCATGAAAGAAGAGCTGTGTCTTAAGTGTCTAAGATATAAGAATTCTGTAGGGAAGTAAATAGGGATGTGGACTGAAGGGCCAGGGAATAATTCATGTACAAATAATCAGCACAAAGCATCAACCCTAGACACGGGTTTTGGCAGATTACCAAAATTGGTACAAGTGGACTATAGGGAAGGGTTTGGGAGGAAACATGCCCTAGTGTCTGCTAGAAGCCATCTGGTGATAATAAGGGAAGCCAGTCTCTGATGACAGAGCCAAATTACGTGGGGGAAAAAGAGAGAAATTCACAAGGAAATGGAGCCAGAGTGTGATTGAACTGAACCTAGAGCCCTATCCACCTCTGGACTTCCATTTGTGTGAGTCAGTAAAATTCCTTCTTTTTAAGGTCTTTTGAGATAAGTTTCTGATACTTGCAGCTAAAACATCTTAAAGGAATTCTTGACATGTTAGGAATCTTTACCACCTTTTCATTATATGTGTTGTAAATATTTTCACTTCAGACCATAGATTATCTTTTGTTTACCTATCAGACTTTAAAATCTATTTAAAGTTATGAAGATTAAAACAAGTGTGGTATCAGGGTTCAACTAGGAAGACGGATCAGTGAAACAGAATATTTAACTCAAGAGACAGATTTAAGGATAGAAAATAATTTACATTAAGATAAAGTTGAAAAACGATGAATTTTTATTAGTGTTGCTTTGTGACTCATACCACAGCAAAATAAATTGCAATAGATTAAAGGTGTAAATGTCAAAAAGTAAAGCCATAAAAATGCTAAAATGAAAAATAAAATAACTTTATAATCCTGGCACAAGAAAGATCTTTCTAGGCCTGATGCAAAAGGTAAAAACCATACAGGAAAAGATATGATTACATTAAAATGTGTTCCATTTTTCTTGTTTAACATTTTTCAGTTGTGAAAGTAGTATATATTCATTGTGAATTCATTGTAAAACATAAAAACATCAAGCAATACAGAATTGTATAAAATAAATAGGGTCTCCTTCTTTTCTTCAATCCCTTACTTCATAGGTAACTATTTTTAATAATGTGGATTATGTATTTCCAGACCTTTATCAATACATATATACACATATAGTGTGTGTACCTAAATACATAACTTTTTCAAACCAAGAATCATTCTTAGTAATATTTTGCATCTAGTCTTTCTCCCTGAGCGCTATATCATGGACATCTTTCTTTGTCAGCATATATAGAGCTACTTTACTGTTTTTAACATCTGCCTTGTATATTCCATTATATGAATGAACGATAATGTATTTAATCAACCACTTACTAATGTATATTTTGGATTTTTCTAGCTTGGGAAACTTCCTTACACAAAAGGTTGTAATAAGTATATGAAGGTATACTATTATTAATATAACCAGTTTTTTCAAATCAATAATAAAAATATAAGCAGCACATTTACATAAGAAATAACGTAAAATATGATATTTATATGGGAAAAATGGACAAAAACAATGCAGGACAATTCAGATGAATACAAACAGCAAATAAATATATACAAATATATGACAAATAAATATTTGCATTTACCGGTAATAGGGAAAAACACAAATTAAAACAGTGAGATATTGCCTTTCATCCAGTAGATCAGCAAAGAGGAGGGGGGGAAAAGGAATAAAAAAAGAGAAAGTAGTGGTGTTGGGAAAAAGGCATTTTTATAAACTAAAAGAGAAGTGTTAATTCGTAGTACTTTTAGCAGGGCAATTTGACAGTGTTTATTAAATGGCTTAAAACTATGCATAACTTTTATCCAATGAGTCTATTTGCAGAAATTTTAACGAAGAAAGTAAGGCTACATCTTAGTTTTTAGTTAAGGTAATTACAGGATTGTTTAAATCCAATAGTTTAAAAATAATTTAAAATAGTAAATGTTCAACAACTTAATTGTAAAACGTCTATGAGATGGACTCCTATGCATCATATTAAGAATCATGTTGAAAATATATTTTTATATGGAAAAGTGCAGGCTAAAAAATAGTATGCACAGATGATTGCTTTTTAAATTAGTGGGAATATGCATACACATATGCATAGAAAAACACTGCCACTGAGATTGGTGAGGTCGCGGAGAATTTATTTTCTTCCATTTGCTTAACTGTATTTTCAACGAACACATATTATAATCATCTAACAAAAGCTTAAAATGTTTAAATGAAGGCTATGTTAAAATATAAGACAGTGTATCAGAAGTAGACCGTGAAGGAAACAAAAGCAAACGAGAACAGCAGGATTGCTATCGGTAAGAGAGGTTTGCTTACTTTTTAAGAGAACAGCAAATGACTCCCTGCCATACAAGGATGTGTTTTTGAGACTATTATCTCTTTATTCTCTTTGAGACTATCATCTCTTTTATTCTTTATTCTCAAACCAAGTGAAAAGAGAACAAAGCAATAGGAAGAAACTGGTAAGGGCCTTTCACTGATCTGGAGGGTAAAGGGTAGTAAGAAAATTAAACCTCAATTAACTCTTGAAGTAATTTTGTGTAGCAGGAGAATAGTATGGACTTCATTAAGCTGGAGAAAAACCTCATTGAGCTCTTGTTACCAGAGGAATTTTGAGACTAGTTTGGCCTGACGTGTGGGGACCATCTTGGCAGGAGACCTTTTATAAGACTTATATTCAGGGTCAGTTAGAAAGAAGCCTTCCCACTTGGTCTGGGCGTAAACCAAAATATGATATATTTTGAAATGTGGTAAAAGTATTATATTTAGCTTATGTGTATGCTTTCAGCAAAATCTTGCCTGATAGGGGTATTATCTAAACAGTATTTAACAATAGCCCCTCTATGTTTCATATTAGAGAGAAGAGGGATGTAAAAATGTGTTAATCTTCCTCTTGGTTAATCATCCCTGCTCCTGAAGTCCAGTTTTTGGATTGTGTGGCCCTAATCAACATAACACCAAACATTATTTATAGCCATGAAGCAAAGGAACAATGACCAGAACGCTGAATTTGAAACCTGAAGCTACGTCAAACCCAGCAAAACTATTAAGCACATACATGATTAACGGGCAAGTGCCTTTTGCAAGTTGGGCTGTTATGTTTAGATTTTTGGCTCTAGCTTGTTACAGCGTACAAATGGTAATTCTCTGTTTGTTAAATCTACAAGCGATGACCTCTTTCAAGCGCATCACGCAGTGTGTTCTACCTACAGACATCACAAATGAAAATTAATGCCCAGGACTTCCTCCTCAATATAACAATGTAAACAAATGTAATTTATTTGCTTAACACTGTTTGCTAAATACCTATACTGGCTGATGTAGTCAGATGTCAAGGTTGGCTGCCAGATAGGAAACTTTGGCTTCATGAGAGATGAAGTGACCTCATCTCCCTCTGAACTTACCAGATCCACTCACATAGGCAATTGTTTACATTTTTAACTCTCTTTAGAAAAATATACAGACGCTTACTATTTGACACCAGTCTTCCCGTACTTTCTTTGGAGTCTGAATCTTACTGTTGCGTTTTTAGCCTTGGCACTGTGATTTATGACTTTAGCTTTGGACTCTGATTTTAGTTTATTTTGGATCCTATCTTTGTCATACTTTTTCATTTTTGTTCCTTCCTGACCTGGTATCTTAATTCAAATTTCTGAACTTGACAAGCTCCACCGACACACCTCTTAAACTGAGATATTATTTCCTAAGTCCTAGAGACTAAAACCACAGGGGAAATACTAGCTCAGCTAGAAAAGCATATGTCTTAGTCTCTAGATAGGATCTCTTCTTAGGTGGAGGGTCCTCACATAAAACCCAAAATTTGTTAATCCAGAAAACATTGTGCAAGAATTATCTGTTTGTCCAGGCTTTCCCCCCAGGGAGACAAGAAGAACCTGCTAGACTAGTTGCCATCGCTCAATTAGAAAAGACGTTTACCACACACACTTGAAACCTGTCTGTCATTCATTCAGCGCTCATCTCCTCATTTACTCTCCTGATACAGACACACTGGCCCGCACAGCTTGTCTGGTTCTCCGTTTATTCGAAGGAACTAAGGTTTCCTTGTACCTTGGCTCTGTTCTGGTGTCATTTCACTGTTAAAAGTGTTCTGATTTTATCACCACCCATCACTCCAGAGAAATTTATATCTGTGAACACGTGAATAATAAAGCATCAGGTACATGGTTACTTGGTATGAATTTGGCTGAATCACTCTTAGCTTATTGTGAGTAAATGAATTTAATGTTAATTTGTTTGAATTATAATGTTAAATTATTAACACCCATAACATGGGCCTAGAGCTGTTTGGATTATTTAATAACTGAATATCTGAGAGTATCACTATAATGCTATCATATTGTAAATGTAAATGTCTTCTTTGGTACAATTTGAGAAAACCTTAAGGCCTTCAGTTTCCCACCAGCCTGTCACAAGGCATGAAATTCCACTGGAGGGACTCATTTCTTTAAGTCTTTGAAAGGAGCTCAAGACACCTAATAAAATGTATTTGTGTATGTATGTGTGTGTGCACGCCTGTGTATTTCAAAATGTTAACAATTATCTGGAGACAATAGGATTATTATTGGTTATTTTCATCATATGTTTCCCTATTTTCAAAAATTTCTATATTGAATATGTACACTTTTACTATCAGAAAAAAAAAGCTATAAAAATGTTTACACATCCAAGGATGGTAAAAATCTAAAGCTACTCTCAGCAGGTAGCACCTAACTGAACATGTATTTCTCAAACCTTCTACATTAATGCCAGGTAGCTAGAAAACAGACTCCTTCAGAAATTGGTATAAGGTCCCAAAGGAAGTAAATCTTGATATTGATAATGTTCTTGTTTTTAAGCGGAACACATATTCTTATAACACATTCTTTGGTATGTATCAAATGTCACACTAAAATATTTTTTAAGTTAAAAAAAATTCTGAGGGCTTCCCTGGTAGCGCAGTGGTTGAGAGTCCGCCTGCCGACGCAGGGGACAGGGGTTCGTGCCCTGGTCCAGGAAGATCCCACATGCCACGGAATGGCTGGGCCCATGAGCCATGGCCGCTGATCCTGCGCATCCTGAGCCTGTGCTCCGCATCGGGAGAGGCCACAACAGTGAGAGGCCCGCCTACCGCAAAGAAAAAAATTCTGAAAGGGTCAAATATAAACTTATTTTCCCAGTATTGCCTAGGACTGCCATGGCAGGATTCATGCAGATGGACTTCTTTATAGATAATGCTGCTATATAAGTAGCATTTATAAAAATATTTTAGAATGTGTAAGACAGACCCATATTGTGAAAGGCCAATATGGCCTTTGAAAGGCCATATTGAAAGGCCCACGTACCGTCTTTTCTAATATGGCCTTTGAAAGGCCCACGTACCGCAAAAAAAAAAAAAGAAGGGGTAGTTTCCTCCAAGGGTAGCTAGTTGTCTATTGCATTTTCACATATATTCATGGAAAATTTATTTGTCTTCCATTTACTTATTCATCCATTCATTTACTCATGTATTTCCCACAGCGTGCTAGGCATATGCTAAATTTGTGCTAGGGATATTGTGGTGAATAAACCAGACGTGGGCCCTAACCTCACGGAGTTTATAGTCTGGTGTTTCTGGCATGCCACTCTTACCAATTGTATCTTGGGTTTTTTGTGGGGGGTTTTGAGATATAATTCACATTTCATAAAATTTATCTTTAAAGTACTGATTGTGTCTTCATTCATTTATTCAACTCTTTATTTAGTGCTAGTTACATGTAAGGCAGTGTGTTAGATAAGTGAAATAGATATAGACCCAACCCTCAAGAGTCTTACAGGGAAGATTTACTAGATAGTAAGAATGCTAGAATTCCACTTCTTTATTTACAGTGATTAATCTTTTACCCCCCAGTTTTACTGAGATACTGACCATAAATCACTGCATCAATTTAAGGTACGGCATAATGATTTGACTTACATATACTGTGAAATGATAACCGCAGTAAGTTTAGTTAGCATCTATCATCTCATATAGATACAATAAAAGGAGAAGGCAAAAAGAAAAAAAGAAGTTTTTCCTTATGATGAGAACTCTTAGGATTGGTTAATCTTATATCATCTTTACCTATCACATACCAGGATTAATTAGAATTAATCTATGCTTATACTGACTTTCCCCAGAATTGATGGATGATTTTCGTCATTTTTAGCATGAAGTTTGTTTTTGTTTTTCTTTTTAACTTTTAGCCTTTTCTTTCTTAAGATTGATGGAACGCAGATCCAATAGTTTGAGTGCTCCACAGCTTTCCCTGTCACTAGGTATAGCCAGTATGGTTGATGTCTTTGTGAAGCTAGTACTCCAGCTATACCCAAGCTTTAAGGCACAGTCACCAGGGATCTTATTAAAATTTAGATTGTGATTCAGTAGCTGTGGGTTGGACCTGAGATTCTGCATTTCTGGTAAGTGCACTGGTGCTGCCCACACTGCTGGTTCGTGGACCCCACTTTGAGTACCAATGACTTAGACCACATTTCTAGGGCTAGATCTGCTGAGCCTCTTCCTCGGGTGTTTCTGTTTGAGGGCTGCCATGTTCCTCATTCAACACAGTCTCTCCCCATCTTGGCAGCACCTTAGCCCCACAATCCCTGCTCCAACTACCACCCCGACCCCGCCCCTGCCAACTCCTCAACTGGTTTCTTGTTCTTAGGACATCAAGTACTTACCTGTCCCACAGCTGTCTGACTAGAGGCCAGTTCCTAGTCTCAGTAGGAACCCCTTTGTTCTGCTTTTCCTTGAGGTGCTGTCACCTGGAAGAGAGGACTGTACTGCCTCCCTCCTTTCCTTCCTTCTTCCTGGGAGACGCAGATCCTCTGTTTGTATTTATGGCCCATTAACTACCTTTACCTAAGAGATAAGAAAGAGCAATGGAAACCAGCTGCCCTTTGTTCAGACCATATTTCACTGACTTTGATAGAAGCTTTTCCCCTGCTCTCTATTTTCATCCAAAGTTTGCTGTTTATTTTATAGGTTTGGGAAAGGTGGGTATAGTTCAAGCCTTGTTTTGATCTCGGTTGGAAATCCTTAAGCTCTTGAGTGATTGGTAAACATTTCAGAAGCCAATAGCTACTAGACTTTGTGTTAGCTGTTTTAGAGTCACATAAACTTTGAGAATAGGAAGGCGCTTTCAAGTTTTACTTCAACCCCTTCACGTGACAGTTAGGAAGCAGAAGCCCATGGAGTTTCTGTACCTTAGCAAAGACTGGGATGCTGAATCCCCACACCATTATTATTATTATTATTTTTTTTTTTTTTTTGCGGTACGCGGGCTTCTTATGGTTGTGGCCTCTCCCGCTGCGGAGCACAGGCTCCGGACGCGCAGGCTCAGCGGCCGTGGGTCACTGGGCCCAGCCGCTCCGCGGCATGTGGGATCTTCCCGGACCAGGGCGTGAACCCGTGTCCCCCGCATCGGCAGGTGGACTCTCAATCACTGCGCCACCAGGGAAGCCCCCTCCCACACCATTTAAATTGTGCTCCATGGTACTTAGACGTGGCTGTGCTGAGTTGCTTTTGTTTGGAGCAGTGGAGGCAAAGGCTTTCTTCCCTCCATACCTTAACTGAAGGAGCTCTATTTATGATACTTTCATCTGTTCCACATGCTAGACTTCCAGCTGAATCTTCTTTGAAGAATGGTTTTATATATAAAAAAATTTTAAACCATTTTATTTCACCATGCTACCTGCGAATTTATCTTATTTCACAGTCATATCTTTCTATTTTCATTTAATTGTAGAGTGTGAGCCAGATCTAAAATTCTACATCTGTAGAAAAGCTAAGGAAAGGAAGTCTGACACTTAGAACATTTAACTATAATATTAAATACTCCTTAGTGGTGGAATTTTATGTTAGTCATCAACTCATGCTATGAAACTATAAAATTTACACTTAGAAAGACAGAACTTGCATTACCCATTCAATCTCCATTATATTTTCATGATACTTTTCCAACCCTTACACTGGAAATTAAACATAGCCATTGACTGATTTTCTCTTGAATCTTGTTAAATTTAACAGCTTTATTGAGCTATAATTCATTCACCATATGGTTAAGCTTATGCATCAACTTGACTGGGGTAAAGGATGCCTAGATAGCTGGCAAAACATTTCTGGGTGTGTCTGTCAGGGTGTTTCTGGAAGAGATTAGCATTGATTCAGTAGAATGAGGAACGTGGGTGGGCATCGCCGAAACCATTGAGGGCCAGAATAAAACACAAAAAGGAGGAAAGGGTGAATTCCCTTTGTCTTGAGCTGGGATGTCCAAACTAGGACCTACAGCATTGACTCCCCTGATTGTCAGGCCTTCAGACTCAGACTGAATTACGCCACTGGCTTTCCTGTTTCTCCAGCTTGCAGACAGCAGATTATGGGACTTCTCAGCCCTTGTGAGCCAATTCCTATAATAAATTGCCTCATGTATATCTTCATATATATCCTATTCTGTTTCTCTGGAAAATCCTGATTAATACACCATATAATTCATCAATTCAAAGTATACAACTCATGCCTTTTAGTGTATTCACAGAGTTGTGCAACCATCATCACTATGTAATTTCAGAACATTTTCATCACCCCAAAAAGAAATGCTGTATTCTCCATGCCCCTTTCCCCCAACCCCTGGAAACTACGAATCTACTTCCTGTCTCTGTGGATTGCCTATTTTGGATATTTCATATAAGTGGAATCATACAATATGTGGCTTTTTGTGTCTGGCTTCTTTCACTTAGCATGTTTACAAGGTTCATCCATGTTGTAGCATTTATCAGTGTTTCAGTCCTTTTGGTGGCTGAATAGTATTCTGTTGTATGGATATACCACATTATTCTGTTGTATGGATATACCACATTTTATACATCTCTTCATCTGTTGATGGACATTTGAGTTGTTTCCACCTTTTGGCTAATGTGAATACTACTGCTATGAAGAATGGCATATAAGTATTTGTGTGAGTACTAGTTTTCAATTCTCTTGGGTATATACCCAGGAGTAGAATTGCTAGGTCATATGATAATTCTATGTTTAACTTTTGAAGGAACTACCAAACTGTTTTCCATAGTGGCTGCACCATTTTACATTCCCAGTAACAGTGTACAAGATTTCCAGTTTTTCTACATTCTTGCCATATATCTAGAATATATGAAGAATGCCCTTATCAGATAATAAGATTTGCAAATATTTTCTTTCTTTCTATGGTTTGTCTTTTCACTTTCTTTCTTTCTTTTTTTAAATTGAAGTATAGTCAATTTACAATATTATATTAGTTTCAGGTGTACAGCATAGTGAGTCAGTATTTTTGCAGATTATACTCCACTATTGGTTATTACAAGATAATGGCTATAATTCCCTGTGCTATACAGTATAATCCTTGTTGCTTATCTATGTCTTTTGACTTTCTTGAAGGTGTCTTTTGAAGCAAAAAAGTTATACATTTTGTAATATCCAATATATCTATTTTTTCTTTAGTTGTTTGTGCTTTTGGTGTCATATCTAAAAACCATAGCCTAATCCAAGGTCCTGAAAATTTACACCTATGTTTTCTTCTAAGAGGTTTATTTAGCTCTTACGTTTAGGTCTATGATCCATTTTGAGTTAATTATTGTATATGTTGTAAAGTAGGGGTCCAACTTTACTCTTTTGCCTGTGACATCCATTTGTCCCAACATCACTTGTTGAAAAGACTTTTCTGTCGCCATTGAATTGTCTGGCATCCTTGTTGAAAATCAGTTCACTGTAAATGTCAGGGTTTCTAGACTCTCAATTTTATTTCATTGATTTATGTGTCTATCCTTGTGCCAGTACCCCACTGTTTGGATTATTATAGCTTTGTACTAAGTTTTGAAATCAGGATGTATGAGTCATCCAAATTTTTCTTCTTTTTCCAGATTATTTTGGCTATTCTTGATCCTATGCATTTCCATATTATTTTTAGGATCATCTTTTTGTTTTCTACAAAGAAGACAGCTGGGATTTTGATAGGAGTTGTGTTGAATGTGTAGATCAGTTTGGGGAGTATTGCCATCTTGACAATATTAAGTCTTCCAATCTACGAACATGGGATGTCTTTCCATTTATTTGGGTCTTTTAACATTTCTTTCAACAATGTTTGTAGTTTTCAGAGTACACAATTTGCATTTCTTTTGTTAAATGTATTCCTAGCTATTTTATTTTTTGATGCTATGATCAATGCAATTGTTTTCTTAATTTCATTTTTGGCTTATTCCTTACTAGTGTATAGAAATATGATTTTTTAAATTTATTTTGTCCCCTACAACCTTGATGAACTTATTTATTAGTTCTAATAGTTTTGTGGATTTCTTAGGATTTTCTATATGCAAGATCATGTCATCTGCAAACAGAAATTGTGTTCATTTTTTTCTTTTTATTGCCTAGTTGCCCTTGCTGGAACCTCCAATTCAATGTTGAATAGCAGTGGCAAGGGAATTCCCTGGTGGTCCAGTAGTTAGGACTCCCCGCTTTCACTGCTAAGGGCCTGGGTTCAATCCCTGGTCAGGGAACTAAGAGCCTGCAAGCTGCACAGCATGAAAAAATAGCAGGGGCAAAAGTGGAAATTCTTGTCTTGCTCCTGGTGTTAGGGGAAAAGCAGTCGTTTACCATTAAGTATGATGTTATTTGGGGTTTTAGCTCTTTGTATAAAGCCAATGCATATCCCAGTAGAGATGTTCAGGCTGAGGGTAGAAATAATAAGATAAAGCTCAGAAGAAAGACCTGGATTTCATTTGGAAGTCCTTAGTATACAGATGATAGTTGAAGCTGTTGAAACTAATGAGATAGTCCAGACAGAGTGCATAGGATGAGAAGACAATTGGGGATGGACCTTTTGGGAAATATTAACCTTCAATGAACTGAGAAGCTAAGAAGAACCCTTAGAGTGGTAGTTCCTCAGCTTGGCCAAGCAGAGTTATCTGGGGAACTTCATAAAAATACAAATTCCCAAGTGCTATCCAAGGAATTCTGACTGAGGAGGGTTTGTCCTTGGCATCTGTGTTTTTAGAAACTGTAGTAATTTGGTTCTCTGACCCCATTGATCTGTACCTCTGTTCTGAATAATCAGTTTGCTTCGAAAACCTGTTTGTCTTCAGAGAGGAGGTAATACACTGACTCTTGAAGCATTACTGAGTTGCAGGTGAAGTTTCACCCAGTCAGCCAAACTACAGAGTCATTGAAGTCATCTAAGAGGATGGCCTCTCTCATATCCCTGTTATCTAATTGGTTGCCCAATCTTGTCAGTCACACTTCAGGAATATCTCTCAAGCCCATCTCTTCCAATTTTCCCACTTCTTAAGGTATTCATCCTCTTGTACCTGGTCTACATCAGTTTATCTATTTGTTCTCTATTTTTTCTCTGTAGCTGTCTCCACGCTGCCACCAAAATTATCTCTTATCTATCACATTATATCTTTGTTGAAAAACCTTTAATTGCTCTCTGTGGTCATAAGATGAAATCCAGACTCCTTTGTTTGGTGTAAATACCCTTCACTCCCTGACTCTAGCACACTTTCCCAACATCAGCTCATGACACCTTTCTCCTTGTACCCCACAGTCTTTCACTACTACTGATTTCTTTGTCCCCATTTCTTGCATAATAATCTCTGACATTCTTCAAGATCCAGCTTAGATGTCCTTCTCTGTGATGTTGCCCCCAATGGTCCTCACTGACTTACTAACTTATTCCTTTGTAACTATAACAGTGCCTGCAGAATGACCAGTGTGATCCCTGATAGGTACAGAAAGAAAAAATTAGAAATTTTAAAATATATCTGTGTGTGTGTGTGTGTGTGTAAGTTTTTAAATGTAAAGGCAGGGCAGTTCAGTGGTTAAGAAAACAGGTTCTGGAGCTAAACTGCCTGGGCTTAAATCCTGATTCTGCTACTTGCTAGCTGTCTTTGATTTGGACAAAAATTACTTAACCATTCTGTGTCTTGGGGACTTCCCTGGCAGTCCAGTGGTTAAGATTTCACACTTCCACTGCAGGCAGTGAGGATTAGATCCCTGGTCGGGGAACTAAGATCCCACATGCTGCGAGACATGGCCCCCCCCAAAAATTCTGTGTCTCAGTTTTCTCATCTGTAAAGTGAATATCGTTCCAATCATTGATTGCTGCATTACCAACCACTCTAAAGGTTGGTAACTTAAAACACCTCTTCATTATTATCTTCCAAAATCTAGGGGGATGACTGAACTCACTGGGTGGTCCTCATTTGGGAATCTGTCATATGCTTGTAGTCATATGGTGACTGGGAATGGAATTATCTGTAGGCTTCTTCACTCCTGAATCTCACATCTGGGCTAGGAGGGCTGTAATAGCTGGGGCTCCTCTGGTATTTCTCTCTCCACGTGTCTAACTTGGGCTTCTTCTCTTGGCATCTGGCTTCCCCCAGAACACAGCATTTAATAATAGAACATCAGAAGTCCCAGAACATTACTTCTGCTTCATTATATTAACCAAGTAAGTGACTAAGGTCAGGTCAGCTTCAAAGGACGAGGAATTAGATCTCCTGATGGGAAGTATGTCAAAGAATTTGCAGCCATTTTAAATCCATCGTGAATATAATAATAGTGCCTACTATTATGAGGATTAATTGAGTTAATGTTTGTAAAGTGCTTAGAATAATGCTTGGCACTTAGCAGTGTCATATAGTTTTAGCTCTTTATTATTATGAACATGAGTGTAATTGATAGATGTAATATATTTGGTTGTATACTCAATTTTCTTTTCTATGATGGAAGACATATAACATTTGAGGACTGCTCTCAGATATCATTTACCAAGTTTTTTTGTTGAGTATTAGTGTCCTTCTGAACGTAATACTGTGTGAATCACTCAGGGTCAGGGACTTTGTCAAAGTATTTCTTTATTCTCCAGTGCTTCGTACAGTGCCCAGCACATGAAAACTGCTCAGTGATTTTTTTTTTTTTTTAATAAATGGGTGGAAAGAATGAATGGAATATGGTAACATTGCCTGGGATCAGTGGGGTTTCCAGGACATAGAACTTTCAGCGCTAAAACCAAGAAAATCTCAGGGAAACCAGGGCAAATGGGTCACATTAGGAATAAATGAATGAATGCATTTTTCAAAAGAGACCAAAGTTGAAACTTAATGGTGGAGTGAGGTTACTTAGGCCAGTCCACCAAAGCTTGGCAAACTCATAAATCAAGTTAAAACTTTTTTTAAGCATTGGAGTTTTTTGGTTTGTTTGTTTTTCTTTATATGAAAACTCACTTGAGCACAGTACATATAAAACAAACTGGGCCCTGGTTGGCGTGCAGGACAGGGCACCTAGAGCTTTGGCTTTGGCCTTTTTTCCCTTCCCTCTCTCCCCTTAGAGACCCTTAGAGCATCTCCGAAAAATCCTAGGGCATTACTTTGAAAGCCACTTATGTCGTAAATCATAGCTCCAGGGCCTCTTGAAGTCCCTGAAATCTGATCATTTGGCTCCTGTTAAACTTATATTCTGCAGCCTAGAGCCTCCACCTGGCAGGAGGGGTAGGAGATGGGTAAGGCAGGTGGACAGCTCCAGGGCAACAAAGGGGTAGAAGAGGAGCTTTCTAGAACAAGAAAAGAAGCTGGGCCAGATCTTTACAGGCTCTCCCTGAAACAGGAACAGGGCCATTTATGAAAAGGAAGCAGTATCAGCACCAGGAGAGCTCAGGGGCAAGAAGGGTGAAACAAAAGGGGCCAGTTGTTTGTGCTGTCATTTGCAAGTCAGGAACTGATTGACTTCATAAACATTTTATCATACCTGACTACTTTTTGTGTATATTAAGATCCTTGTACAAGTGAATAATCTTTTTTTTTTTTTTGGCCACACAGCGCAGCTTGCAGGATCTCAGTTCCCGACCAGGGATCAAACCCGGGCCACGGCAGTGAAAACCCAGAATCCTAACCACTAGACCACCAGGGAACTCTCAAGGAAATAATCTTTGTCACAGTAATTCCACTTCTAATAATTTCCACTGAGGATACAATCACAAATGTGTACAAAGAAAAAAAAGATATATACAAGGATATTCATTGCAGTTTTATAAAAGTAAGGTACTCCGAGAAGAAGAGATATGTGAGTTGAACATTAAAAGGTGAATACGAATTAACCAGGCCCTTTGGGCCAAGAATAGAAAGAAGACAAGGTGTTCCATTTAGGGGAAACAGCACGTACCAAGGTATAAAGATGTGACGGGTTTGGTATTGGAGAACTTTAAGAAATTGGGAATTATTGGAGCAAAGGATACACTGTGAATGGGGGAGAGGATGAGGCTGAAAGGGAGGAAAATGTCAGAGGCAGAACAAAATTATAATTCATATTTTAAAAAATCACAGTAATTTTACTCTTTGAGTGAAAAACAGGTTCTTTAGGTTGGCATGTGTACACAGAGAAATAAGAAAATCTAACCCTGTGTGTAGGAAATTCAAACCAAGGAAAGTAGTGAACTACCCTTGAGTTTAAATGTTGTTTGAAACAATGAAGTAAGGAAGATCCATGAGTCACGGTACTTTGATGTCAGATACAATCATCTCTATGTATGATACATTGGTCAAAGTTCAAGCACTGGTTATCTTTATAAAGATATTGCTCTTCTGTTTACAAAGTCTTCTCAACAGTTCTAGAATTATTTGGCTAACGTTTTGTTTCTCATGCGAAAAGTTATGCTTTTAACCAAGTTGATTGTAAAACAAAAATTTGCCTATTGTTAATAGATTTATGCTATTTGCATAACAAAAATTGCTCCAAATTTACCATTATCATATTGACTCAATCATACTACACTGTTGCTGTCACTGGCCTGTTTTTAAACTCCTCTTATAGGAGTTTAACAGGCAAAATCAACATCTTTTTGCTACTTCTACTACTAAATAATCTTCTCAACGTTTTTTGTCTCACCTCTTCCCACCACCTTATTGTTCTCTAACTACAAAGCACTCACCCAGGGGCTTCTCTGGGGCTTCCCTGGTGGTGCAGTGGTTAAGAATCCGCCTGCCCATGCACGGGACACGGGTTCGATCCCTAGTCGGAGAAGTTCTCACATGCTGCGGAGCAACTAAGCCCGTGCGCCACAACTACTGAAGCCTGCAAGCCTAGAGCCCATGCTCTGCAGCAAGAGAAGCCACCACAATGAGAAGCCTGGGCACTGCAATGAAGAGTAGTCCCCACTCACTGCAAATAGCCAAAAGCCCGAGTGCAGCAGTGAAGACCCAGCACAGCCAACAAATAAATAAAGTAATTAATTAATTAAAAGAGAAAAAAAGCTCTATAAAAGAAAAAAAAAGCACTCATCCACCACCACACCACTTATTGCATCAACAGACACTGGGTCAATGTCAGTCCTTGATCATAGGTGGAAGGTAATCAGACTCACCTGACTGGTGAATTGAAACAATTGCATCTTAAAATCTCCCTCTGTAGACCTCAAATATTTAAGTCTCAGAGGAATGCAACTGGTTCTGAAGGAACAATTTATGGTGGAAAAACCTGTCTCACCACTTGGAATCCTAAGACTATAGAATTTTAAGGTGCACACGAGCCTGCATTTCACAAATTATCCAGCTCCTTACAGATGAAGTAATTGAAGCCTAGGAAGACAACATAGTAACTGTGTGACCTTGGGCAATTTACTTATTTTCTCTTGCCTTACTTTTCTTATCTATTAAATCAATCTTAGAGTGTGGAGAAAAGGGAACCCTCCTACACTTTTGGTGGAAATATTAATTGATAGAGCCACTATGGAGAACAGCATGGAGGTTCCTTAAAAAACTAGAAATAGAGTTGCCATGTGATCCAGCAATCCCACCACTGGGTATATATCTGGAAAAGACAAAAACTCTAATTTGAAAAGATACATGTACCCCAATGTTCATAGCAGCACTATTTACAATAGCCAAGACATGGAAGCAACCTAAATGTCCATCAACAGATGAATAGAGGACTTCCCTGGTGGTTCAGTGGTTAAGACTCCGACTTCCAATGCAGGGGCTTGCAGGTTCGATCCCTGGTCAGAGAGCAAAGATCCCACATGCCTGGCAGCCAAAAAACCCAAAGCATAAAAAAGAAGCAATATTGTAACAAATTCAATAAAAGACTTTAAAAATGGTCCACATCAAAAAAAAATCTTAAAAAAACCCCAGATGAATGGATAAAGAAGATGTGGTATATACATATACAATGGAGTATTACTCAGCCATAAAAAGGAATGAAATCATGTCATTTGTAGCAACATGGATGAACTTAGAGATTATGATACTGAGTGAAGTCAGACAGAGGAAGACAAATATATGATAGCACTTATATGTGGAATCTAAAAAAATGATACAAATGAACTTATTTACAAAACAGAAATAGACTCACAGACATAGAAAATAAATTACAGTTACCAAAGGGAAAGGGGGAGAGGATAAATTAAAAGTATGGGATTAACAGATACACACCACTATGTATAAAAGATAAACCACAAGGATTTACTGTATAGCACAGGGAATTATATTCAATATCTTATAATAACCTATAATGGAAAAGAGTCTGAAAAAGAATATGTGTGTGTGTGTATACCTGAAACATGGTGAATCAACTATACTTCAATTAAAATAAATAAATAAATAAGTAGATCTTAGCAGTACCTATACCGCAGAGGTTTATTATAGGGAATAAATGAAACAATGCAAGTGAAGAATTTAAAGCAGTGCTTAGCCCAAATATAACATTCAATAAGTGTTGTTATGATTATGGATAAAACAATGAACAAGGGGTCCTGAATCTGCTATTCATTTGCAATGAACTCAGAAAGTTCCTGAGTTTTCCCCATCTGTGAAATGAGGTTAGACTAAGTCAGTGTTCAAGTTGTGCTGTAGAGGACTGCTAAGGTTTTCCTGAAGGACTGCAGGGGAGAGGATGGAAGACCAGCTGGCAGACATTCAACACTCACCCTCCTTCAACCAAAACTGTTTAGCTTTCATCTTACTTCTTATATTTTTGTTTTAATAAAAGAGTTCTGCTTAAAAAAAATGAATAACTACTTAATGAGATCATCTTTAAGGTTGTTTCAGCTCAAGATTCTATGACTTGGCAACAATCTCATTGTGTTCCCCTGTCATTCTGGTTTCAAAATAAAGACAAGGGTTTTAAAGTTTTGAGGATAAGATCAACATATGACTATAGCACAGAGCCAGGACAGAACTCTAGGTTTCCTGACAGTAAGGAAGAGACATGATAATCTCTTGAGGTTGATGTGAAGGAGATACTCAAATGATTAATGCTCAGTAATGGTTATGGACATTCTTGTATCTTGTTTATGGGGAAACAAATTCTTCATTTTTCCTTCTTAGTTTCTTCTTGAATTGTTCAAGGGATACATATTCTTTTGAACAGTGCTGATGACTATCTACTCTATGATTACCACATTTATTACCCAATCCTTTTCTGGACAACTAAAGATTCAAGTTTGCTGAATTAAACTTTACTGAAGGGCTTCCCTGGTGGCACAGTGGTTAAAAATCCACCTGCCGATGTAAGGGACACGGGTTCGAGCCCTGGTCCAGGAAGATCGCACATGCCACGGAGCAACTAAGCCCGTGCACCACAACTGCTGAGCCTGCGCTCTAGAGCCTGTGTGCCACAACTACTGAGCCCGTGTGCCACAACTTCTGAGCCCACATGCCACAACTACTGAAGCTCAAGCACCTAGAGCCTGTGCTCTGCAACAAGAGAAGCCAATGCAATGAGAAGCCCGCGTGCCGCAACTAGAGAAAGCCGGCGTGCAGCAATGAAGACCCAACGCAGTCAAAAATAAATAAAATAAATTTAAAAAAATTAAAAACTTTACTGAAAAAGAGAAACTTAAGGAGAGATTTCACTATCACTTTTTTAATTTTAAATTTTTATTGGGGAATAGTTTATTTACAATGTTATGTTAGTTTCAGGTGTACAGCAAAGTGAATCTGTTATACATATACGTATATCCACTCTTTTTTAGATTCTTTTCCCATACAGGCCATTACAGAGTGTTGAGTAGAGCTCCCTGTGCTATACAGTACGTTCTTATTAGTTATCTATTTTATATATAGTGGTGTGTATTCACCATCACTTCTATTCAGATTTATTTTTTTTAAAGCTTATTGAGTGGTTATTGCTGTACTATTGAAACATCCAGGTGAGGATTTATACATTTCAGATGCAATTCTCTGATAGAGTTCTAACTTTCAAAGACCCTCACCCCAATTTCAAAGGTCTAAGCAAAAAAGAGGTTGTAGGTGTATCAAAATATTAAATAAATGAAATTTGTTGGTGTGCAATAAGCTTATGATATATTTTCTATTGGATTAACTATTACAATAGTCTTGTTTTCAGACTTTCTCCGGATAAAAAGTGTTTAGATTTACATGTACTGACTGTATCAGATTCCAGTATAAAAATTCCATACTGTTCTTTCTATTTTGCCTTTTCAAGGGTCTTTGAACTAATGTTTCCATTGTATAAAAAAGTTCAAGGGCATTGATTTTCATCAGATGAGAAATGTAACTCCACCCCAATGTTCATAGCAGCACTATTTACAATAATTGAGTGCCCATCAACCCAACTGCCCATCAATAGATTATTGGCTTAAGAAGATGTGGTGTGTATATATATATATATATATATATATATAAAATGGAATATTAGTCATAAAAGAGTGAAATATTGCCATGTACAGCAACATGGACCTAGAGAATATTATGCTTAGTGAAATAAGTCAGACAGAGAAAGATAAATATTATATGATATCACTTAAATGTGGAATCTAAAAAATAATACAAATGAATTTATTTACAAAACAGAAACAGGGGCTTCCCTGGTGGCATAGTGGTTAAGAATCTGCCTGCCAATGCAGGGGACATGGGTTCGAGCCATGGTCCGGGAAGATCCCACATGCCGCGGAGCAACTAAGTCACAACTACTGAGCCTGAACTCCAGAGCCTGCAAGCCACAACTCCTGAAGCCCAGGCGCCTAGAGCCCATGCTCCGCAACAAGAGAAGCCACCGCAATGAGAAGCCCGCGCACGGCAACAAAGAGTAGCCCCTGCTCACCGCAACTAGAGAAAGCCTGCGTGCAGCAACAAAGACCCAATGCAGCCAAAAATTAAAAAATTAAATAAATTAAAGAAGAAAAACAAACGGAAACAGACCCACAGACGCGGAAAACAAATTTATGGTTACCAAAGGGGAGGGGGGCAGATAAATTAGGAGTATGGGATTAACAGATACACACCACTATATATAAAATAGATAAACAATAGGACCTACTGTGTAGCACAGGGAACTATATTCAATATCTTGGAATAACCTTTAACGGAAAAAAATCTGAAAAAATGTATAACTGAATCACTTTGCTGTATACGTGAATCTAACACAATACTGTAAATCAACTATACTTCAATTGAAAAAAAAAAGAGAGAGAGAAAGAAATGTAACTCTAAAAGATATGCAGTTTTTTAATTATTTATTTATTTATTTATTATTTTTTGGCTGCACTGCGTGGCATGCGGGGATCTTAGTTCCCCGACCAGGGATCAAACCCGCATTCTCTGCATTGGAAGTGTGGAGTCTCAATCACTGAACCACCAGGGAAGTTCCTCTACTGTGTAATTTTTTTTTTTTTTTTTTTTTGCGGTACGCGGTCCTCTCACTGCTGTGGCCTCTCCCGTTGCGGAGCACAGGCTCCGGACGCGCAGGCTCAGCGGCCATGGCTCATGGGCCTAGCCTCTCCGCAGCATGTGGGATCTTCCCGGACCGGGGCACGAACCCGCATCCCCTGCATCGGCAGGCGGACTCTCAACCACTGAGCCACCAGGGAAGCCCTCTACTGTGTAATTTTAATTCTCATGTAGAACACACCGAGTTCAGACTCTGTTACAAGGCATTGCAGTCAACACAACAGATCTGAATGTAAATGAAATGACATGCTTCTGAATTTTCATGAAGATTTTATTAAAGCCTAAATTTCATACCAATATTCTTACATATGCATTATTTTCATATGATGGAAAGTACTGTATATACAATGAAAAGGAAATCTTTTGCCTAGCCCTGACTCCTGTCTCTGGGTTCCCCTACCCAGGGGTGACAACTAGTCCCAGTTTCTTATCTATCCTTTCAGAGATATTTAATGCATTTTTCTGCTATAAGAAAGCAAAACTTCAATACACATTATTTTATTTGATCCTTACAAAAATTCTGTAAGGTAGACAGAAGAGGTTTTCTTCCCGATCACAGAAATGAAAATGCAGGCTCAGAGAAGTAAATCAATTATTATAACTCTGTTCTACAGCTAATAATTTGATCACATAGTCAGGTCTTTATTAAGCACCTCTTGAATCCAGGCACTGGGCTGAGGGATAGAGATAGGATGCCACGTTCAAATGCATTATACCTCGATGCTGTTTCTATTACTTGGAGTGGTTCTTGAATGCTTCGGTGCAAAAGACTGAACGTTTTAAAATTTGGGGGAGGTTTTCATACAATGTAAGCATGATTAATAGAGAAATCTTAATTCATGAGTATAATATACCCAGCACTATTCTGCAAGAGCTGAGGCCAGAGGAAAGAGAAAAGTAAATGTTGGCTTTTTTAACTATAGTATTTGCCTGCCTAGGCATCTGGGTTTTCATTTTAAAGATCTCTTAGGAAACCCCAACTGTTACAAGGAAGTGTTGCTTTTGGTTTAATGTTTATCCTGCTAGCACACTCCACCCTTAAATGATCTTAGTGACTAATAGGACTGGAACCGGTTCTCATTTACCAGATGCAAATTCCACTTACCAGCTTGTTTTTTGTGCCTTCTGCTGATTTGCGGTCATAGGCAAAACTAGATTAAGAACTTCTTAAGATAAATGAGAATAGGCAACGATGCAGTTGGTCTTTAATTTTGAAATTGGCCTGGCACAGTGGCCTCACCTAAAAGTCATAGGGTCAGTCGGTCTGTCGGTTGGTCTTCTGTTCCCTGACAGTTACAGGGTCCTCCCTGGCCACCCGCAGTGACTCAGAAGGCAGCTGCAGAGAACAGGAAGGCCTGAGATTCATGTGACAAACCATCGGCCTTCACCAGGGCCAACAAAGCAGGTGGGTGTCGTCTACCCCACCCCCTGCCCCCCTCCCCTGCCCCTCAGCTTTATGTTGCATTTCTGGATTTTTTTTTTTTTTTTTTTCTGTCTCAAACAGCTCTGAATTTTCTCCTTGACCTAGTTTCATCTGTGGAAAAATTCTGTCCGAAAGGGACTGCTGAGATGTTGTCTGGGCCTGCATCCCTGAAGAAGGCCGACAATCTGTTTGCACACAAAGAATGGAAAAAATGTTTCCGTGCTTTAAAGATTACTGAACACACTCTTTCCAAAATGAATCAATTCCTTCCAGCAGGGATCATTTTCACCAATCGGGAAAACAAAGCTGTCCATATTCAATAGCCAACCTCTTGATTTCAAAAGAGACCACATGTCCTGATAGTTTTTTGCAGTTTTTCTTGGCCAGGTTTAAGTCATTGTTTCCCAAAGTGTGGCCTGAGGGCCACCTACATTAGAATCACGAAGGTTAAGGAATCATTATCGCTAGAGAAGGATCCAGTAATCTATCATTTTTTAACAAGCACTGCAACTCATTTTTATGCATGAAATTAACTCAGCTAAATCAGAGTTCACAAGCCTTCACTGGTAACATCAAATGAGACAGTCCTGGGGAAGAGGGTTGTTAATACCTCCCCTGTTCTTACCTCTCTATTTCCCCCTATCCCTGCCAAAATGCCATTTCTGATAATATTGCATGGTCATTATAGAAGGAAATAGAGGAACGAAGAGCTAAGGAACCAGCAGTATTCTCACTCGATTGTGCTGGTGTAGGAATATTTCTGTCGACTTAAGAAAAACCTCATAATCTAAAAGTTGTGAGTTAAGTTTTATTCCAGGACCTTACTGAAGACTATAGCCTGGGAGACAACCTCTCAGATAGCTCTCAGGAACTGCTATGAAGTGGTAAGAGAGGAGCCAGGATATTTAGGAGGTTTTTTTGCTGGAAAAAGAAAACCATGTAGTTGAACATCAAAAGATTACTGCTAATCACAAAGAACAGACATCTCAAGTTAATGATTTTAGTGCTTTTCTATGAATCTATGTATGGGAAGATGCAAGCATCTGGGTTCATTGAAATTATTTCTTAGATATGCATCTTAACTAAGTCCAGTATCCAAAGCACAGAATGCTTCCTGTTTTTCTCTATCCTGAATTCCCCTCAGGGCGCACTGTCCTTGGTAGGTGGCTGAAGTGGCTGATGGCTTGATCCTTGTAGAACTGGGATGGTAAGCAACATTTTGTGTTTACTGGAATGGTAGACAACATTCCCTGTCCACAGTTCCCTGGCCTGTGCTGGGAATGTGAGAGGTCAGATTCCCAAGGTGGCCAAACAGGAGAAAAAGAAGACAAGCAGTACATCCAGCACTTTGTCTATGTTGTGCCCACCTTTGGCAAGAAGAAGGGCTCCAATGCCAGTTCAAGTCCTTTGTAATCCTGGTGTTCTCTAATAAAGCCCCTTAGTCCAGTCAAAGAAAATGAATGATTTCACAAATGCCTTAAAAATAGGCATTTCTAAAAGGACTAATTTTAGAAAGCAAAGGACCAGAATGCTTAAGAATCGTCCACAAAGCCTGTTAAAAAATGCACATCTCGGCTTCCCTGGTGGCGCAGTGGTTGGGAGTCTGCCTGCCGATGCAGGGGACACGGGTTCGTGCCCTGGTCTGGAAAGATCCCACATGCCGCGGAGCGGCTGGGCCCGTGAGCCATGGCCGCTGAGCCTGCGCGTCTGGAGCCTGTGCTCCGCAACGGGAGAGGCCACAACAGTGAGAGGCCCGCGTACTGCAAAAAAAAAGCGCGAATCTCCCCTTCTCCCTATTCTAATTAAGTACATAAAGTGTGGGGTCTGGGAACCTGCATTTACTAAAGCACCTAAAATGATTCTAATGCAAATTGATCTGGGGGCACATTAGGATATCCCTTGTTTAATTTCCTGGAGCAAAAATAGACCGGAAAAGAAAGACACATTTGCAGTGTCCACAGGAGATTTCATAGCTAGAACAGCAGTTTTCAAAGTGTGGTCTCAGACCCATGGAGTCTCTGAGAATTTTCAGGAAGTTTGAAAGATCAAAAGTGTTTTTATAATAATACAAAGATTTTATTTGCCTTTTTCCTGTGTTGACTTTTGCACCCAGTGTCCAAAATCAATGTTGGGTAAAACTGATGGCCTAGGTAACCTAGTGAATTTACTGATAGAAAACATAGGAAGAATAGCCTAAGGGGAAGAGAAGACTTTGATGTGGGATGTATTGATTTTGAGGTGCCTATTGGACATCCAGATGGAGTTGGTCTGTAGGCATTTATGGATCTGGAGCTCAGCAGAGAGTTCTGAACTGGACATATATGCAATGGATAGTAATTACTCTTTACATACACCCAAAGTCTCCTGACTAGGTTAAATCTCCATGACATTCTCTTTTTGTCCAAGGATACACAGCCAGGGATACACTTATCTGTCTATGTAACCTTGGGCAAGTTAAAAAAAACTCTCTGTTTCTCAATTTTCTCATCCATAAAATGAGGATAAAGAACTTGTATTATAGGATTGCTGTGAGGATTAAAGAACCTAATAGTGTTAAATGCTAAGAATAGTGCATGGTACACTTGAAAATAAAATACTGAAAATGCAGACTGCTTTTTTCTATTTGACCATTAGATGTCGCTCAATATCCATGAAATGTAAGAAACCAGCTGTGCATTATTAAGTTTCTGCTTGGTCCTCCAGGGCCTGCCCCGTCTCACTGTCTGAATCTGCAGTTTGCTTAGTCATGTACTGGTATCTGTGCGTCAGTTGTCTTGCTGTATATAGCCAGAAATCCCCTCAACCATCCAGAAAATATGTTATGCAAATGTCCAATTTTGCCAATTAGGTCAGCATACAGTAGTTGAGCCTTTGGTTTATGACATACCAGGATGAAAGCACTCCGTGGCAGAATTCCCACTCATCTTTCAAGGTCCTGCTCGAATGCCACCTCCTCTGTGGAGCCTTATCTGACCCTCTTCCTTAACCCAGAGCACTGCAGGAAAATCTCTGTCACGATACTTTTGTTATTGTGTTTGTTTACAAATGTCTCCCCAAATTCTAGAAAAGATTCCAAATCTCCTTCTTAATAAAAGAAGTGCACATTAAAACTACAAAGAAAAAGCCATTTTCACGTAGGAGATTGGCAGATAGCCACAAATTTGATAATATATTTGGTTTAGGGTAACAGGCAATCCCATACATTCTTAGTGAAAGTGTACACTTGTTTATACTTTCTGGAAGACAATTTGGCAATCTGTCAAAATTTTAAACACAGCAATTCTTTTTCTAGACGTTTTTACTAAAGGTGTATAGTACTTGCACACATGCACAAATATCAGTGTAAGGAGATATTCACTGCACGATTGTTTGTGGTAGCAAAAGGCTAGCGGTGACCTAAATGTCCATCAACAGGCACTGGTTAACTTGTACATCTTACAGCGAATTACCAAGCAGCTGTTAAAAGAAGGGAGTATGTTTATAGGAACTGATACAAAATCGTCTGCAAGATATATTATTAGAAAATTGCTAGGTGGGGAAAAGTGAAGAAGTTGTAACAGTTAACGTTTATCGAGCACTTTATTTATTTGATTTTTTTTGTGGCCATGCAGCATGCAGGATCTTAGTTCCCTGACCAGGGATCAAACCCGTGCCCCCTGCACTGGGAGTGCAGAGTCTTAACCACTGGACCACCAAGGAAATCCCTGTTGAGCACTTTAAAATGGAGTTTCTCATTTAATCTTCATAGAAACCCTCAGAGGTTGGAACTTATCACCACGTTATAGATGAGGAAACAGAGCGAAGTTAAATCATGTGTCCAAATTCTGGCGATTGCTTGGAAGAATTGTTACTTAAACCCCAGTAGCCTGGATTTCAGGGCCCTTGCTCTTAATCAGTGTACCACATTTATGTGCAGGGGATATATATAGGTGCCATGTTTTCTAAAGGCAGGGTGTGTGTATGTGCCACGTGGATTCACAACAGCCTGTTGTGACTGCATCCGGCAGGAGAACTGAGTGCCAATGGATCAAGAGTGGAAGGGAGAGTTTTTTCCCATTCTACACAAGTGGTTCTCAGCCTTGGTTGCATATTAAAATCACCTGGAGAACTTTTAAAACTACTGTTCCCTTTGCCCACTTTAGGTCAATTAAGTGAGAAACTGGAAGAAGGGCCCTGTCACTGGCATTGTTTTCAAAGCTTCCCAGGTGATTCTAATGTGAAGTTGGCATTAAGAACCACTTTCTAAACCCTCTTGTACCATTTGAATGTTTTGTTAACAATCTTAATTGTTACTTTAAAAAGAATCTCAGGGCTTCCCGGTGGTGCAGTGGTTAAGAATCCGCCTGCCAATGCAGGAGACACGGGTTCGAGCCCTGGTCCGGGAAGATCCCACATGCTGCAGAGCAACTAAGCCCGTGCGCCACAACTACTGAGTCTGTGCTCTAAAGCCCATGAGCCACAACTACCGAAGCCCGCGCTCCTAGAGCCCGTGCTCCGCAACAAGAGAAGTCACCGCAATGAGAAGCCCAGGCACCGCAACGATGAGTAGTCCCTGCACGCCGCAACTAATGAAAGTGTGCGCACAGCAACAATAGAGCCAACATAGCCAAAAATAAATAAATAAATTTATAAAAAGAATCTCACAAGGGAGCATTGTGTCTTATGACACAGGTCTCAGGAGAACAGATCTCAGGTTGACACATTTCTATATTGTGCCAAATTCTCTCTCTAAAAGATGTGCTAAATTCTCTCTCTAAAAGATGACATATGAGACTGGTTAATTTAGCAAAAACAAAACATAGTTTTTGGGAGTTCCTTAGCAGCCTAGTGGTTAGGATTCTGGGGTTTCACTGCTGTGGCCTGGATTCAATCCCTGGTCAGGGAACTGAGATCCCACAACCTATAAGCAAAAAAAAAAAAAAAAAATATATAAAAATATATATATATATATATATATATATATATAGTTTTTACCAAAATCCTTAATATGTATACTTCAGTTGACAGATTAGCTATGACCTGATATAATCTTTGAGTGTATTCTGTTTCCTTATAATAATATGAAAAGCTTTCTGGCCTCATATGACCTTAATACATTGTAGATTTGTCAGCTATATCTGTTTCTTGCTAAAAGAGTGGCCAATGAAATTATTTAAATATATTTCATTTTTATGTTCCTGACATTTTCATTCCTCCCTCCTTCATCATATCACTTCTCCGCGAAAGCATCTTTGTGACGTCATCGTGCAAAAGAGCTGATATTCCATAACTCTGAGAAGTTAGCAATTTTCACATAAAACACTTTCAGAAATGAGTTAAGTTCATCACTAACAATTGCGGTCTCTGTTTTATTGACATACAACAGCTAAAGATGGGCTTTCCAGAAAACTCCAGTGAAAGCTTTGCTAGGGGTAGAGTAGAACACACACCCTGATACCCAGGAGAAGAAAAGTTCATGCCTGGCCAATGATTAATAGGTCGTGGGTTAATAAACTGATAAGGCTTGGGATGAGGTGGAGTAACAGTGGCATATGATGCATTTTGGGCTGACTTGAGAAGGGGAAGGGAAACGTTGGCCTGAGGGAGGAGGGGTGGAGCTGAGTATGACAGCTGGCAGGTAGGTGATCAAAGGCCCACTTACACTGCCCCAGACGCGTGGGTGTTTCCCCCCAAACCGCACAGCATTATATAGGCATCCTCTGTCATATTTCTTTCTCCCCTTGGGAAAAAAAAGTCCTGGCATTCACCAGCCCCTGTTCCCATCTTTCTTGAGAAGTGCTTTATTTTCTGTTTTGGCTTCGTAGCGCAGGTTTCAGGGATCTTATTTCCCCACTAGGGATTGAACCTGGCCCCGGCAGCGAAAGCTGCGGAGTCCTAACCACCAGACCGCCAGGGAATTCCCAAGAAGTGCTTTAAAATCACTTTTCATTGGTTGTGTATTTCACAACCTGCGCAGGGGAACTGAGGCACAGTTAAGAGACTTTCCCACGCCGTAAGTGTTCTGGCTTAGCACCACAGTTCAGTATAGAACGTTGAGTGTAATCCTGGTTTCATAGTGAACTTTGGTTTCATCAGATGAAGACTGAATTTTATTTAGCCACAAGTGGATTACTTGACCCACTTAATATTTGTTCTCATTTTTACACATTAAAAAAGCCCTTTGGTGAAAGGCTCTCATTTGCCTCTCACATGGTCATTGCCGGAAAATGAGAAACTCAATTACATCCTGAAATTCCTTGCTGACTCAACAATAGACCTAAAACAATAGCACGCTAAAATAAAAATAGAATTATGAAAAAAATGCTATGTGAATTTAGCACAGAATACTTATAACCAATTTATTTGTATACATTGCCAGAGCGGCTAGACATTTATTTAAGAAACAGTTATTGAATACCTGGCCTTTCCTTTTTTTTTGGCCACCCCTGGAGGCTTGCGGGATCTTAGTTCCCTGACCACCAGGGATCGAAGCCATGCTTCCTGCAGCGGAAGTGCAGACGTCCAGGGAATTCCCTCCTTTAATTTTCCTCTTGATTTATAGTTAATAAATATATTTGGATCCTATGCACCCTTTGCGCCAGGCACTGTTGTAGGCACTTATACATCACCTCATTTAAGCTTTCATTTAAGTGGCTTCCCACTCGGATTCCCCTCCTCCTGACTGCCTTTTTCCTTCTTGTAGCCCATGTTTTGCCTTGTCTCTATTATTTACTCTGCTGCCATTATTCTTCTCTCTGTTATCACACTCTGTCCTTGGAAAACCTGCTATTTTTTTCTGTGGCACTCCGATCTTTTTCCTTTTTGCCTGTCTTTCGTATATGTTGCTCAATGTGAAGAACATTCAGTGGGAACACACAAATAGGTTTCCTTAAAATACTTTAAATTTCTAATTACCACTAACAATGTATGGATTTTTGGTGCTTCACATCCTCACCATTAGCTGTTCTGGTAGGTATGTGGTGGTATAACATTTGATTTGAGGTTGTATTTCCCCGATCACTAATGACGTTGAGCATCTTTTCCTGTGCTACTGGCCATTCACTTACCTTCTTTGGTGAAGTGTCCATTCAACTCTTTTGCCCATTATTTTTCAAAGAGTTGGGTTTTTGTTGTTGTTATTATTCCGTTGTAGGAATTCCTTATATACCCTAGATACCTGACCTTTATCTGATATATATTTTGTTAATATTTTCCCCCAGTGTGTGGCTTACCTCTTCATTTCCTTAAGGGTGACGTTTGACGACCAGAAGTTTTTAATATTGAGGAAGTCTACTTTATAAGTTTTTCTTTTGTGGTCATTGCTTTTTGTGTTTAATCTAAGAAATTTTGCCTAATCCCAAGTCATGAAGACATGTTCATGTTTTCCTCTAAAAGCTTTATGATTTTAGCTTTTACATTTAGGCTTGTTTTGCGTATGCTGCGACCTAAGGGTTAGGATTCATTTTTTTCCTTATGAATATTCAGTTATTTCAGCATAATATATTGAAATAACTTTACTTCTTGGATTGCTTTGGTGCCTTTCTTGAAAATCAAAGGCCATATAAGGATGGGTGACTTGTATTTTTAAGTTATTTTTTGTTATTGATTTTTCATTTTATCATATTGTGATTTTTTAAAATTAATTTATTTTATTTTATTTATTTTTGGCTGCATTGGGTCTTCGTTGCTGTGTGGGCTTTCTCTAGTTGCGGCGAGCGGGGCTACTCTTCGTTGCGATGCGCGGGCTTCTCATTGCGGTGGCTTCTCTTGTTGCAGAGCACGGACTCTAGGCATGCAAGTTTCAGTAGTTGTGGCACGCAGGCTCAGTAGTTGTGGCTCTCGGGCTCTAAAGTGCAGGCTCAGTAGTTGAGGTGCATGGGCTTAGTTGCTCCGCGGCATGTGGGATCTTCCCAGACCAGGGCTTGGACCCATGTCCCCTGCATTGGCAGGTGGATTCTTAACCACTGCACCACCAGGGAAGCCCTTATATTGTGATTTGAGGATCTGGTTTATATAATATAGTAAGTCCCATACATATGAACAAGTTCCATTCTGAGAGTGCATTCGTAAGTCCAACAAAGTTAGCCTAGGTATCCACCTAACACAATTGGCTATACAGTACTGAACTGTAATATGTTTATAATACTTTTCACACCAATAATACATTAAAACCAACACAAAAAAATATAGAAAACATTTTTAATCTTACAGTACAGTACCTTGAAAAGTACAGTAGTACCAGCTATATCACCACTGCTTTTATGCTTGCTTCTGGACATCCTGGGCTTGAAATAAAGATACTGTACTCCTGTACTCTATACAGTACTGTACAGTAAAGTACACAAAAGCACAACCATTTGTAGAGGATGCACGCAGGTGACAATGTACGCCAGACGTGTGAAGTAACTTACATTATTGGACATGCGAACACATGTTCGCATCTTCGAAAGCTCTAAACTTGAAGGCTCATATGTAGGGGACTTACTGTATTGATTTTTTATTTTTGGACACTGTCTTTGGCTTAGTACATTGTCAGTTTTATTAAATGATCCTCCTGTGCTTAAAAAATGTAACTTTTCTCTCATTGTTGGTTGCAGAGCTCTATATCAATCATTTGAATAAGTGTTTTTTGTTGTACAAATTTCATACTCTTGTGGGATGGCAAGAAGGCCAGTGTGTGGTTCAAACGTTAAGAAGAGTAGGAGTTAAGATCAAAGAAGCAGCGAGGCCAGATCATGTCTTAAAGTCTTGGGATTTTATTACAAGCGAGTTGAGTCTTTGAAGGGTTGTGAGCAGAGGATCACATTGATGCTGTAATGAGAATAGCCTAGGAGGGTGTGGACATGCGGCTTCCATAAGGGACAGGTTAAGAGACTATTGTAGAAGGCTGGGCAAGATAAGCTGATGGCTTGGACCAGGGTAGTATGGAAGAAAGAGGTGACAAGGGTCTGGATTCTGGAAATATTTTGAAGATAATGCCAACAGATTTTGTTAATAGTTTAAATGTGGATTGTGAGAAAAAGAGAGGATACAAAGATGACTCCAAGGGGACTTCCCTGATGGTCCAGTGGTTAAGACTCCACGCTCCCAATGCAGGGAGCCAAGATGTGATCCCTTGTCAGGGAACTAGGTCCCACATGCTGCAACTGGGAGCCCACATACTGCAGCTAAAAGATCCCACATGCGGCAACGAAGATCCCTTGTACCACAACTAAGACCAAGTGCAGCTAAATAAATAAATAAATATTTAAAAAAAAAAAGGATGACTGCAAGACTTTTGGCCTGAACTGTTGGAAAAATGGAGTTACTCGGGGTGGGGGGGAGTATGTATATATATATATTTTTTTTTTTTTTTTTGAGCTCCTTACAGGCATAGCCAGAGTCTTCTGTTTCTTTGCCATCTCTCAATAGTGACTTCATAAGCAGAGTCCCAACAAATATAATGTTAATAGCTAATATATACCTAGTACTTATGTGCCAGGCATGGTACCACTAAATGTAAATTTAATCATTTGATGTACATTTATAGTTAACCATTTAATCCTTATACAAACCTAGGTGATAGGATCTATTGTTATCCCCACTTATACACAGGGACATTGAGCTCTACAGAAGTTATATAACTTGTTCAAGGTTGTATAACTAGTAAAAAGGAAAACTGGGATTCTTTTTTTTCCTTTTTGTAAGTATTCTCCAAATATATATAGTGCCTTACTCTTTGTATACAAACCATTGTTTTAATTTTTGAACATGTGACAGAATCACATAGTTTACAATTGAAAGAACAAGTTTCTCTTTCGACCTTTTTCTCAGCCATCCACTTCCCCTCCCATAGGCAATCAGTCTTATTACTTTCTTGAACATTCTTCCAGAGACATTTTACTTCATAAACAAACAGATATAAAGTAGGAAGTATTTTCCTTCTTTTAGTTTTTTCACAAAGGGTACATACTTTATACACTGCTAAAATTTATATATTTTTCCATTTGGATAACTTTCTACATGGTTATTACCATAATTTATTTAATTAGTCTCCCACTAGTGGACACTTAGTATATTTCTAGTCATTTGTTGTTATAAACAGTGCTGAAATGAATTGCCAGGTTCATAGGTCGTTTGCAGAGGAAGAAATTGACACTATAACTGAGGTCTGTCTGACTTTAAAACTACTTCTATATTGATCTGCCTCCCCATGCCATTGATTTGAGAAGATGATTCTCATTAAGCCCTCTCAATTTTATGAGAATACTTTAGGCCTTTGCCCCTGTGACTCCTGGCTCACAGCTCCAGGTGTAGCCACTCTTAACCTCTTAAGTTCATAAACACTCAATCTCCTCAGGGGATCTTCATGGAGAACCTCATCTATACTCATATGACCCTGATTACAGACTCTAGAAAAAGGGAATAATAAACTCAGAGCACTTGAGACATTTTTTTTCTTTGCTTGTTGGTTTAAGGTAAATGTACTTTGGAAAGAACCCAGAAGGTAAAAGTGTCTAGGGCAAATGGAAAGCTTTTCTAAAGTGAGAGGATGATCTGACTCTTGCAAAGACTGATTGCATAGAGTATCTTGAGCAGTGTATCAGCACATCCTGCGTGACACTTAACACTCATCATTTTTGCCTTGCACAACTTTTCATTGGGTACAGGATGAACTTTGCTCTAGATCTGAATAATTTCCTGTTGAGCGTCCACTTTGTGGTGCTAAAGGTTCACTGGTAGCACGATAAGATGAATGAAAACCTTAGCAACTCTAGCTCTGAACTTTGGCCTAGTTTGTGTTGCAATAACACATATTCTTCCGTGAACTTTCACCTAGATATGTGATTCCCTGAAACTATTAATAGTATTGCAGTGAGCCTAATAAATTTTTAATGTATTGATTTTTGAGATCTCTAAATACATCAGAAATATTAGCACATACATTTAAAGTTAAAACCGCTCTTCCATCTCAGCCATAGAAAACAGCACTTGCCTATCTTTTTCATCCTGTGGTAATAATGATAATTAATATGTATTTAACCCTTACTACATGTTAGGTATTATTGTCAGCCCTTTAGGGTTACTCACAAGAGGTGGGTTCTATTATGATTATCTCCATTTTATAAAAGCAAGAAAACTGAAGCACGGAGAGGTTAAGTAATTTGCTTAAGGTAATACTGGAGGGCTGTTTAATAGGAAAACTGGGATTTAGACCTCCTGCAGCCTGGCTTTGGAGCCCATACCGTTAACCACTATGCCATGAACTTGTTAGAACACAAAGCCCTCCATCTACAGTAAGTCCCCTACATATGAACATTCAAGTTGTGAGCTTTGAAAGATACGAACGTGCGTTCCATCAACGTCAGGCGTGAGTGAAATTGCAGCCTGCCCTCCGTCTCCTATTGCTGACGATCCTTCAGCTCTACCATCTCCCACCTCCTCTCCGTCCTCCAGTCAGCAGCTCTTCTTGCCTGTTCACTCGATGTGCCCCTGTATGCCAGCTGTTGTACCACAGTACTGTACTTTTCAAGGCACTGTACTGTAAGTTTAAAAATATTTTCTTTAGTTCTTGTTTGTTTTTTATGTATGATTTGTGTGAAAAGTATTATAAGCCTATTACAGTACAGTACTATATAGCCGACTGTGTTAGTTGGGTGCCTAGGCTAGCTTTGTTGGATTTACGAACAAATTGGACTTAAGAATGCGCTCTTGGAATGGAACTCGTTCCTATGTAGGGGACTTACCGTATCTTACTGCTACTGCCATTTTCTACCTGCCCTTCTCGTCTTTCTGTCCTACTTATCACCATCCCTACCCTCCACTGTCTTAGCCAAACACTGGCAAAGCTGAGTTGGAGAACCAGCTGTTAGAACACAGTAACCCAATTTAATGACTGTTGGGCTGCACCCCACAGGCCTACAAGGCCTGTGCTTGCCCAGCTTCAAGACTGAAGAAAGAGCCGGGAGTCAGCAACAGAGACATCAGTGGTTTAATGGTTGAGGGAGCTTACACGTCTGAAACAAGGTCCTGGAGTGACACCCCACCATGGGAGGCGCTGGGCAGGCAGGACATGGTGGCATGGTCTTCGCTGGGGGTGCGGGATGGGGAATTACCAGTTAAAGGGGAATTGACGTCAGGTGGGCTCATTAGTTACCAGGGAAACCAGTAGAGGGGCACGCCCCTCACCGCCCCTCTGATAAGCTATCACCAGCTGGGGCCAGGGACAAGTACGTAGGAAGGTGGGTCATGTGAGTAGGTGTGGGTGAAGCGGGCACTGGTCAGGCAGGCGACGTACAGGGAGCAAGAGAGCAGCCATCTTGACCACACACTCTACCCCTACATACCCTGCACAACCCTTACATCTTGGTCCTCCCCTCTTCTGCGGGGTCAGGTATGCAGGGGGCACTGCAACCAGATACCACAAATTCAGTACAGACAGCAGCAGTCAGAGTATCAAGAATAAGATACCTAGTATGTTCAGGACAGTCATTTGCCCGGATATGGGCAAATTTTGGAGCTTACTGAGTCAATGGAACGGGAGTCAACAGCAGCAGTGCCCTGTCCACTTATAAGGAAGGTAAGGCCACCTCTGTTTCTCACAAACCCAGATCCACCCCCATGAGGAGGGGAAGGCCTGGCTTTGAAAGAAATATTCTGGTGGCCTAGCCACCAGACAGACTGTGTTGGTCACAGTACAGATCTGTCACCCCATGTAATGTGGAGTGCCATTAGGGGTGGACCCATTGCGGTACGCGGGCCTCTCACTGCTGTGGCCTCTCCCGTTGCGGAGCACAGGCTCCGGACGCGCAGGCTCAGTGGCCATGGCTCACGGGCCCAGCTGCTCTGCGGCATGTGGGATCTTCCTGGACCGGGGCACGAACCCGCGTCCCCTGCATCGGCAGGCGGACTGTCAACCACTGCGCCACCAGGGAAGCCCAGGGGTGGACCCATTAGGTCTTTCCAAACAAAACCCGGTTAATCCCACTAGTTGGATTTGTGTGTCCAGAAGCCAGCCTATTCCATTCCACACAGCATAGTCTGGGGGGACTCAAGGGCAGTCAGTTGTACAGTAACGTTTACCAGTGGGGGTCCTTCTGATGTACTGGCTTGTGGGACAGGAAGATGGTGAGAATCTTTCTCCCCCATGGTCAGTAGTCCCCACAGTCACAGTAGCCGGGTCAGTTTCTCGTGGAAGTCCAGAGGAGGACAGCAATGGCATCTCGCTGTAGACCCAGCAATTAGACTCATTCCACAGTGAGGCCCGTGTTGCTGCTCCGTCCTTGAATAGATTTCCTCCCTCAGGCTAGGGAGGGAATGTAAGACATATAACAGGCACAGCACAGGGAAAATTATGACAATTAAGCAACATACAAGCAGTAACCACATTCTGAGATAATACCACACCCACCTATGGTTTTTGTCCTCCTCTGCAATACAGTTCAGAAAACTCAAGTTTTCAGTAATACAGGAATGTGCCCCAAATCATGTACACAATGGCCACCTAGTTTTATCTTGGATGTCTGAACCACAGCTACTCCATTTTGACTTTCAAATCCATCCCCTTCCTCAATGGCCAAAGCAGATGTACAATGCATGTCTGAAAGGCCACAAAACAGGCTGCTCTGATCAGTAAAATTCAAGTTAAACCATGTATAAACCTTCTGACTTCCTCAGACCTCAACATGTGCAGATTTTTCCATCATTTCCCCCTTTTTTTTTTTGTGGTACGCGGGCCTCTCACTGTTGTGGCCTCTCCCGTTGTGGAGCACAGGCTCCGGACGCGCAGGCTCAGCGGCCATGGCTCACGGGCCCAGCCGCTCCGCGGCATGTGGGGTCTTCCCGGACTGGGGCACGAACCCATGTCCCATGCATCGGCAGGCGGACTCTCAACCACTGTGCCACCAGGGAAGCCCTCATTTCCCCTTTTGACTGCAAATCTTTCAATAGAAAGCATTGATGATCAAAATATCCGTCCCTCCGTGCTGATTCCTACCTCAGTGCTGATTCCTACCCTCGGTTCAGATCATGCCCCTCCACGCTAGGCCTCCTTTATATTTGCCTAGTCATTCACTTTGGGGGAAGACTAACCAGATCTCATGAACAGGCTCAGAGGTATGTTAATGGGGAAACACTTTATGGGCTATACATTTTATCACTTATACCTCATTGTGATGCAAGCATTGTACACGTGCTTTTAGCAGCAGACTTAAAACAAGCAGTGTCACAGTTCATGAGTAGTTATACTCTGTGACAATTTCACTAGATAATTTTTTTTCCATCCGGAGCATCAGGGCAAAAGTATGGATAACATAATAACTTTCATAAATACAGACCTCAATGAACAGAACTAGAATTTAACATCCACTGAAACATAATATTGTTCTCTCTAAAATTACCCTCATCTCCACCAAATACAGCCAAATCAAGACTAATTTGTTTGCAAAACAAGTCTGGTCGGTTGATCATATAGGCTCCTCCAAACTGGCTGAGGTAGAACTCCCCAGGAGTCTCAGACTGAATTCCCAACAGGCTTCTCAAGGCCAGGAAAGTCAAGCCCAAGGCCTGACATCAGGCTCTGCCTCAGTGGATTTCTCAGTCCCCCAAATATTGAGATTCTTGCACATGCCAGAAAGACATGCCAGTCCTTCCCATTCACCTGATTAGGCTGCTCAGAACTGGAGTTCCCAATTTCTGGAGGGACCAGGCAAAGAGAAAAGAAAAACGTTTTAATTCTACCCACAAGAGTAATTTACCAAATTGCTATAAATCATAACCAACTTGAGGTGAAGGGCTTCCCTCTATCTGGAAAACACAGATAAAAACCAGTAACATTCCAGACAAAACCCATAAAAATTATAACCATATTTACCAGTCCACTCAATAACTAATCCTTTTGTTATCTCTTTATGAAGCCATAAGATTTTCCGTTAGGTTGCTTTAATTTCTTACCCTGTTCAGCGGTATAATCTGACATTTATCAGGGACGTGTTATTGTCAAAAGGTTCTTCCTATGGATCTTCTTGAAGATGAAGCACTTCTGCAAAAGCATCAGAATACAACAATAACTGTCTATAGATGACAAGACTTAAAAGGCACGGTTAAGCACCTGATTACAATGTAATCAATAAAGAACCTTGGTTACAATAACTAGAATTCTGACTGATAATAATCATAGCCCTTCAAAACCTTAATCTCTGGCAAAAACCAAGGAGCAAGTAACTGTGCATTTCCTAATTGGAAACTTATGCTTTAGTCTTCCTCTCCTAAGAAGGCGAGGGTAGGTAAACTCAGACCCGCCCAGCAATTAATGTTCCAGTATTTTATCCTATTTGAATTGACCCAGATAGTCGAATTCTCATTTAACTTTGTTTAGTTTCAAGTGACCAAAATCTGGAGAGACTATTTTACATAGACATTCCCCAAACATAATTTATTTCTATAGAGTTTACCTAAAAGCTCTCTTTTCTCCTTTACTCTTAGAGATCACATAAGATTAAAGTTCCAGGGACTTCCCTGGTGGCACAGTGGTTACGAATCCGCCTGCCAATGCAGGGGACACGGGTTCGAGCCCTGGTCTGGGAAGATCCCACATGCCGCGGAGCAACTAAGGCCGTGCGCCACAACTACTGAGCCTGCGCTCTAGAGCCCACGAGCCACAACTACGGAGCCCACGTGCCACAACTACTGAAGCTCCCATGCCTAGAGCCCGTGCTCCGCAACAAGAGAAGCCACCGCAATGAGAAGCCCGGGCACCACAATGAGGAGTAGCCCCCATTCGCCACAACTAGAGAAAGCCTGCGCACAGCAACGAAGACCCAACACAGCCTAAAATAAATACACTTAAATCTTAGGAAAAAAAGATGATTTGTCTTCTACCATTCTCCATCTCCACTATTGATTGCCCTTATTAACACTCTGGGGTTTATTTTACGCTGGCCAGCCTAGAGATTCTCGGAATTTACACAGGCCAGAAGAACTACCTACCATTTGCAGGATGCCCTTATGGTTTGGCAGGGAATATAATAAAACCACAGATGCTAGTCTAAAGGGGAAGCTGTTTAAGTCTGTGGAAATGGTGTCACCAGGAGAATGGCGACATTGTAAGCTGTGAGCAGGAGCCCATTTAACATGGGGGGTGGGTGAGGAGGCAGAGGAACCAGCAGGCGCTTACTTGGTTCTTCCTGGAGTTGGCTGGCAGCAAGCTGGCTGGCTGTTCGCACAGGTTTCCAGGACGCCATCAAGAGTTTATTCTGAATGCACAGAAAGTTTTGTCAGAATAATCAGGGCTTCCTTCAGTGTGTGCTTGACTGGGAAAGAAAGCAGGAACCCCTTAGTGGCCAATATTCTGGGAGTGGTTGACCCTGGAGTGATGCATAGAAGAAGGGCTACAAAGTAAGGATGGTGGAGAGGAATTTGAAGCAACTCGAAAGAATAGTCTTGTGGAAGAAACCCCCAGAGGCAGCAGACTGGAGCATTGTAATGCTCACCTGCTCACGTGGCCCTATGGAGACAGGAAGGGTGGCTGGAGAGTCAGAGGAGAGCCAAAGCCAGAAAGGCCAAAAGAAAGTGAGAACTCGAGCAGCAGTACTTGATTTGGTGAAGAAATGAAGAGTGTTGTTAAGGAACTGTGTATGTATGTGAGCAGACTGGTGATTAGCAGGAATCAGTACCTTATGTGTGCAAGTGCGTGCACAGAGAGAGAGAGAATGAGAGAGAAGGAACGACGTTACCTTGCCTCTTTCCAATAGTCAGAATCCTCAGATTTTAACTATATTTAGGTCTCTTTGAGAGTAGGAGGCACGAATTTTCCTTCTGTTGCGTCTGTTACATGGCAGGGCCTCCTTGAATTCAGCGTATTGTACTTTGGGCATCATGGAAAATGGGTTCTTGGCTTCCTGGCAGTATGCACTGCTAAGAGCACCCAGAGCTCTTAGCACAAGAGCACGAAAGTTCCTCACCTCACTTCCAGCATTCTTCACCCACACATTTTGAGAGCTCTACCTAACAGTCCAGTTCTAACACATGTCTTTGACTAAGCATGAAGTTTGTTGTTGCCAAGAGTCCATTTAGATGAAACCCCTACGACTATTAGCCATTTTCTGAGTAGCCTGGGGAATCAAATGTAAACAAAAGGTGGGGGATGAAGAGCGGGGTGCGAGGACCTAAAGGGAAACTGCCCGTTCTGACAGGTGAAGACAGTGCCTGCAGACTCAAGAGAAGGAGTCACAGGAAGAGGAAGCCCAGGGGGCTTCTACTCTTTCCAAGATTTATATCTGCACAATTTCCTACCTAATCAGATGATTGGTAAGAAGCTGCCAGATCTTCTCACGGACTCCCACAGCTGCTTGGAGATTATATTAGGGCTTCTCAGTGATAGGCAGGACAGTCACAAGAAAGCATGAAGCTAGTGATGGTAATGTGTGATCCATCACTAAGGGATGTGCATGCTGCTTTTTGTATATTAGCCTTGTATCCTGCAATAATCTTAGCTATAATCACTTATTCGTTCCAGGAATTCTTTCAGATTTTCTACATAGACTATCATGTCACCTGTGAATAAAGATGGTTTTATTTCTTCCTTCCCAATCTGTATACCTTTTATCGTTTTACTGCATTGGTTAAAACTTCCAATACAATGTTGAGAAGGATTGGTGAGAGGGGACATCTTTGTCTTGTACCTGATCTTAGTGGGAAAGCTCAAGTTTCTCACACTACGTATGATGCTTTTTGTTTTTAAATTGTCTCTTATGCTTTCTGCTTACAAAGTTGGAACTACAGCTCGTTAAACATTTTCAAATGTTGTAGTAAAAATATATGAAAATAGAAGTTTTTTACAATCTCTGCATGCCTACCCCAAATTGCCATTGCCAATTATTTGATATGTCTCTCTCAAGATGATATATTTTGTGATTTTGAAGTAGATCGTGTCTCTTATTTTTTCTTTTTCTATGTTCTAGTTTCTGTAACAGTTCTTTTTTTCTTTTTCATTCAATAATTCATTTTTCATTTTTTTATTGAAGTATAGTTGATGTACAATATTATATAAGTTACAGGTGTACAATATAGTAATTCACAATTTTTAAAGGTTATACACCACTTATAGTTATTATAAAATATTGACTATATTCCTTGTGTTGTACAATATACCCTTAGAGTTTATTTTATTCATAATATAGTTTGTACCTCTTAATCCCCTACCCCTATATTGCTTCTCCCCTCTTCTCTCTCCCCACTAGTAATCACTAATTTGTTCTCTATATCTGTGAGTCTGTTTCTTTTTTCTTACATTCATTAGTTTGTTGTATTTTTTAGGTTCCACATATAAGTGATACCATACAGAATTTATCTTTCTCTGAAAGACTGTGTCTTAATATACAGTATCTCTGACCAAAAAAAAAAAAAATTGCACCCACTTCAAACTGACATTCCTTGACAGTTTGGGGTATACATAACCAGGCTGTGTGTATGTATGTAAAAGAGAGAGACGGCCAGCCAGAATGTGATGAAATTGCCCCTGCTCCATTTCTGGGAAATGCTCCTGATTTTTATCTTTTATAGGAAACAGTGTTATGAATTAGGTAGCCACATCATTTATTTAACGTGAATATGTTAAAATTTAGTTCAGTCACAGAATGCCCTAATCAGAATTAACCCAATGAATAAATGAATGAATGAATAAATGGAATGGTTATGAGCTATGAGCCACATATGTGCTCACCTGTTGGAGAGCTGTCAAGAACCTGGTGGCCTAGATGTGATTTCCACCCAAGGATTCCTGAAGTTCTTATGAGCATGTGAGGGAAGGGGCCATGTCTTAGATCCCTAGCAAGGATATCCTGGAGTGATGGCTTGAGGAGAAGTCCTTTTGTAAATGGTTGTTTGGGAACCCACAGTTTTTTGTTTGTTTGTTTGTTTTTGCGGTACGTGGGCCTCTCACTGTTGTGGCCTCTCCCGTTGCGGAGCACAGGCTCCGGACGCGCAGGCTCAGCGGCCATGGCTCACGGGCCCAGCCGCTCCGCGGCATGTGGGATCTTCCCAGACCGGGGCACGAACCCGTGTCCCCTGCATCGGCAGGCGGACTCTCAACCACTGCGCCACCAGGGAAGCCCGGGAACCCACAGTTTTAACTAAGACACCCTCATGGACCTGAAACCATGGGCCTTTAGGGATGCACCACCCACCAAGCAGTTCCAGAGATTGGTGCTGGACAGTTGGGGATATATGTTGCTTGGAACAGGTAGGTGTAGAGGCCTAAGAGGCCTCTAGGAATGGGTCCTGTGATACTGCGGCTGCCTCTGCTCAGTCTATGCTCCCACATCCACACCCACACTTTTCTAGAACATTTGAGAGAATATGTCTTAGTTTATGAATTAGACTTGTAATTTTGAATCTCCCTAACTGGCCATCTCCGAGGAGCTGTGGGAGTTCCTGACTCAGCTATGTGTGTGAATGCTCACAGTTGGATTTTCTGGAACAAGTGAGCCGTACTCAGTTACTGGCTTTCTGTAATCAAGTTGCTAGATAAAATTTAGCAATCATTGGTGACTCCTCTGGCTAATCGTTTTGTTTTTGAGCATTAAGTATAAGCTAATAAAAAACTTATTTATGAAAAGACCTTTTCTGCCACAAATAATAGATATTCATTTTAGAGAATAGAGGTAAACACTAAAAAAACAATGAGCAGTAATCCTCCTACAAATGGTAACTATAACATTTTGGCATATTTTCTTCGAAAATCTTCTTGCTTTAATAAGCTTTCAATAAATAGATGTTATATAGTTGTATGAGAAAATTTTCCTTTCTCCTTTTATTTCAACTTAGGGATAACTATGATGTTTTTCTTTTTTCTTCACAGAAATGCTTTATCATCTGTATTTTTCAAAAACATTTGACCATGAATTATTTTTATTCAACCCTGGTGGCAAGCTTGAGGGTTTTAGATATCTGTAATCCTTATCTTCTGTATAAAGACACGTAGAGCTGTGATGTTTCTTTATGAAGATATGAAAATACATTCTGTTAATACAGATTGTGAAGGAGATAATAAATTAGTTTGCTTTGCTTATTTAAATACACATTCTGTCAAATGGCATTCTTTTTTACTTACATTTTTTGAGGAAATTTGTTTTTTAAAAAGACCTTTATATTGATCCACAGAGCAAAGTCCTTGGACCTTGATTAGCACTGCTTTAGTTTGATCCTCAAATGGGCTATGACATTTCTAGCCTCCGAATTTCAAACCAAGTTGTTTCTGTATTTCCTCCTTGAGTGTTTGTAAGTATTTTGTCTTCAGAGATATATCCAATCTAAGTCATGTTGCTTAGATTGGAGTCATGTGGGTGACTGGGTAAACAGCCACCCTGTACACACAGTTGTAGAATATCTATTTATTTATTTTAGGCCGCGCAGTATGTGGGATCTTAGTTCCCTGACAAGGGATCGAACCCATGCCCCCTGCAGTGGAAGCGCAGAAGAGTCTTAACCACTGGACTGCCAGGGAAGTCCCCAGTTGCAGAATATTTAATGTTCGTGATATATTTAGTGAAAAAAGTAAGCTACAGAATAATATTAGTAATATAAACCCACTTTTATGAAAATGAAAGTTAGATAAATATACCTACATAGAAAAAAATACAGATCTGTTAAAGTAATATCAGGGCTACTCCTATCAGTATGGTCTTAAATTTTAGAAGATCAATTCTGAATTCTTGATGAATTTTATAACGTTTATAGTAGTGTGGCTGTGCATGTCTGCTGAACTTTGGATCCTGATATAACCCTGTCTTTACTTAGTGAAGCTTTTTGGATTTTTCTTTAATGAAACATTAAATCAAATGTGGCACTTTGGTTAATAGGCTCAGAAAAAAGGAATGACTCATACTTGGATGACAAAATGTATCCTGACCTTGAGGGTTTCATTCTGCAGCTCAGAGAGTGGGAGGATTCTCGAAATGGCAGTGACCTTTGTGGGTAAAGTCATGTTTCCCACAATTTCCTCCTCAGTTTTTTGTTGAGTCATTGAGGACTGCTAGTATGGGCTCTGTCAGAAGCCAACCTAGAAAAAGCATCTTTGCCAAATCTAATTCCAGAGCTAGAGTGTGGAGGTTGACAGTGAATATAATAGCTGTCATTCCCAAAACTTTTGGCTCAGTCATCTTTCCAAAATTAGCATACTTAAGCAAGAAACAAAAACCACTCCTCTCCTACCCCTACTTCTCACCTTGCCCTCGACCAATAGAGAGCTCAGAGAAATGGAGGGATCAGGCATCTTTTCAAAGATGAAGCCAGGCCCAAAGGACCACTTTCCAAGGGTAGCTGGCCCACAGCTTTTGCCTCCAAGAAAACTGCTGAAGAAGCCATCCCGGGAGAAGGTGCTTGTTTGAAGATCTGTGCCCCAAACAATTTTCATCCACGAAGATGAACATAAAGACCCACTGGATTAGATAATCAGAAGAATCTCTTCCTGCTCTAAAATTCTAGGGTTATCATCTGGGCTTGGTGGCCCAAAGTTAAAATGACCTATGATACTTAATTCCTGAGAAAGAACAAAAAAGAAATAAACATTTTATCCACAGGCCTGATGTCTTTTGGGAACTGATCAAGCCTGGGGAATGACACATAGGTAGTGTATGGAAGGCAGTGTGCGCCTGTGTGTCTGTTTGGGGCAGGCTTTCGTAATTTCACAAAGCCTTCTTCCCCATCTACCAAGAACAATTCCTTTCTAGTCCCCTGAGGAAATGCCCCTGATCTTTTTTTTTTATCCTCTTCCTTTCTTACTACCTCATTCCCTCTTGCTCTTTATTTGAATATTCATTCAACAAACACTTACTGGGGAACTTTGACGTTTATTCTTCAGAGATAGCATGATATAGCTGAAAGGTTGTAGACAGGATCTTTGACTTAACTTTACTGCTTACAAACCTAATAAGTGGTTTGGACAAGTGACTTTGAGTCAGAGCACAGAATAGGCATAGCATATCCTTCCTACCTCACATGTGACTATATTTCATAAATTGTTAAAAAAATAGATTTTTAGGGGCTTCCCTGGTGGCACAGTGGTTGAGAATCTGCCTGCCAATGCAGGGGACACGGGTTCGAGCCCTGGTCTGGGAAGATCCCACATGCCGCAGAGCAACCAGGCCCATGAGCCACAACTACTGAGCCTGTGCATCTGGAGCCTGTGCTCCGCAACAAAAGAGGCCATGACAGTGAGAGGCCCGCACACCACGATGAAGAGTGGCCCCCGCTCGCCGCAACTAGAGAAAGCCCACGCACAGAAACGAAGACCCAACACAGCCAAAAATAAATAAATAAATAAATTAATAAAATTAAATTTTAAAAAATTGGATCATATATTTAAAAAAAAAAGATTTTTATTAACTTGTAAATGCCCCTAGGGGAGGGCACTTAATAAACTAGTCTTTAGCATTTGGGTTTGAATTCATTTATGAAATGCATCTGAGTTTTTAGTTGAGAGCACAGGCTTGTTAGGACTGGAGTGTGTTGGGGAGAGGATACTGCAGTAGGGAGACGCAAAGAACCTAGGGAAAGGAGGATTCTCAAAGGAGGAGAAAAGGGGCTGAAAGAGTAGGTGAGGGGCCCTCAGAAAATACTTTGCACGGTCAGGCCCTGACTGTTTGCGATCTGGATACACAGTGGACCTGGCCTCCAAGCAGAGCTGCTTAGGTTACCAGGGACGAAGAGCACTCATCCTGCAAAGCAAAGTGCCATATGCTCCAGCAACCCCCGAATCATATGTTCTCGGGGCTATTAGGCCGTGAGGTTGGGAACAGGCTTTCTTTTTAGTGTTGGGGCTGGCCAGTGAGCTCGGTTTAGAGTTTAAATCAATAAACATATGTTATAAAGGGCAATTCTTCACGCCAAGATGATTTCATACAATGGTCTTATTGTTGAGTTGTATTTTTGTGTACATGGCGGAAAGGTTATGGAGTCGGACACCTCACATTCTAGTTTCGATTCTGCACGCTGCGGTGCCTTAGGCAGATCCCCCAGCCTCTTGGTCTCTCAGAAGAGTGTGGTTTGAATGCAGTTTTCTTTTTAAAAAAATTTATTTTATTGAAGTATAGCTGATGTACAATGTTGTGTTCATTTTTATTGTACTTCAAAGTGATTCATTTATATATATATATATATATAGTCTTTTTCATATTCTTTTTCATATTCTTTTCCATTATGGTTTATCACAGGATACTGAATGTAGCTCCCTGTGCTATACAGTAGGATCTTGTTTATCCCTTCTATATATAATACTGTAATTGAATGCAATTTTCTTTTTCTCTCTCTTTTTTTTTTTTTATTTGCCGCATGGAGAGGCATGCAGGATCTTAGTTCCCCGACCAGGGGTCAAACCCATGCACCTGCAGTGGAAGCACAGAGTCTTAACCACTGGACCACCAAGGAAGTCCCAAATGCAGTTTTCTTTTTTTTTTTTTTTTTTTTTTAGTTTTCTTAAAGTATAGTTCTTGGATTACCTGCATCAGAATGACCCGGGCTACTTTTTAAACATTTCTGGACTATTTCCTAAATGAGGTGAATCAGAATCTCTGGCTTTGAAACCGAGTTCCCCTCCTGAGTTTATGATGAACCTCTCTATCCAAAACTGTATTCCATTCCCTTCCTTGTCCTGCCTCTGTTCCCCTCAGGATTGAGGAGAATCAAAGAATGGGGGGGGGCTTCCCTGGTGGCGCAGTGGTTGAGAGTCTGCCTGCCGATGCAGGGGACATGGGTTCATGCCCCGGTCGGGGAGGATCCCACATGCCGCGGAGTGGCTAGGCCCGTGAGCCATGGCCGCTGAGCCTGCGCGTCCGGAGCCTGTGCTCAGCAACGGGAGAGGCCACAACAGTGAGCGGCGCACATACCGGGAAAAAAAAAAAAAAAGAAGAGGGGGGATTGAAACGGAGCAGGACCCTGTGGGGCCCTCCCAGGTACTAAAGCCCCTCCCTTCCCCCCCGTTTCTTGTTGGTAACAAAAAAAGGCTTTAGTCTCCTAGGCCTTCCCTGAGTTCCAGAGAGCAGGCAAAGCAGTTGCTAATTAGGGAAATGAGAGAATACAGAAACAAAGAAAAAGCAGCTAAGCAAGAAAAGTAATGACAATAGTTCAGCAATAAAACAGAGTCCTAGCTCCTCCTCAAGGGATACGACTAACCAGATTAAGATTCCTGGGCTTCCCTGGTGGCTCCGCCTGCCATTGCAGGGGACACGGGTTCGAGCCCTGGTCCAGGAAGATCCCACATGCCACGGAGCAAGTAAGCCCATGCTCCACAACTACTGAGACTGTGCTCTAGAGCCCTCGAGCCACAACTACTGAGCCTGTGCGCCACAGCTACTGAAGCCCGCCTGCCTAGAGCCCATGCTTCGTAACAAGTGAAGCGACCGCAATGAGAAGCCTGCACACCACAACGAAGAGTAGACCCCGCTCGCCGCAACTAGAGAAAGCCTGCGCAGAGCAACAAAGACCCAATGCAGCCAAAAATAAATTAAAAAAAAAAAGGACATTGTAAAGCTATACACAAGGTAAGGTATTGTTATTTTTTTGGGTTAAAATAATACAGCTGGAAGGAACCCTAGATATCATCTAACTCCTTCATCTTACAGGCACTGAGGGCCAAGTGTATTTACTGCCTAAGAGCACACACCAAGTAATAATAAACAGTGTAGACTCTAGAGTCAAACATACCTGGTTGCAGGCCCAGTCCTACTACTCACTAGTGATCTGGGAGCCGAGGACCTCACAGAAGTGGAGAGCTGTGAGTAGTACAGAGTGAGTAGAGTTTGCCAATTGGGCAGGCACTCCAGGCAGAGGCAACAAGGGTTTGTCCAGAGAGAGAGGTCTGTGAGGGAGTGAGCACTGCATGGAGGCAGGGATACAGGAGGATGTAGCTGGTGCATACAGTGCTTTTGTGGAAGGGAAGAAAAAAGAACAAGGGCTGGGGAAGGAGGCAGTTGCCCTACCTCTGGAAGAGGAAACTTCAAGTCAGATTTTCTTTTTCTTGCTATTTTACTATTACTTTGTATCAATAATACACCCAGGTTGAGTTGCTACGAACTCTAAGAAATGTGTCTCTGTCAACAGAGTCTCCCATACTTTGTAGTCCAGGAAGGAAGATCAGGTGGGACCTGGGATATGGCCCGTTCCCTGGAGCCGCTTCTGCTTCCCCTGTGAGCAAGGCTCTCTTGGGCAAAAAGGCTCTGGGTGTGGTTAGAAAACATTAATAATAGCTACCATTTCCTTGGGTCATTTGTAGAGACGTGGATGTACCTAGAGACTGTCATACAGAGTGAAGTAAGTCAGAAAGAGAAAAACAAATATCGTTTATTAACGCATATATGTGGAACCTAGAAAAATGGTACAGATGAACCGGTTTGCAGGGCAGAAATAGAGACACAGATGTAGAGAACAAACGTATGGACACCACAGGGGGAAAGTGGCGGGGTAGTGGTGGTGGTGGTGGTATGAATTGGGAGATTGGGATTGACATGTATACACTGATGTGTATAAAATAGATAACTAATAAGAACCCGCTGTATAAAAAATAAATAAAATAAAATTCAAAAGTTAAAAAACCCCCACAAATAATAGATACCATTTCCATGTGCCTGGCATTATTCTGTTGAATGTATTGATTCATTTACTCCTCACAAAAACCTTATGAAGTAAGCACCACTACTTTTTTCTCTTCTCAACTTTTCAAAACTTTTAAAAAGAGAAGTATAACATGCATATAAAAAATAAAGTGTACAGTTTAATGAACTTTCACAAGAAGAGCAGATGCATGTAACTAGCACCCAGAACAAGAAAATTACTCGCACACAAAAGGCCCCTTGTGGCCCCAACCAGTTACTAGCCCTCCCCTCCTTCAAAAGCAACTACCAAGCCTTACTTCTGACAACAGAGCTTAGTTTGCTTGTTTTGTCCAGTACTATTTGTAGGCAGCTTCTTTCACTTACATGGCACGTAGTTATAGGTCTGTTCATTCTCTCTCATTGTTGGGTAGTATCCTCAACCTTTTATTATGAAACATTTAAAGCCCCAGAAAAGTTGAAAAACTAGTACATGCAATGAATAACCATATACCCTTTACCTAGAAGATAAAGGACTGTTATTATTTCCAGTTTTTAAATGAAGGAACTAAGGCAAAGAGCACTAGGTAACTAGCTCAGGTTATGTCCCCAGGATCTAGTCTCACCTAGCTTGCTACTTAGTCAGTCATGACTGTGGGCAGAATCACCTCATGCCTCTGAGACTGTTTCTCATTATTAAAATGGGAGTGATAATCCCTATCGCACTGAGTTCCCAGATTGTTGGGAGGCTCAAACAATGAGGAACATGTGAAAGTGCTTTGCGGAGAGTAAAGTGGTGTTACTAAAGAAAGTATTTTTGAAAATGTAGGCTCCTGGGCCTTATCCCCTGTAGCTCCTAACTCAGTAGGGCTTGGGTAGGAGACAGAATGTTTAACAAGCACCCTAGGTGATTCTGATGCACTAGTCCCAAGACCAACTATGAAAAATCACCTCTGTAAAACAAAGGTTCTCACACGTTAGAGACCAACAGAATCACCTGGAGGACTTGGGTGTTATTGTTGCCACTAGCTCCATGTTGTCCCAGACTCATGAAGATGAAAGAAAAGCAGGTGCAGAATATGGTGTGCTTTATCCTCCGGGGACTTGGAAAGTCTAGACCCCAACATTAGTCTCTGGAGCCCTCTCCTTCTCAGGTATAGAAAAACAGAAGGAAGCTTGCTTATCCTTAAAGAGGGCAAGTGACTCACAGGTTTAAAACAAGTAAAAGCATGGAGGCATTTACAGGTGAAAGCGCAAGAGCCTTCTGTTGCAAAATAAGAGGCCAGAACAGTGAGAAGTTTAAAAAAAAAACAAAAACCCTCACCATCATCACTCAAATTCCTGTCGTTTTAGATTAGGGTGGTGACATTAACAAGAGGCACACTAAACATCTGCTTAGAGCACCAACAAAGACAGAAGAGCAAAAAGAAGAGAAAAAAATAATTTGATTGCTTAAAGCATTGAAGATGTCAACATAGGAGAAAAAAACCCATACATTTTTGGACTTCCTAACAGTTATTTTATGGAAGTACTGCATTTTGTTTTGAATGACCTGGTGTGTGTAGGCGGGGCGGGAAGACGCAATATTTGGTTTTTCTTGCTGGGGGCCTCCAGATGTCTTCCGTCGTGTGTAAAGGATACATTTTTTAATGAGTCGGTTTGGAGCTCTAAATATGCACAGGATCTCTGTGCATGCAACACTAGTTACGTAATTAAGGTAAATGCCTTTGAGGGTTTCCCACAGTTCAAACTCTGTAGCTTGACAAAGCCCGCCGCCAGGTTCCTGCGTCCTCCCTGCCTCCGCTTGCTCCCAATTCCGGAGACCGAGGACCCGGCGCCAGTTCCCCCTTGCACCTCCCACCTGTGCTTTCTTGTTTACCTTCCCTGAGAGGGAGCAGGGAGGCCGAGGCCCTCGGCGATGTCATCTGATCCCAGGCCACTCACTCAGGGAGCGGTCCACAGAGCTCCTACCCGGGATGGGGCAGTTGCACAATTTGTTTGCTCACATAATCTGGTTCAAATCCTGAATTTTACACAAGAAGAAACTGGGACTCAGACGTTGATTTGTTTCTTAAAAAAAAAAAAAAAAAAAATGCCATCTTGCATAGTAATCATAGGCAGCTATCATCCCGGAGTGATTTGGGTTTAAGTCTCGCTGAAACAAACCAACAAACAAAACCAACAAACGGTATTCTCAAAAAAATTCCCTGTTTTGGAAATTCCGATTCAACCTTAAATCAGACCGATGTTTGAGGAACTGACTTTAAAGTCAAAAGAACAGCAAAACAGCCATCTCTACACGTCCGTCATCATTTAGAATTTCACAAAACTTAAGAAGTTGTTATAAATAACAGTCCAGACGTCACTGCTTCCATTTTTAAAGACAATTCTATTCTGAGGACTGGTGGAAATCAACAGGTTAGTTACTGTTCGTCTGTCCGCGCGACTCCTCCACTGCCTTTTGCAAAACTACAAATGCAGCGTGGGCGCCGGCCGCATTTTTGTCGGGGGAACCCCAGCACCCCTGAACCAGGCAGGGCCCCCCCGCCACGCCCACCCCGAAAGGGGCCCCCACCCCTGGAGGCGGCCCTGCAGTTGGGGGAGGTGGCGGGACTCGGCCCGGCTTCTGGGGGTCGGGTGTCAGGGAGCCGCCAGTCACGTGGCGCGGGGGCGGGGGCGGGGGAGGGCGGGGTATATAGCCCGGCGCCCGCGGGCCGGGCCTTGTGAACGCCAGGCGGACCCGCTGGATCCTGGACTCTGGGCTGCTGCCAGCCGGTGGGTACGCGTCACGTCTGCGGTCCGGGTCCATCGCGGCTCGGCCCCCCGCGGGCTCCAGGCTGGACGCTGGCGGCCTCGTGGCGGTTTCCGGGCCCCGGCTGGGAAGGGGCTGTCTCCTGGGCCTGCGCTTTGCAACCTCGCTTTTGTTCCTTGATTCAGGCTGCTTTTCTGCCCGCTGCCTTAGTGCCGTTGTAGCTTCTTGGCTTGGTTGCGGGTAACAGTTTCCAGTCGTCCCGAAAGGACGTTATTTAAAAGGAAACGCGTGAGAAAATCGTCTTGAAACAGAATTTTGTGGGGTACGCAGTGACAGACGGGCTGTTGATGCTGGCGTCTGATTTCCGCCTTTAGCGTGGTTCTGATTTCTTGTAAAAGTGGGACCCTTGGCCGGAGGGTGAACTGATTGGCTCCGAAGTGGTGGGTTCTTAACTTTCCAGCTCTGCTGCTTAGCAGTGAGGCTGTTTTGTGTGGCTGTGGGTCGTTGGGGACACTAAATTGACATTTTAAAGCGTCCGGAAAAGTTTCTCATTTCCGCGGAGCACCTCCTTTCTCGTGTGTTTAGTGTCCCCTGAACTAGTTTCAGTTCTTTGACAAAGAAGGAGTAACCACCGCCCCCCACCAAAGTGCTCCGTCTTGATCGTCCTGACTGTACAAGATGTCTTCTACTTGGAATATCTCTTTAGTTTTACCATGGGTTTTAAGTTGGTTAGCATTTTTGTGGACACATATTTATCTTCAAAAGGCATCTCTAATGTTCTGGTGGGGAAAACGAATTGAACATTTTAAGTGGGTGACTTGTACACGTGAGCTTTAAAAACCTTCTTTCAGTTTGCCCAGAGGAGAGCTCTGAGAGCCAGAGGGTGGGAAGAAATGCAGACTAAACTTGAATTTTGCTCTACTTGAAATTAGCATTTGCTTCGGGTGGAGAATGAATCTGGGAGTCTTATTACAGTGTCCTGAACCAAGTTTCTCTTCTGCAGATTTCTTTCTCCGGAAGAAAAATGGCATCTGTTGCAGTTGAACCACAGCCGGTATGATTTATAAATAGCAGTTTCTTGATTCCTTTCCCTCCCCAGTGTGTTTTGGAAGTTAAGCTCTCCCTCCTCCTTGGTTGCAGAGTGTGGTGACAAGGGTGGCCAACCTACCCTTGGTGAGCTCCACATATGACCTCGTCTCCTCGGCTTACATCAATACGAAGGATCAGTATCCCTACTTGAAGTCTGTGTGTGAGATGGCAGAGAAGGGCGTGAAGACCATCACCTCGGTGGCCGTGACGAGCGCTCTGCCAATCATCCAAAAGCTAGAGCCACAAAGTGAGTTTTGATTTCCCCCTCAAAATTTAGTCCTACGTACTCATCAGGAGTGAGCCCGGAAGCTGGCTTGAATATGGTGAATGCCAGTGTTATGCCTTAAGCACGCATCAGGAATCCTCAGCCTTTCCTGAGACACATGCTGCCTTTCCCTAGAAACTGCCAGGTGACCCTCATTGTTATAGAAGGCCTGCTTCATAACAATGGCAGATGTTATGATATTACAAAAAAAAATCCCCCGGAGATGCTTCTGTGTTGGCAAGTGAGGTCATATGGGGAAAGAGGGAGTGAACTGAAATAGCTGACTTCCTTGGGACTACACAGTATATGTGAACTGCTTTAAGAAAAAAAATAAATAACATCAGCATGCAATTCAGTGGCTTTTAATATAGTCACAGAGTTGTGTAGGCATCACCATAATCAATTTTAGAACATTTTCATCACCCCGGAAAGAAACCTCGTACCACTTTCTGTTTGGGGTGATGAAAAAGTCCTGAAAATGATAGTGGTAATGGTTGCACAATATTGTGAATGAACAGTATTGTGAATGCCTGTGAATTGTACACTTATACTCATTCACAGTCACTCCCTGTCCCCCTCCCCCCACCTTAGGCAACTAGTAATCTACTTTCTGTCTTCATAGATTTGCACATCCTGGACGTGTAATGTAAATTGAATCATAAAATATGTGGTCTTTTGTGACTGGCTAGTTTTCACTTAGCATAATGTTTCCAAGGTTCATCCAAATTGTAGCGTCATATCAGTATTTCATTCCTTTTTAATATGGAATAATTTAATATTTTATTGCATGGATAGATCATATTTTATTCATCAGTTGATGTTCGGGTTGCTTCTACTTTATACCTATTATGAATAATGAATGCTACTGTGAACACTTGTGCCCAAGTTTTTGTGTGCACATATGTTCTGAATTCTCTCGGGTATATACCTAGGAGTGGAATCTTCAATTTCTCCACATTTCTCCAAGTGGTTATGTCGTGGACTTTTAGGATTATAAGAAACCTTTTAGAGATCAGTTTTCCAACTCTGTTACTTCCCAAATGAGTATAGTAGTAGTTCTAGGCTTGGTCATTGCTGGGGGGTGGGGGGAGCTTGGACTAAAATCCGGGTCTTTTTAGGGAGATCCAGGGTGCTGTTAGCATACTGTTTCCTGGTGATAACCCAAAGTACACTGCCACCTACTGAATTAAGTGTAGGTGAGGATTAAACTAGCATGGAGATGCTAATTTTGAGTTTTCATATACCTCGTTCCCTGAATGAGGGTTCAGGTGAAGCCTGGCTTCTCCTGGCATTAACCTTAGGGGACAGTTGATGAGTAAGAGGCTTCTTGGCCAGCATCCTACTTGGCTTGTCACTGCCTCTGCTTGCTGCTCCCCCCACCCTTCCCACACCCATATCCTTATTTCCCTGTCAGTAGAAGAAAGTTGCCAGAAACCTGGCAAGAATCTTCTTTCTGAACCAGAGAAACCAGGCAAAGTATTGCATGGTAAATTAAAATGAACATTTTTGCTGTTTTTTTATAGTAAGAATGAAGGCTCAAGATATATATTCACTCTTACCCAGACTGTTAACATTTTCATCATTTGTGATTCTTCTAGTTGCCGTTGCCAATACCTATGCCTGTAAGGGGCTAGACAGGATTGAGGAGAAACTGCCTATTCTGAATCAGCCGACAAACCAGGTGAGCTTGGGACCAGCGTGCTGAGGCTTGCCACCTGGCATTTTTAAGTTTTATCTGTTTAACACAGGCTGTGCAGACTGTAAACAGGTAATACTTGTTTGTCCCCTCAACCTTGGATATATTTTTGAAAGAGTAATGATCACTCCGTTACCTCCTGAACTGTTGTCAGGTTGTCTTAAGAAGCAGAGATGAGCTATCCACCTTTGGGCTAGAACACCTGTAGTCTGATCTCTATTAAATTTGTGGCTTCATCTCTGTAGGCGAAATGGCTTTCTCAAATCACTGATTCCCATGTGGTACTGGACAAATGCAGAGGTGGGAAATAGAGCCTTTTCTCACTTGGTACCTGAGAGCACATCTAGTAGGATGGAGAACTGACACCTCTACCTGTGTTTTGGCTTGGGGCTGTGTGCATAGGGCCAGGTGTGCATGATACCTATATCTATACTTATAGGCATGCATGAGGGGCTCAGTATAAGCATGTCAGTGTGGAAAATGCCATTTTCTCTAGAGTACTCCTTGTGCCTTAATTACTATAGGTTCATCTAGTGTAAAACAAAAACCAAAAAAACCTTGGGCTTCCCTGGTGGCACAGTGGTTAAGAATCCCCTGCCAATGCAGGGGACATGGGTTCAAGCCCTCGTCCGGGAAGATTCCACATGCTGTGGACCAACTAAGCCTGTGCGCCACAACTACTGAGCTCGTGCGCCACAACTACTGAAGCCCATGTGGCTAGAGCCCGTGCTCTGCAACAAGAGAAGCCACCGCAGTGAGAAGCCCGTGCACTGCAACGAAGAGTAGCCCCCGTTTGCCGCAACTAGAGAAAGCCCGCGTGCAGCAACGAAGACCCAACGCAGCCAAAAATAAAATAAATTTTAAAAATAAATAAATAAATTAAGAAAAAAAACTTGACAAGTTGACAGATTTTTTATCTGTTTCCCTCATTTGGTCCTCCAACAACCCTTGAGTGGTGGCAAGTAGGGTACTTATACCTGATAAGGAAATTGAGGCTCATCAACTCTCAGTGACTTGTCTAAGACCTACAACTAGAAAGTAAAAGGACCAGATTCATTCTTTAACTCTTCAACTATGCTATCTTAGTTAAGAACTTAACTAGGTTTTTATGCTTCTCACCAGCCAAATGATCTGCCTTTTTCCCTGTAGGTTGTGGCCAATGCCAAAGGAGCTATGACTGGGGCAAAAGATGCTGTGACGACTACTATGACTGGGGCCAAGGATTCTGTGGCCAACACAATCACTGGGGTGGTGGACAAGACCAAAGGAACAGTGACTGGCAGTGTGGAGAAGACCAAATCCGTGGTCAGTGGCGGCATTAACATAGTCCTAGGAAGTCGGATGATGCAGCTGGTGAGCAGTGGAGTAGAAAATGCACTCACCAAATCAGAGCTGCTGGTAGACCAGTACCTCCCTCTCACCAAGGATGAACTAGGTAATTGGATTTTTTTCTTGAAATAATGTTTTACTTTTTTTTTTTTTTGGTCTGTGCCATGCAGCTTGTGGGATCTCTGTTCCCCGACCAGGGATTGAGCCCGGGCCATGGCAGTGGAAGCCCAGAATCCTAACCACTAGGCCACCAGGGAACTCCCAATGTTTTATATCTTAAAGCAATCTTTCTAAACAGCTTTATTGAGATATACTTTTATATACCAAAAAAATTCACCTTTTTTTCATTCTAAATTTACAGTTACATAACCATCATCATCCAGTTATACAATTTCTATCACCCCCCAAAGATAAAAGATCCTTCATGCCTGTTGGCAGTCAGTCTCCATCCCCCCACCACCCCCACTGTCTGAGCAACCACTAATCTTTCTGTCCCTATAGTTTTCCTTCTTAAGGCACTCTTAAGTTTCACACTGAGTTGTACGTAGTAAGTCTTGAAACTTCGGGAGAAATTAGCCTAGAGAAATACTTTCTATAAATGGATTGTCCTTAATGGGCTGCTGTATAGAATCATTAAAGATTTAGTGCTCACTCTGTGCCAGGTAAGAAGCTCTAGTGGGAAGAGACCTGTGTAGGTGACATGTGTCACATATAGGGATGTGTTCTGAGCTGCTAAGCCCAGCAGCAGACATGAGGCATCTTGGGAAGAGGGGTGCATGATTGCTAGATGGGTGAGTGGAATCAACAAAGTCAAGATCCAGGTTAGATTCCAGGCCTTGTCACTTAGAGCTGTGATCCTGGACTTTTTTTTTTTTTTTTGGTCACTTCTATGTAACTTCAGAAAAAGAAGCCAAAAAAGTGGAAGGATTTGATCCTGTTCAGAAGCCAAGTTATTATATCAGACTGGGATCCCTGTCCACCAAGCTCCGCTCATGGGCCTACCAGCAGGCCCTCAGCAGGGTGAAAGAAGCTAAGCAGAAAAGCCAGGAGACCATTTCTCAGCTCCATGCCACTGTCAACCTGGTGAGTACAACTTCCTTTAAAGGTATCTGAAGTGAGTTCATTTATCTCGAGGATTGGGAGTAGACATATCATGAAATGCAAGAATTTTAATCTTACCACATGAACAATCCAATAGAAAAATGGGCAAAGAGTATCCAGAAAACTCGCAGAAAAAAGAAAGTATAAATAGCTGAACTATCAATATATGAAGTGGCGTTAATCTTACTCTGAGGGGTCAAATTACTGATTCCGGTTTTGTCCAATGGCACTGGCAAAGTTAGATGCTGTGGGCGATGGTGTAGAGAAAGAGCAGTACTTGTGTTCTTGTACTTCCAGAGGATTCAAGGGGCTCTTATAGGAAAGTTACAGACACACCTATGCCTGGAGCAGCTTTCCTTCTAGAAACCTATCTCACAGATAAGTATATTTGTTCAGAATTGCAAAAGAGTATAAACAATGCACATCAACTAACAGGGGACTGATTACATTGATACATCACAAAAGACTACTGTGTGGCCATTAAGGATTGCCAAGTTACAGAACAGTATGTATTGTATGGCCATTAGAAACCAGTTTATTCTTGGAAGGGGAAGTAGGTGGCTGGCAACAGGGAAGAAGAAGTTCGAGTTCCTTTCTCTTTTGTAATTTTATATTTTACACGTATTGAATTTCAGTTGCCTTGCCTATGTTAAACTGGAGGTAAATTGGAGACAGTGGTTTAATAATTAAATAAGAGGCAATAAGTACTATGACTGCTTGGTTGACTTACACATATTGATAACAAATAACAATGCTATCAGGGACAGGTCTCCTTAAAAACCAAGAATTGCTGTAAGAGCTGATGTTGGCTGATTTACATCATGGATCTGAGAACAGGCTAACAAGAAGGTCTGACTAGTTTGTTCCTTTGTCTTCTTTCAACGTGTTCTAGATTGAATTTGCCAGGAAGAATGTGCATAATGCCAACCAGAAAATTCAGGGTGCTCAGGATAAGCTCTATCTGTCCTGGCTGGAGTGGAAGAGAAGCATCGGCTATGATGATACAGATGAGTCCCACTGTGCTGAGGTGAGACAACTGGGACAGAGTCATCCACTACAGCTTCTGAAGACGTTCTTACTATTAAAACTTCTTATTAGAAACTTACTAATAAGTTTCTTATTATTCCTCTTAGAATACTCTATCAAAAGTTTGAACAATACAGTATACATAGGTTGCCTGTTATGTGACCGAAAAGCAAAAATGTGCAACTTTATCTAACAATTTACAGATAGGCATATTGTCCCTATCAGGATACAACTAATTGAGAAACACGAGCATTGCCCTTACAATGGCTATAGACTAAGTGAATATAGGCATCTTTACGGTCATAGTGGTTTTTTGATAGCATAAATATAGCTGCTATGAGAATACTACATAGGAAGGGTACTAACTCAACCTTGGAGTGAGGATGGGTGAGTCAGATGGTTTGCTGGAAGAGATGAGTGGTAAGCTGAGACCTAAGGGGTGAATAAACTAGGTGAAAAGGCAATAAGGGGACGAATGTTCCAGACAGAAGAAATAGCATATTGTAGCCCTAGAACGTGGTCCTTTGCATTCCAAAAGCTAGTATGCATTTGCCCTTGAAATCAATATTAACTGTTTGTTCATATCATATCTCACTTGAGGAGAGAATATCTAAGTTGCCCTACTAATATGGAGTGTATTTTCCTTCTGTCCGGTCTCCCCTGTTAGGTTTCTTCAGCTTAAGACCATGAACTTTGAAGACTCAGGCACTAGTTCAAATCCACACTCCAGCTGTTAACTGGGGCATGTTATTTCAACTCTAAGCTTACGTTCATGTTTATGAAATGTGAAATAATACTGCTTCACGCAGGGTTGTTATGCGGATTTTAAAAAGTTAAAGAATCCACATGCGTGGTGGATGTATAACCAGCTGACTATAAGTGAACTAATTCATACATAGGACTGTTGGATCCACTGCTAATTCTTAAACTTGTCTTATTTGCAGCACATAGAGTCACGTACTCTTGCTATTGCCCGAAACCTGACTCAGCAGCTCCAGACCACGTGCCACACCCTCCTGTCCAACATCCAAGGGTTACCACAGAACATCCAAGATCAGGCCAACCACTTGGGGGTGATGGCTGGTGACATCTACTCAGTGTTTCGCAACGTTGCCTCCTTTAAGGAAGTGTCTGACGGCCTCCTCGCTTCCAGCAAGGGGCAGCTGCAGAAAATGAAGGAGTCTTTAGATGATGTGATGGATTATCTTGTTAACAACACACCCCTCAACTGGCTGGTAGGTCCCTTTTATCCTCAGGTGGCTGAGTCTCAGCGTCCTCAGGCCCAAGGTACAGCCAGGAGGCCCGGCAGCCTGAGCGCAACACACATTACACCTGTCCCTGTCAGCAATGCACAGGGCAGCCAGCCAGATGACCCCTCCTCTTACGTTGAAACCTGCTAGACAACTCTGAAGTGGGGAAGCAGCTATCGAGAAAAAAAGGTCCTCTATTGTAGTCATTGCCAACTGGATTAAGAGCTTTAAAGTTTCTACTTTAACGGATGAGTTCTGTTGTTCACTTGGCTGGAAAGAAAAGAATGATAGACTGTTCAGAGCCTATCCAGAACTCACAAAATGTCCCAGTGCGTTTATGGCCTCATTCTGTTGCCACTGTTGCTGTCTGTTTGTATTGAATAAAAACACCTTCGTGTGGGCTGTTGTATGAACTGGTGTCTGCTCTGGTTTGGTCTGAGCAGGCCTCAGCACTGGTTTGTCTCACAATGCATGCTTGTGCACCCTGAGTTTTTTATTTTTCATAAAGGAATGCCCCCTTTGAATTCAATAAAATTCACTGCAGAATAGATCACTTTTATGCTGTGTGTTACATGTGCTTTTAGTGTGGCTTTCTTGGAACTGCTTTGCCTGCATGACAGGGTTATTAATACACATGAATTCAAATGGGCTGTTGGGGAATTTGTAATAACATTGGAAGACTAATGTTAAAAATGGAATGTTTGATAACAGGTTTTAAACAAATTAAAAGCTAATGTTCCTATAAGAATTTTATTAGGTGGTGGTGGTTCCTTTCATTTGCCCATTTACTGGACCCCTGAGAACAGGTTTTTAAACTAGCAGAAGGAGCCACTTATGACTGACTGCCTTGCTGAAAAGAAATCAGAGCTGAGAGGAAGCAGTGACTCTTCGCAGCAGCCTCACGTAAAGATAGCAGTATTTCTTGCCAAGGGGCCATCTAACGTGTAAGGAATGAGATTGTTCAGTGTCCAGTCTCAGCTGGACTTAAGGTACCATGTTGTCACATTGGGAGAAATCACTAACCTCAGTTGTGGGTGAAATGCCTTTAGAAGACCACATGAGAATAATTAGAAAAAAAAGACTTTGGACCCCCTGTAGAAAAGGGTTCTTCCTACCTCCTACCTAGGGTGTCCAGACTTCTAATCCCCTTAATGTGGGTTAATTATTTAGGAAATACGGATCTCCTCATGACAAAGCTGCAGTATGCCAAACCTTTTCAAAAAAGCCAGTCTTAGAACTCGTGAAATAGAGCTGCCTGCTTCTACGTGTCCTGCCCTTCAGCAGAACTGAAGTCTAAGTCAAATTTGTCTCCTCTTTCTACCATGCTTCACCCCTGTCTCCCCATGAAAACGAGGAAGCAGCGTATAACTTTACACGGACTTGTGTGAATAAACTTATCAAAGCTTACTAAGTTAGAGAAATGAATTTTTTCCCCTTGAGGTAGCTCCAGGAATCAGTAAACATGTGAGCTCAGTTGGAGGGACTCCCTGAGATACTTGAAGCTAAGGAACCTCTGGTTTCTGGGACGGTGGACTGTCAATGATTTATGGGCTTCCAGGGTGGAACCAATCCATGCAGTGGCCTGCCCATCCCTAGTGACTGGTTTTTCTAGAGACTCTACCTCTTAAAAAAAAAATTTTTTTTATTAGTCCTAATTGGATGTGATCCTGCTGTCATTTGCCTCAAAACTTCAAGGCTGGTATTTTGTGGTTGATTCTAAATGGTTGGAAAATTTATATACTACAGCTGTACACAGACTTTCTTATACTGAACATAAACCTTTGTGTTTCCCCTTCATAAGAGTTGTAGTACCTACTGAATTGCTTAGGAAAAAGAGACTGTTCTCAAAGCTGTTCTTCATGAGCAAGACAGAATATAAAGAGACCTTAGTTTCTAGAAGAATACCACTGCCCTTGGTTTGTCTGTATGACTCTGTGTCTCAAGTTTGTGCCTACACGCATTTCATTTTGTTGTCAACATGTCTCAGAATTTGTGGTGTCCTCGTTTTCTTGTTGCATAAACTGGCAGTTTTAGTTTAACAAACTTTTTCCCAAAGAGGACAATTATTTTGAGGGGAAAAAAGCTGACTAAGCCTAGCACGGTCTCTAATTACGGCCGGTTCTTGAGTATTTGGCTACATGAAGCCTGGCATAGTGTGCCTGAGTGTACAAACCTACTTCTTTCCTTTGCATGTAATTATAATGTGAACTTTCTAATTAGTTCCGGGCAAAAAAAGGAACATGGTATATTAGCCATTAATGTCTTAGCCTTAGTTTTATCATCTGTAAAGTAAAATTAGTGATGTTTTTCAACAGATGCAAGTGAAGTGTTTGAGGATGGGGTGTCTTTCTATTTTGCACTAGTCATGAGGATACCTTCTGTGGGACAGTGACACATAGTGTCTTTAACTGGCCAGTTCCAGAGTGAGTAGTGAGTATATAATATCAGATCATGATTGGGAAAATATATCCACTTTGATAAGGCATGATAGATATTGAAGGAATACTGAAGTGAAACAGGAAAAACTGAAATTTGGTTTACCTGAGATATCCCTTTTAGAGTGTCATTTAGCTCATGGAGATGACTGGTGAGGGAAGGAGGAATAAGGAGAAGGATAGATATTTGTGCACAGATCTAAGAAATGGCATCTAAATGATGCCTGGGGGAGCAGGTGGGGGATGGAAAGGAGGGCTCTTGCCAGCCTGACCTTCCTGGGCTCTCGTGGACTTGAGACTGGGCCAGCTGGGCCTCAGTCCTGATCCAGCTCCAGGAGTGACGTAGCACAGAGGCCTGCATGGGTGATGGTCTTGTGAGATGTCCCTGCCTTATAAACCAAGGTATTTGTTGCTTGTATCTCAAAGGGCAATACCTTCATGCTGTAAGTGTCCACCTTCCCCAAAGATATCCTATAATGTAGGATATCCTATCATATTTTCACAGTCGCTATTTAGTAAGGAAAAGATGCTGGATAATTCCACTGTTGGATGTCTAAGTTCCCAGGCTATCCTGTAGCAGCCTACTTCATCTGAAAGATGGAGAAACTGGAAAGGAAATCGTATCGGACTATTCGCAGAGAAGGAGAAGAATAAGAAGTCATATCAGGCTTGAGGTCAACTTAGACCAAAGAAAGATGTTTTATGGTATCTTTCCTGTTCCCCTTGCTTACCTTTTGAGATTCTGATGCCATACCCTCATGTTTGAGAAGCTACCAATTGCTAGAAGAAATTGTGTCACCTGGACCCTTACTGGGATAGGTTCAGGTCATATTTTTAGGGCTGGTTGGGGTTGAGGCCTTCTTGTTCACTATCCAGGGGTTGCTGAGCAGAGGCTGGGTGCTCAAGTGGAAAAGGCAGACTAGGAATATCACACCCTCAATTGATGATAAGGTAGTAAGAGGCAGGCAGCCCATGGCCCTGTTGAATTTGACAGGTGAGATTGCTGATTAACACAATGCATCTTTAGTTGTTAAGATTGTCAGGAAGATGGCTAAGTGGAATGATAGGGTGGCAGTGTGAAAGCACAGTGTTTGGGGGAGGGGAGACAATTGCCTGGGATTTCTCCTCCATGCTTAACTTGGTTAAACTGGGCCTACAGATTAGAGAGAAATGGGATATAATATAATGAAAAGTTTTAAGTCTCACAGAGGAGCCTCGTCTTGTTGTAGAATAGACCTAGGTTGTTTAGTTTGGTACAGATTTTATGAAAGTGCTGTTTGAGAGAGCCATATTAACGACATGAGAGCTATATCATAATATCTATGTTTTTGGCTAACACTGAAAAAAATGTTTTCTAGAATTTAAGAAAGTGAGGAAGGTAGTAGATAGTGTTGTTAATTGATATTTTACAGGAGTAATGAATAGTTTAAATGGTGCTTTTGTGTAAATGTCAGTGATGAAGAAATGGTTACCATGTAAATTATTTTTTCATTTCTCTTGGGTATATACCTAGGAGTAGAATTACTAGTGGGTCATATGGTCACTCTATGTCTAATTGTTTGAGGAACTGCCAGACTGTTTTCCGAAGTGGCTGCACCATCTTACTTTCCCACCAGTAGTACATGAGGGTTTTGATTTCTCCATATCCTCGCCTACACCTGTTATCTGACTTTTTGATTCTAGCCGACCATTTTTTTTCTTTATTTTTTTCTAGCCAACCAGTTAAATTATAACTTAGCATTAATAGGAGTAGATGTTGAATAGTATGAATCAAGCACTTTTCCCTTTTCGTTGTCTACTCAGGTTAGAGCACAGGACAACTCAGTAAGGAGGTAGCTAATGTATCTATCAGACTGACTCCCTTGTATGAAATGGCCCTAGTGAGCTCTCAGCATGGATAAAACCATGCCGTCTGTCAGTGAGCATTCCTCTGCCCTCTTTATCTATGCCAGGGATTATCAACTGGGGACACTGATGAAATGCAGATTCCTGGGTTCCACCCCTACAGAATCTGGTTAGTAGGTCTGGAGGTAGTACCAGGCATCTGCACTTTAAAAAAGCATCGCTTAAAAAAAAAGAAAAAAAAGACATCCTAGGTGATTCTAATGCAGGTGGTCCAACGATCATACTTTCAGAAATGAAGGAAACAGGAAACAAATGATTTTAATCTGAAACAAAGATAGGGCTAGGGTTACCAACAGTCCTACTCTTTCCAAACAAGAAATCTGGTGTGGGCTCCATAAAATGTCTTCCTTTAAAAAGAGCTGCATGACTTCCCTGGTGGCACAGTGGTTAAGACTCTGCACTCCCAAGGCAGGGGGCCTGGGTTTGATCCCTGGCCAGGGAACTAGATCCCACATGCATGGTGCAACTTGCATGCCACAACTAAGGATCCCACATGCTGCAACTAAGGAGCCCACGTGCTGCAACTAAGGAGCCCGCCTGCCACAACTAAGACCTGACGCAACCAAAATAAATTAATTAATTAATAAATTTAAAAAAAAGAGCTACTCTTAATTTACTTTAGTTAACAAGACCCTTGGGAATTCCCTGGTGGTCCAGTGGTCAGGACTCTGCACTTTCACTGCTGAGCCTGGTCGGGGAGCTAAGATCCCACAAGCCACGCAATGTGGCCCAAAAAAAATAATAATAAAAACAAAATTTAACAAGACCCTTGGTGTAGACTCCATAAAATGTCATTTTAGAAAGACCTACTCTAATTTACCTTAATTTTAAAAATTTTGTATTGAAGTATAGTTTACAATATTAGTTTCAGGTGTACAACATAGTGATTCGAAGTTTTTGTACATTACACACCATACAAAGTTATTATAAAACATTGACTATATTCCCTGTGATGTACATTATATCCCTGTGACTTATTTATTTTATAACTGCTAGTTTGTACCTCTTAATCCCCTTCATCCCTCTCCCCTCTGGCAACCACTGGTTTGTTCTCTTTATCTGTTTCTGTTTTGTTACATTTGTTCATTTATTTTATAGATTCTACATATAAGTGATATCATGCAGTATTTGTCTTTCTCTGTCTGACTTACTTCACTTAGCATAATACCCTCCAGGTCTATCCATGTTGTTGCAGATGGCAAGATTTCATACTTTTTTTTTATGGCTAATATTCCATTGTGTGTGTGTGTGTGTCTATCCATTCATCTGTTGATGGGCACTTAGGTCGCTTCCATATCTTGGCTATTGTAAATAATGCTGCTATGAACATTGGGATGCATATATATTTTCATTTTATTCAGATAAATACCCAGAGGTGGAATTTCAGGATGTATGGTAGTTCAATTGTTAATTAAAAAAAAAAAATTTATTTATTTGGCCACGTTGGGTCTTAGTTGCGGCAGGCGGGATCTTCCTTGCAGCATGTGGGATCTTTTTAGTTGTGGCATGTAGGATCTAGTTCCCTGACTAGGGATCGAACACAGGCCCCTGCATTGGGAGCAAGGAGTCTTAACCACTGGACCATGAGGAGAGTCCCTAATTGTTAATTTTTTGAGTAATCTCCATACTGTTTTCCATAGTGGCTGCACCAGTTTACATTCTCTTCAACAGGGCATGAGGGGTCCCTTTTCTTCACATCTTTGCCAACACTTGTTATTTTTTGTCTTTTTGATGATAACTATTCTGACAGGTGTGAAGTGATACCTCATTGTGGTTTTTCTTTTTAATAAATTTATTTCTTTTTAATTTATTTTCTTTTTGGCTGCACTGGGCCTTCGTTGCTGCCAGCAGGCTTTCTCTAATTGCAGCGAGCAGGGGCTACTCTTCCCCTTGCGGTGCGCAGGCTTCTCATTGTGGTGGCTTCTCTTGTTGCAGAGCACAGGCTCCAGGCGTGCGGGCTTCAGTAGTTGTGGCATGCTGGCTCAGTAGTTGTGGCTCGTGGGCTCTAGAGCACAGGCTCAGTAGTTGTGGCGCACGGGCTTCGTTGCTCTGCGGCATGTGGGATCTTCCCAGACCAGGGCTCGAAGCCGTGTCCCCTGCATTGACAGGCAGATTCTTAACCACTGCGCCAGCAGGGAAGCTCTCTCATTGTGGTTTTGATTTGCATTTCTCTGATGGTTAATGATGTTGAGCACTTTTTCCTATACCTGTTGGCCATCTGTATGTCTTTGGGAAAATGCCAATTCAGGGCCTCTGCCCATTTCTTAATTGGATTTTTGGCTTTTTGATATTGAGTTACTGTCTGAGTTATTCCTGTATTTTGGATATTAACCCCTATGGGACATATCATTTGTAAGTATCTTCTCCCATTCAGCAGGTTGCCTTTTCATTTTGTTGAAGGTTTCCTTCACTGTGCAGAAGCTTTTTAGTTTGATTTGGTCCCATTTGTTTATTTTTGCTTTTGTTGTCCTTGCCTGAGGAGACAGATAAAAAAATATATATATTACTGAGACTAATGTCAAGGAGTGTGTATTGCCTATGTTTTCTTCTGGGAGTTTTATGCAAATTAGAAAATGGCACCTTATCCTCAACACTTGTAGTGCCACCTTCTGGAAAATTGTCATAATAAATACAGGAATCAGTGAAGTTTATGAATGAGTGGTGCCCCCTTATGGTTGTATGGTGAACAACCTGCAAAAATTATGCAACTCCCTGGAACCCTGGCATGGTCACTTGGTTTTCTTGAAAAGAGTGTCCTTGCAGGGAGGGACTATGGTTATTTCAGCAAGCATGTGATTCTGAGTTTGGCCTCAGAATGCCTGATGGGCATTCTCAGCAAGAGACTCCTTACACTCTTTCTTTGATGGTCCAAACTATTGTTGTTTATGTCAATGGAAAAGGAATTTATCTTACAAATCTGTGAAGTGATTTCTCTTGTGCCACATTTCTAAAAACCCTATGAAGATGGTCAGGCACAACCACTACATTTTAAATTAAACTCACCACGGAAACTTGATAGACTGTGGCTACTTCTTAGCTGCTCCACCCTCCCCTATTTCCTTCCCAGCCCCCCAAATAGGTTTTGGTGATGGTCCTGAATAATGAAAATTATATACTCTGATTCATTCTGGATATATGGAAGATGAATTATCCATATGGCTCTCCTAAATCATCTCAAGGACTAGAGCTACTTTTTTTGATGGTTGGTGAGGCTTTTTTCCTAAATCCTAAGTGTGGAATCTCCAATCTTCTGCAAAGAACTCTACTTTAGGCCAGTAGTTACCTGATCTATAGGCGATTTTGGAGGTTTGTGTGTGTAAGAGGGTGGTATTTAAGAAACTGAAGAGAATGAAATTTATTGAGCACCTTTTACAAGCTAGGCGTATACTATCTTTACTCCTCATTTGCAATGCAATCAATTTGGTATTTTCCTCACTTGACAGGTGAGGAAACGGAGGTTGAAAAGAGTTAAGTAGAAGAGTGGGGATTTAGTCCAATGTCTTACTGATGTCAAAGTGCTTATTTTTTCCATTCTAGCCACTGATAGGAGACAACTGCTGCTTGCTTCCTTATCTGGGATCCAGAAAATCCCTCTCTCTATATCTTCTTGTGTTATAGCTTCCTGTTCTATTTTACATTTATTAAAAACAGAGTGATAATGGATGTTAAAATATACATTTAATAGAAATAGATCCGAACAGAGAGCTAAGCAAGGTACATCTTTTAACTTAAAAAGGCTAAAATTGCAATAGTTGACTTGCCTGGGTAATGCCCTGAATCAATTTATATAAGCAGTGTTGGCTTTTGTGGATGTCAGATTGGGTATAATCTTTGAAAAGTGAACATTCATGAAGATCTAGAATGTAGGTTGATCTCCCCAAATAGAAAGCTCAGGAATAAATAGTGGAAGTGTTTACCTCAGACCAGACAGTCCTCTGAGCTCCTGAGTTCTTACGGAAAAGTGCAATAACGGCCACAAACAGCCAGGTAAGGGGCCCAAGAAAAAGCAAGATTCTCGCTTCGTGTTTTGTTTTGTTTTTTAACTGTTTTTAAAAATTGTGGTCAAATATACATACCATCAAGGGTACCATTTTAGCCATCTTCTTAAGCGTACATTTGTAGTGTTGTGCAGCCATCACCACTATCCATTTCCAGAACTTTATTAGCATCCCAAGCATAAACCCATTAGACAATAATTCCTCATTTTCCCTTCTGTCTATTTTTCGATGGATATTTTTTGTTGTTGTTACTGTTAGTTTTTTTGCCTCTATCAGGTAATCAGCTAATTTTTTCCTCTGCTATCAAGATTTAGCCTTCAGTAACTTGTTATACCTTACTAATTTTCTGCTTCTAATCTTCTGTTGGTTAAGAAATATTACTTGGCTTATCAAAATGGTATGCAAAGTAACGGTTAATAGAACTTCTTATCCCTAAAAGCCTTTCCTATGCAGAGAAGAGCTAGGGCTTTGTGATGGCTCTTTCAACTATTCAAAGACCTTTTTGCTTCCTTAGTTCCTAGACACTTCCCAAAGGGTTTATAGGATGGAAAATCAAACTTATGGAAAAGAGGAGTATTATTGGTTTTAAGAGAATAATAGATAAATAAACAGATGAATAACCAGAAATGCTTTATAGCTTGTAGTTTCAAAAGCTTTCATTTAATTCCTTCTACCACTAGTTGGTTTCCTTTTAAAGAGAAGTTTCCTTAGTGCTTTTATAATATGAGTGAATTGTGGAAACAAGACTATAAACATATCGAAGACAGCATAGTTATGGACAAAGTAAGGTTCATGCACATGCAGTAATTTATGTTTCTAAGAGCTCACCTGGACTTGAAAACTCACTTCATTAGTGTTTGTTTTAATATCCAAGATTCTTCTTTTACAGGTACTAGATTTCAGTGTCACAGACTTGACATCTGAGGCTGATGAAATTCCAGATATTATAGCTTTGGAAGAGGAGGATGGACCAAGTCATTCACATGCCAATTGCCCTCAGCCTTCTCACGGCAAAATGTTGAATAACTAATAAGAAAAATCTCCTTTTGCTGAATACACAGTTTGTGTCACATTAAATTTCATGTTTGCTCATGTGTTTATTCCTGTGGCTTTGGGGATTAATCTATTGGGAGTTAATCTGTTTTTTGGCTACTTGGTCTTAATTGGTAATGAAACTCTGATTGACCCAAACTTCTGTAAAAGAGTCTCGTTCTGCATCATATATTATTTTATATAATTCTTCAAAGTTTAATCTTTGAAATGCCTATAATAAAAATGGGCTTATAATCTTGAATCAGAGTGTTTTTTTTAAACACTGATATAGTGGACTTCTTTTTTCCTCCCAGGATTCATTCCTGTTTCTTCTGGTAACAGCACCTTTATGTTTTTTTTGGGGATGTGGTCTCAGTGCATCTGCTAGTCAAGGTCTTTTTGCTTTCCCCTGGCCTAGGGGGTAGGCATATGACTAAAAAACAGGTCACTTGGGAGGAAGCATATCATGATGGGTAAAGGCTCAGACTCTGGATTCCAATCTTGGCTCTTCTACTTTCTAGTTACGTTACTTTAAACAAATAACTTAGTTTCTCTGTACCTCAATTTCCTCATCTGTAAAATAAGGATAATAGTAGGTTTGTTATGAAGAATAAATAAACATTTATAAAATCTTAGAGCAAAAAAAAAAAAAAAAAAAAAATCTTAGAGCAATGCCTGGCACAGAACAACATTAAATAAGTATTAGTTAAATAAATTGTAGAAACAATGGCCAAACCAGTATTGAGGAGCACCCCCAGTGTCCAGATTGTAATTCTTTTTCATTTGTCAGAAAGAGGTATTGTAATACCTTTTCCCACTAAAAGAAATCAGTGCTTCTTGGAGAAATGGCTGATTCCAGGTGTGAGGCAGGAAATGTACAAAATGAGCCTTGAACTTCTTGCTATTTCAGATAGAAAAGAAGCTGATTTATTGGGAGAGGTTCCATTAATTGGTTCCATTAATTGGAAGAGGTTCCAATTAACTAAGGATGGGACAATCTGAACTTCAATAGGGATAATAATTGCAATAGATTGAACCCCATCAAATATGAACCCCATCAAAATCTAAATATATCTCTATCTATCTATCTATATAAACAACCTAATTGGTCACTTTCAGGGGATGATAGCAAACCAATTATTATCTTGAAAACTGGTAAATAAAATGAAAGAATCGGGACTTCCCTGGTGGTGCAGTGGTTGAGACTCCGCACTCCCAATGCAGGGGGCCCGTGTTCATTCCTTGGTCCAGGAACTAGATCCCACATGCATGCCACAACTAAGAGTTTGCATGCTGCAACTAAGGGTTCGCATGCCACAACTAAGGGGCCCTCGAGCTGCAACTAAGGAGTCCACCTGCTGCAACTAAGACCTGATGCAACCAAATAAATAAATAAATAAATAAACAAATATAAAAAAAAAAGAAAAGATAAGGGCTGGAGGTACAGTTTAAAAAAAAATAAAATGAAAGAATCAAGAATTTATCCTTTTTGGGAATTCCCTGGCAGTCCAGTGGTTAGGACTCTGTACTTCCACTGCAGGGGGTGCAGGTTCCAGGAACTAGGATCCTGCAAGCCGCACATGGTGTGGCAAAAAAAATTAAAAAAGAATTTATCCTTCTTTATGTCTTCATCACTAGGTAAACAAATAGTAAATGAGGAAAAATCTCTCTCATAAAAGTATTCCTTCTGACAAATGAAAAAGACATGATATCTTAGTCAGTTAGGACTGCTATAACCAATTACCTTAGACTGAGTGGTTTAAACAACAAACATTTATTTCTCACAGTTCTGGAGGCTGGAAGTCTGAGATCAGGGTGCCGGCAGAGTCAGGTTTTGGTGAGGGCCCCCTTCTGGGTTGCAGAGAGTTGACTTCTCTTTGTATCATCACATGGTGAAAAGAGCAGAGAGAGGAAGCAAACCCTCTTGTGACTCTTATAGTTCTATGCATGAGGGCTTCACCCTTATGACTGCATCTAATCCTAATTACCTCCCAAAGACCCAACCTTCTAATACCATCACATTGAGCAATAGGGTTTCAACATATGAATTTGGTGGGGGGGGGACACAAACATTCAGCCCATAACAAATGACAAATGAGAATTTCAACATTTTGCAATCACCTGTGAATAATGGATCTAAGCACTTAGCATTATTGCTTGTCAATGGCATAAACAGAGATATTACATATTTCCTGATGAAAAAGCATATACCAACCATCATCTAATCTTGCCAAAGTGATCATACATGAGTCCAATCAATCCTCTGGATCCAGGTGCCAATTTGAACAAAGTACAGAGGACAGGGACAGTGGAACATGTTGAACTGTACCATGAGGATGCAATCAGTGAAACCCAGACTAGGGGATATTATTCAGGTCAAATAGCCCTGGTTCTTCAACAGATTAATTGTAAGAAAAAGGGGAGGGGGAATGAGAAAAATGTGTAATTAAATTATATTATTAAAAACAAACAAAAAGATACATGCACTCCAATGTTTATTGCAACACTATTTACAGTAGCCAGGACATGGAAGCAACCTAAATGTCCATCAACAGAGGAATGGATAAAGAAAATATGGTACTTGGGGCTTCCCTGGTGGCGCAGTGGTTGGGAGTCCGCCTGCCAATGCAAGGGACACGGGTTCGAGCCCTGGTCTGGGAGGATCCCACATGCTGCAGAGCGGCTGGGCCTATGTGCCACGTCTACTGAGCCTGTGCTCTAGAGCCTGCGTGCCCCAACTGCTGAGGTCCACGCACCTGGAGCCTGTGCTCCACAATGGGAGAAGCCACCACAGTGAGAAGCCCGCACACTGCAACAGAGAGTAGCCCCCGCTCATCACAACTAAAGAATAGACCACGTGCAGGAATTAGGACCCAAAATAACCAAAAATAAATAAATAAATTTTTTAAAAAAATAAGATATGGTACATATATACAATGGAATATTACTCAGCCATAAAAAAGAACAAAATAATGCCTTTTGCAGCAACATGGATGGACCTAGAGATTGTCATACTGAGTGAAGTAAGTCAGACACAGAAAGACAAATACCATATGATATCGCTTATATGTGGTATCTAAAAAGAAGGGTACAAATGCACTTATTTACAAAACAGAAGTAGAATCACGGATGTAGAAAACTTATGGTTACCAGGGGTCGTGGGGAGGGCTAAATTGGGGGATTGCGATTGACATATAGACACTACTATACATAAAATAGATAACTAATAAGAACCTGTTGTACAGCACAGGGAACCCTATTCAATACTCTGTAATGGCCTAAATGAGAAAAGAGTTAAAAAAAAAGTGGCTACATGTATGTGTATAACGGAATCATTTTGCTGTACACCTGAAACTAACACAACATTGTAAATCAACTATACTCCAATAAAAACTTAAAACAAACAAACAAACCCAGGAAAGACTAAAAAAAAAAAAAAAAGAGGCAAGACCAAAAAAAAAAAAAAAGCAAGACTAAACTATAGTGTCTAGGGAAGCATACTTGGGTGGTCAAACTACAAGACAATGCAAGGAAGTTGTTATTATTATCTTTTAAATATAAATTTATTTATTTATTTATTTATTTTTGGCTGTGTTGGGTCTTCATTGCTGTGCATGGGCTTTCTCTAGCTGCAGTGAGTAAGGGCTACACTTCATTGCAGTGTGCGGGCTTCTCATTGCGGTGACTTCATTTGTTGCGGAGCATGAGCTCTAGGCGCATGGGCTTCAGTAGTTGTGATGTGCAGGCTTCAGTAGTTGTGGCACGTGGGCTCAGTAGTTGTGGCTTGCGGGCTCTAGAGCTCAGGCTCAGTAGTTGTGGCGCACGGGCTTCGTTGCTCTGCGGCATGTGGGATCTTCCTGGACAAGGGATCAAACCCGTGTTCCCTTCATTGACAGGCAGATTCTTAACCACTGTGCCACCAGGGAAGTCCCGGAAGTTATTATTATAAAAGTGAGGATGGTGGTTATCTTTCGGGAAAAGAGAGGTTTCTGGAATGGATGGAGAACTTTTATTTCTTGTTCTAGGTGATAGTTATGATGATGTTCACTTATAATGATACATTAAGCTATTTTTAAAAAGTAAATTGGAGTGCCTGGGGTATAAATCTTGAGTCGAGTGGCACATGGGCCTGCTGTTTCCTGAGCCTTATTATCTGGCCTTTCCGTTCTTTATTGATGCTATTCAGGACCATCCGATAAAACTCCTTCAGAGTCAGTTTTGCTGCTTGCAACCAAAGAATGCTAATTGATTCAAGTGGCTTTGGAAAGTTACCACTAGCAGTAAGGTGGATATAGACAACTTTTTGGAGAAGTTTTGCTATGAAGAGAAATGGACTGATAGCTAGAAAGGCATTGGGGTCAAAGGATTTTTTTTTTAATGATGGAAGATATTACATCATGTTTATATACTGATGGGAAGAACTGATGATGCTGCAGGAGAGAGTAGAGGACAAATGCTGGAGCAAACTCCTTGTGTGTGAGAAAGGGAATACAGTCCATCGAATGTGTGAGAGGACTGGTCTTAGGTAGGCACACCCTGATTCACCCCGATTAACGAAAGACAAGGAAGACTATATGGGCAAAGATATAGGCAGGTTGGTAAACTGTTGGTGGAGGTTCTTTTTTGGAAGCATCTATCAATTAAGAACAAAGGACATCATTGAGAGTGAGGAGGAAGAAGTGGGTATTGGAAGTTTAAAGGAGGGAAGAATATACATGTAATTGTAAGGAGAGTGAGATTTGGGGGAAATAGTAGGGTGGAGAGGGCAGGCCTAAGAGTCTACTTCAGTTGTCATGAATTTTGGGTAATGCCAGGCATCATAATTGCATTTAGCTGCTAAGCTGCAGGTACGGAGTAGGCAGAGAATTGATATAATAGCCATTTGGATTCTGCCAGATAAATCTGGCAAAGACAGAAAGCGGCCAGGGTGCTGAGAAGAGTTCGAGGAACTGAGAGGCCAGGGCATTGGAAAGATTACCTACATGGATACTGAAATCATCAAAAATTATTCCAGGAGTAATGTTGGGAGAGACAGAGAATTAAGGGCTAAATCTCAGAATGAGGTCCAGCAACCTGGAGATCTTACACTTGACCTCCACAAGGAAGACTTGTGGGTGATAGCATACTTATCAAATGAGCTGGTGGTTTTAGTGTGGCAATAATTGCGTAAAGTGTTAATGAGAAATAAGTAGGCTATCCACCCCATTTCCAGGTTCTGCTGTATATGGCATGTGGAGGAGAAAGTAGTCATCAATTGACAGGGTTGCAGGGGAAAGGTGTATGCGTAGGGGAGAGCCAGATTTCTTAGAGCAAGGAGATGAAAGGAACATTCATCACTTGAGGGCAAACAAGATTTTACTAATAATAGATCCCAGGCTCAGAAGTTACGCGACTTGCTCAGGGTTACACATGTAGTGAGAACAGCTGAGGAAATCCAATGCTTTTCTACTACAGTGAACAGCTTATGGTTTTTATCTGACGCAATAGGCATATACGAGAAAAGGAACTACAAAGATAAGAAAAAAAGGATCAGAAAACGCGAAGCCGCAAGACGCCAGCAAAACCCCGCAATCACGAGGAACTTCGCCAGCCCCGCAATGCCTTGTGGGTCTTGTATGCTCTCGGCTGGTCTTAACCGGAAAAGACCGAGGCAAGGGTGCATTGCATGGCGGGAGACGGTCCTCTAAAGAAGCCCCTCCTCCTCCGGAAGCCGGGTAGCGCCGGCGCAAACCGTTCTTCTGGAGGCGCGGGACGCTTCTTTTGTGGTGACTTAGGCCGTGACTTCGCTTAGGCCGCTGTGCCGTACAACCGGTAGAGGCTCTGTTTCCCTGAAACTTTAGAGTCTCAGGCCATTTGAGGCATTTAAGGCCATTTGAGGCGAAATGGTTCCGGACGAGAGAGGATCAGGCGGTGGCAATACAGGGGCCGCCGCCATCTCAGGCTGCCCGTAGGGAAAAAGCCTGAGGGGCCCTCGCAGTCGTTGGAGCCTGCGCTTTCTTCCTTTGCTGGGCCCTGCCTACTGCGAAGATGAGTTCGGCCTGGGTCCCTTCTTTCGAGAAGGAGCATCTCTGGATGTATCTGCAGGCGCTCGGCTTCGAGCCGGGCTTGGCGACCGTAGCCGGTGGAAAGATCGTGTCGCACACGCACCTCGGAGTGTAAGGAGGCCGGGGCCGACGGGGCGGGGGAGTCTGAGCCTGGCCGTGCTGGCGTGACCCGCCTTGTTGCGGACCTCGTAGGTTGATGAATTAAGTAGTCGGTTACTGGGGCCCGGCACTGGCTGCAGAGTTCCTGCTTCCAGTGGCAGCCAGCCTGGTGGCAGGAGACTGTCTGTTACGGGACCTTGCCGGGAGCGCCTTGTAGGGGAGTAGAGTCTGCAGTTGGGGCGAAACTGAAGGGGCGGCTTATTCCTGCTTTGGTAGTGAAGCTGGGTGGTCTGTGAAGTCGAGGGAGAGGTGGCGGTTTGGTAACGGAGGGACTTGGGAACGCCTTCCGTTAGGTGCAAACGCCTTTAGGACTCGAGGGAGACTTTCAAGGTAGTTGATCTTTAGTTTATAATTTTCACTAACTGAAATAGCAGGCTGAAGCTTGCCACAGTTAGCAAAAAACTAGTAGAGAGTGGTATTAAGATGAAAAGTGAAAAAAAGCCCCTTCCTGCTTTGCTACAGATGTTACAGATCTCATCATAAAACTTAATGCTTGGGCTTCCCTGGTGGCGCAGTGGTTGAGAGTCGGCCTGCCAATGCAGGGGACACGGGTTCGCGCCCCGGTCCGGGAAAATCCCACATGCCGTGGAGCGGCCGGGCCCGTGAGCCATGGCCGCTGAGTCTGCGCGTCTGGAGCCTGTGCTTCGCAACGGGAGAGGCCACAACAGTGAGAGGCCCGCGTACCGGAAGAAAACAAAAAACTTAATGCTTTGTTTATATTTCTATGTCTTAGCTTATCAACTTTAGACAGTCTCTATTATCTTGCCCACTATAGGCTAAGGAAAATTTGGGATACATAGGCTATCTCCTGTTCTCAATCTTCTTGACTTTTGTAATTACGTTATTTCCGTTTTTCTTGTGGCAGTATTTAAATGATGTGCTTAGACCTCTGTTTCGTGGTGTATCAATCTCAAAAGTATCTCTGGATTCCCCACGATGTAATTTCACAGTGAAGGCTGCTATTTATACGATAATTAGCGCACCTACACTTACCTACCCTCTGCCTTCTCCCTCTTGACTTTTTTCAGCTGTATTAGAACTGTTTTACTGTCAAGGTTTAGAGCTGTAATTAAGTTTTGTTTGGTAACTGTTTGGAAGTTACTACTATTTATATGTAGAAAGGTTTTGTCTAGAAGTCTAGTCTAAAAATTGACAACCAGTGGGTAGCATTTTTCAGGTTATGATTATGTATTAATAAATGTGGCACCTATCTCACATGATTTGATGCCCCACCATATGGCAGAAAAACTTAAAGCTTCTCCCAGGCCTCCACTGAGGATGGTTCCCATTGCCACTGCATCCTCTCTATTGTTTTGGCAATCTTAGTTTTCTCTGCTCTGGCTTATTCAATTGCAGTCTTCTTTCTGCCTTTGAAAATTAAATAAAATCTGCCAAGTTCTGGTTCAGTGATGATAGTTTTTTTTTTAAACATTGTTATAGATTCACTGCCCCCCTCCCATGTCTTTAGAGTTGTCTCAGTTGGTTAGTGGGAGGGATATACTAAAACAGATGTCCCCTTTAAAATGCTTTAAGCAAGAATGGCATCAAATTTACTTCAAAATTAAAACATTTTTTTGATTCACTTATGTTTACATATGTTAGAATTCATTCTTTTTGGTGTGCAGTTCTATGTGTTTCTAGTTTCTGTGAGCATGTAATTGTGTAGCCACTTTTCTTATAAAGTTAAATGTACATTTAACATATGATCCAGCAATTCCATTCCTAGGCATCTGCCCAAAAGATTTGCATTTTGGAAAAATCATTCTGGTTGCATTACAGAGAATGGATTAGAGGGGGAATCAGGGCTTTGCAGTTAGGTAGACATAAACTAAGGAGTCAGTGGGAATGGAAAGGAAAGGTGATTCATTCATTTGTAGGTTTTTTTTTTGCTTGGAAGGTGATTCGCTTTTATTTATTTTGCCAGTGAATGTGTAAGAGCAACATATACATTCTTTTGTCATCTATTTAGGAAAAATTTTGAAAGCTGAAGGATAATGTCGAGCCATATTCACTATGAGATATAAGCCTAAACAAAATTTCTATTCCAAGGAAGAAAAAAAAATCCAGTTTTCCCAAAGGAAAACTTTATCTGCTTTCCTTACATTGAAATGCAGGTATTGCTGAAAACCAGTTTTTAATCCTCCACTTGACACACAGCCTGAAGTGTAATTAGCTAAGTTTGCAAGAGGGGGTTATTTTGTTAGGGTCCGAGATGTGTCTTTATCACACAGCAATGTGTTTGTTTGTTTATTTATTTATTTATTTTGGCTGCGTTGGGTCTTTGTTGCTGCGCGCAGGGTTTCTCTAGTTGCAGCGAGCGGGGCTACTCTTGTGCGGGTATCTCATTGCAGCGACCTCTCTTGTTGCAGAGCCTGGGCTCTAGGCACGCGGGCTTCAGTAGTTGTGGCACACGGGCTCAGTAGTTGTGGCTCGTGGGCTCTAGAGCGCAGGCTCAGTAGTTGTGATGCACGGGCTTAGTTGCTCTGCGGCATGTGGGATCTTCCTGGACCAGGGCTCGAACCCGTGTCCCCTGCATTGGCAGGCGGATTCTTAACCACTGTGCCACCAGGGAAGTCCCGCAATGTGCTTTTTACAAGCAGACTTGTGGACCATGACTAAAGGACATGTACAGATTCCAGTTCAATACATGACAAGGCATTTAAGGGGCTGCCAATAGAGCTGACTTTTTGATTATTCTAGAAAGTAGAGACTCATCAACGAACACAGTAATCCCACTCTGCAAAGCTGGAGGCTGGCTAAAAGGAGCATTCCCACCAGACTTTCTGTGCCATAGCAAAGGAGATGCAGAGTCTGTGGCTGGGTACACTAAGACATTGTTAGACCTACTGTACAACTGTGCACTTCATAACAGGGTAAAATTGCAGTAGTAAATTGTCTAACATTTTTCTGAGGTTATATTCCATAAGCTTAAAATTCAGATGTACTTATTTAAAGCATTCAAAACATTGGGTTCTAAGAATGTTTATGCATAAGGTTAATATCTGCCCTATAGAGATTTATATATTTTTGCACAAATACCTCCAGTTTATCTGAATGCATCGGTTTTGGACCAGCAGCTCCTGGCATTGGGAGAGGTGGGTTTCCAGAAATCAGCACAGCTACATTTGGTAAAAGTTTGGCAGGGACCAGGCCCATCCCAGGATGAGGTAAGTAGGGATTGAAAGCCATGGCAGGATTAGCTTCCAGGGATGGAGTCACAGGAAAAGAAGTAAGTGATGACATTTGAGCATTTTGGAGCATAAACTGTATCTTCTGGGTGAACATGGCTGCAGCAGTCTTTTGTTGAATCAGATTGTTCCGTCCATTAATTTCCAGCTGCATTTTTAAATGTGGAGGAGGGTGAAGGTACTTGCAGTTCTCTCTAGCACACCGACCCTTAAGGTCATAAGCAGCCCCCTCCATGGAATCAGCCCAGGCTCTACTAGGCCTTCAGTTGCCCGAAGCAAAGCAGAAGGCACTCTCAGCCCCCCATTCATTTGTTTATTCAACAGATACTAATTGAACACAGTATTGGACCTGGGTATACAGTGGTGAACAGAGCAAACGTGAACTTTTCCCTTATAAAATTTCAGTCCAGTGGGTGAGCAAACCTTTAACAAATATCTTTTTAAAAATTAGAAGTGTTGAAGAGAACAGGATACTATATGAAAAAAATAGCAGGTTTGAGAGATGATAAGGAGGTAGGAACTTCATTTGTATTTGTTGAGGAATAGAAACATTCCAAGGATAAAAGAGTTGTTTGACAAAAGGATAAGCATGGGAATTTTAATGTTAACTCTTTTTTCCAACTCAAAGCTTATTTCAGGAAAATAGCTTTATGTGTTCACGGGAGTACTCAGATCTATTTGTCATGTCATCTGTATTATGCAGATAATCAAACTGCTTTCTAATGTTGTTGGGATTAGATAAAATACTTCATGTTAAAGCTGCAAGCACAGCTATTAACTTCATATGATTGCACTGAAGATTAGATGAGTTGCTGCTTGTAAAAGGCTTAATTAAAATAATATCTGATAAATAATAAACTCAATAAATATTTAGCTGTTTTTATTGTCAGAAAATGTTGGTGGGTATCATCATTTTCACCATATGTTAGACCATGGTTTTCTCTCTACCTAATTAGTCTTTCCTTTTCTTTTTGTAGAATGTTTTCATTGGCAGTAAAGCCAATTCTTCTAGTTTTCTTCTAATCGATCTACATTTTCAGAATGAAAACAAAAACTTGTATGTGTTTAATTGTTTATAAATATATACATGAATTAGAAAAATTAATTTGCCTTGACCTCTTGAACAGAATGAAAAATATTAATAGGCCAGACTCTTAAACAGCTTTTGATGATGCTTAGTTTTATTAACCTTTTTCTTTTTTCTTTCCTACTTCTATTTCTTTTTAAACCATTAGGAACATGTTTGACAAGTTGAACCGTGATGCCTTTCAGATAGTTTCTTATTTTTTGTTTCAAACGCTTGACCAGTCTCTCACTAAAGAAGTTTTCAAGTGAGTAAAAGTTATTTCATTTTCTTTTTGTAGGGGATTTAAAAAGGGATTAAGACTTTATATAAGCCAGAATTTCAACTTTGGACTTCAACTATTATTTTGAATGGATGTTATAAAAATTAGGCTTGAGTCTTACAAATTTAGTACTTAACCTTTATAAATCTGAGTGATTTTTTTTTGTAAAATTATTGTAAATTAAAATAAAAATATAAAAATGTGAATATTCACTAGCCTTGGTTCTAAGTTATTTTGCATGTGATTTGGGTTTCATCTATAAGAAAAAGTGTTCAAATTTGTTTTAATATTTATATTGTGCCCTCATCCTCTTATATAGTAAGTCCATTGTTTAGGGCATTGTTTTTATTTGTGGTAATTTATTTTTAATATTTTGCCTTCAGTTAAAGTTATGAGTGACCAGGAGAACAAGTGTATTTGAAACATATTTTCGAAATCCCTATCATTAAGGTATAGGGCGTCCTCTGCTCAAATAAAAATAGATTTTTTGATTTTTTTTCTAGATTATAAACAAAATACAGCTTACTTTAACCAGTTCAGCAAATACAGGAAACGTTAAAGAAGGAAGTAAAAATTATTCCTAAACCCAACTAGAGAATATCACTGTTGACATTCCAGCTTTTTAGTCTTTTTTTCTTTGCATACTTAATTTTTTTCTATGAATATAGCATGTAAGTTATGCTATAGAAATACAAAAAAAAATGGGGCCCTAATCAAATAATTGCCTCATAATAAAAATTTAGACAAAACATTATAAGGAGAAAGCAATAGGCAAATTTTAAAGTTCATTATTTTTGACTAAAACTGAATTTTTAATAATTTCATATCTTGTTTGTCCACAAAACAGTAGCACCCCTCACTGTAATATAGGTTATCTCTAGGGGTCATGATCTCTTATGCCATTCTTTCTGTGCTTTTCATGTGTAACCATGTGTTTTTCTCTTTTTCCCCAGGCATTAATTATTATCCTAATTTATTTATACCATCTTTATGCATTAGTCCAGTGAATTCATTGAGAGTGTTGTCTTCTTTAGCTGATTTTCAGTAATTTTAATAGTGATTCTCCCTATATTTAACTTATATATTCATTGATAATTTGCACTAAACTGAATTCAACTCTATAGATATTCATAAAGAAAAAGACCTAATTTCTTACAGGTTGGTGTTTCTCTTTAGTTGAAATTTATGAATGTTAGCCTTGATTTAGCATTAATATTTCTAGTATAGGAGATAATTTTGATGTTTTAAAGTTTTGCTGAGTTTGCTTTTTTATTCATAATTCTAATTTTTATTTTTGTTTTAAAGACTTTGTTGGCCTCCATTTGACCAAAAAAGTGATACTGAATTCCGAAAACATTGCTGTGAATGGTTAAAAAAGATTTCTGTAAGTATTTTCTTTCTGAAAGGTGCAAACGTTTAAGAGGTAATTTTTTTTCAGGCTTTATTGAGGTACATTAATTTTTTTAGAGGTGAAATCTTTTTAGTGCTTTTATGCTAACAGTATAAGCAAGAAATACTAATCAGGATAATACTTTCTGGTGGTTTTTGGTTGGGATTCTATATTTCTGGGAAGCCAGCTTTGTTGGCTAAGTGCATTAGAAATAGGTTTTTGAGTTCCTGGGAATTTATATCACAGTTTCTGTTTAAAGAAAAATTTTTTTTTACCATAGATTATTTTAGCTTATGTCCCCAAATAGTATCAATAATTGTGGCTTTAAATTTTAATTGCTTTTTGTGACTGAGTCCACCAAGAGTTTAGAAGGATTCAAAAATTCAACTTGTGGTTCAAATGGAATAATTCTGGTAAACCCTGTTATGCTTCAAAACAGTGTGATGTAAATATAAAGGTTGTTGTTGTTAAGGTCTTCAAATCATCTTGTTTCTTTTTTCCATAGGCTGAATGTGGAAGTAGCTTCCCTCAAGTTGTTGGTTCACTATTTCTTTCTCCTGGTGGTCCTAAGTTTATTCATCTGATGTATCACTTTGCAAGATTTGTTGCAATAAATTATATAAAAACCCATTCTAAAAGTAAGTTAAGCTCACAGTAGGAGTTTTTTTTGTTTTGATTCTTAAGTTTTTATTATTTTTTATAATTTGTAAATCATTAAGAGATTTTAATAAAATAAAATAAGATAAAAATATTACTTTACCTCAAAAGGCAAATGGTTAATATTTTATTGGAACTGTAGTTTGAAATCCTCTTGTAATGAACATAGGTAGCAATACAGATTATTTTCTTATGTTCTAATACAGGGGTTGGGAAACATTTTCTGTGTAAGGCCTGACAGTAAATATTTTATACTTTGTGAACCACATAAGAGTGTCTGTCACATATACCTGTTTGTGAGGGTTGTTAAATTTTTATTTTTTGTAATATAACCCCTTAAAATGTAGAAAGCAGTTCTAGCTTTCTGATCTCAGAAAAACAGCCAGTGGGCCAGGTTAGACCTGCAGGTTATAGTTTGCCTATAATTCATTGTATTAAATGTTGTGTTGAATTTGTTAGAGATTTATTTTGGCTACTGGCAATGTGTTGGAATATTTTGGTTCACAATTGCTGTTTTAAAGGGATTTGATCTATTTGCTAAATTATAGAAACAAAATATTGGATTTTTCACCTAAGACTTAAAAGAATGCTATTTGTAGCTTACTAAGTATGCTGCTCAGTTTAATTGAGTTATGCTCATAAAACATGGGAGGTAAAAGCTGGAAAAGTTGATGCAATAATAGCCCATCTTCCAATTTCTAGAGACAACCATTGCTTATATTTTGGTTTGTTTTCTTTTAGGTGTTTTTGTTGTTGTTGTTGTTTTTTTAAATGCACATATTATATGTTTTAATTATTTTGAATAAATGATAGATTCTCATGATTCAAAAATCAGGAAGTGAAAAGTGTGTCTTCCATCTCTAACTACCTAGTTTCCCTTCCCAGAAGCAACCATTGTAATGAATAATACTAGCAAATGTGTATATATTCTGTTTTTTAAACCCTAAATGGTGACATACGTCTGGGTTTGAATCTTGTGTTTTTTATGCAGCAGTGTCTATTGGAGATCATCCCATGTCAGTTCATAGATCTTCCTTACTCTGTCTCTCTCTTAAGAACTGCATATTTGAATGGATGTGTCATAGTGTATTTAATCACACATTTGTTCTGAAATCAGCTCTGCTGACAGACAGTTGGCTTTTTTCCTAATCTTTTGCTATAAAAATAATGCTACAGTGACAAACTTTATACATATATCATTTTGTGTATGTACAAGTATATATTGTATGTGTGTGTGTGTATACATATATATGTATATATGCACTCAAACACATACCTTTTTTCCAGTTTATCTTCTGTGTGTGATTTTTTAAAACATGTACATGTGATCTTGCTTTATAAGCATTTACATATTTTATTTATTTATTTTTAAAATTTATTTATTTATTTATTTTTTGTGGTACGCGGGCCTCTCACTGTTGTGGCCTCTCCCGTTGTGGAGCACAGGCTCTGGACGCGCAGGCTCAGCAGCCATGGCTCATGGGCCCAGCCACTCCGCGGCACGTGGGATCTTCCTGGACCGGGGCACGAACCCGTGTCCCCCGCATCGGCAGGCGGACTCTCAACCACTGCGCCACCAGGGAAGCCCTACGTATTTTAAATTTAATGTAACATAAGCATTTTACCAGCTTTTCTGTTAGATTTATTCCAGTTACATGTAACCCAAACTATTTTATATGAATTATGTGTATTTGGATTTGGCAAGATTTATTGTACATAAGGCTTTTAAGCATGGGTTGTCATATTTCTCATTTAAAGCAGTTTCATTCAACATATTCAGTCTCTAGGTGACTTCTACATCCAGCGAACTCATCCCCTGTTAAATATTTAGGCGTTTTGGTTATTTCTTTGCGGGTAATCTAGGACCTGGATTTACAATGTTAAGTATGGTGTGGGGTCACTCTTTTCCAGAATATCCATCTTTATTGTATTGAGCCATCTTAAAGTAGGATTTATTACATTTTATTACAGGTGAAAACCTGGACTCTCAAATGTTTAGATGGATTGTTGTCAGGGTCTGCTTTGATCATTAGTAACATAGCCAAGAATTACTTGAGAAATAGAGATTGGTTTTATTTGGTTGTCTTGTCCTGTTGATCTTACTAGGAAGAAAAGTACGCTGATGGCAGCAATGAAGGTGATGTGATCTCACCTCATCTCTTTTAATTGATTTTCTTCCTTTGTTAAAAGATCAGTTGAGAAGTTGCTTATGTGTGATGATGTATTTGTTCATGGATGTATCACGCTGTGATAATAAGAATTACTTGGGGCACATGGACTCTGAGAATTTTTAATTATGTAAAATAACTCAACTTCAGATATCCTTTTTTATTGCCTCATTTAAAAATAGGTCATCCTTGCTTTTGCTGAAATTAGTTGTATCTTTTTGTGTATGTGGCATGCCAGCTCTTAAGGAGTTGTTAGTTAAATGAGGTTGTTAATCTCTCAGTAATCTCACACTTTTATATTTATTAGCTTGTACGTCTAAGTTTTGTGTATTTTATTTGTGTTCTGTGTAGATTCTTCTGTACATTTTACAGAGACATTTAACATAAAGCCACAAGATTTGCACAAGTGCATTGCCAGATGCCACGTAGCACGTAACAGATTTTTACAAATTTTGCAAAGAGAAGATTATGTTACCCGAAAATACCAGGAAAATGCACAGTAAGTAATACTGTGATAGTTAGAAAACTGTGATAGTTAGAAAATGTAAATTCCTTTCTTTATGAACAAATGTCATCAGTATCCTTTTTTTTAACCCATTGGTGTATGCACTTTATTTTTAATTCTATCAATATTTATTTATTTATTTAATTTATTTTTGGCTGCGTTGGGTCTTCGTTGCTGTGCGCGGGCTTTCTCTAGTTGCGGTGAGTGGGGGCTACTCTTCATTGTGGTGCACGGGCTGTTCATTGCGGTGGCTTCTCTTGTTGTGGAGCATGGGTTCTAGGCGTGCGGGCTTCAGTAGTTGTGGCACATGGGCTTAGTTGCTCCGCAGCATGTGGGATCATCCCGGACCAGGGCTCGAACCCGTGTCCCCTCCACTGGCAGGCAGATTCTTAACTACTGCGCCACCAGGGAAGTCCCTCATCAGTATTCTTTCAATGGCAATAATTCATGTCTACCTCAAAACCCCCTGGCTGTTATCTTTCCTTTTTTTTTTTTTTTCCCCCCTCGGTACGCGGGCCTCTCACTGTTGTGGCCTCTCCCGTTGCAGAGCACAGGCTCTGGATGCGCAGGCTCAGCAGCCATGGCTCACGGGCCCAGCTGCTCCGCGGCATGTGGGATCTTCCTAGACCAGGGCATGAACCCGAGTCCCCTGCATCGGTAGGCAGACTCTCAACCACTGTGCCGCCAGGGAAGCCCCTATCTTTCCATTTTAAAGCCTGATAACTTCTGAATAAAGTGTTTTATAACTTTAGGCATACTGTAAATGAAAATTTAGAGAAAAGGAAGATATCATTTTAGTTCAAAAACTCAATTTCTTTAGGTGCTTTTTCTTTTAAACATGGAAATAAATTTTTAAGCTGTAATTATAGTGCTCATTCTATTTTGTATCCTTTTTTCTCTTAATATTTCATTCTATAAATTTTTCCATACTGCCATAATGTATTACTTTTAATTTCTACTTAGTGTCTTAGTTGAAGAGGTATTCCATAGTTTCTTTAGCCATTTTATACTGTCTTACATTTACATTCATCTATTCAGCACTTTTCTTTCTTGAGTTACTTCTGTGTGCTGGATATTGGTTATACACTAGTCCTACAGCATTAAACAAGACAAGCAAGGTTCTTACTCTCTAGACATAAATTGTGTCCAATTTTTTACAATTATAAACAACTATAGTAAGATAACTTTTTAAATGCTGTTTTCTATTCCCAAAGCTACAGAATCCTTTGACATCTCCTTAAAACTACAATGTTGCCTGTTTTAGGTAACATTTAAAATTATCCCCATGGTATGTGAGATAAGGATAAGAGAGCAGAGTAGTCTTAACTGACTTCCAACATTTTTACTTGAAGTCAGAGAGTATATGAGCCAAGAAGTCCTGGTCCATTTCAATAGCCGCGTATATGTTAGACCACTCCTGTAAGTCTTAAAGGGAGTCTGGAGTCCCTTTATGACTGTCTGCTGGGTATAATTGGAAGAGTAGTCCTCAGAGGCCTTGAGCAAAGATATGAAATGAGGGAAAATATCAAAGCGGGCTATACTAGTTAGTTGTAATAGATTTACAGTTGTCATTTTGTATGTTTTCTTCCAGATTATCAGTTAAACAAATACAGAACTTGAGATCAGAATGTATAGGACAGCAAAACGAGATAAAAAAGTAAGTGACTTTTAGAGTTGAAAGTTCCTTGAGATACTAGTTTAGCTTCCTGCATGTTACCGGTAAGGAAACTGAGATTAGTTAAAATAACATATCAATAGCTAGTTGATAATAGGATGGGAACATAATTCTGATTCCTAGTCCAGTTCTTCTAATAAGTTATGATAGCTTTGAGCTTGAATTTTATTTTTGCTTTTAATAGGTGGTTGTTAGCAGGTGGGTTTGCAGATTAATTAGCTCTTTGGATGGTAAATTACCATATGGTTTTTTTATTGACTAATGAGATTATTTAATTTTTAACTAGAATGGAACCCTATGATGACCAAAGTAATATACAAGAGAAAATTCAAAAGGTGAGACTTTTTTTTTTGAATTTTATTTTATTTATTTTTTATACAACACGTTCTTATTAGTTATGTATTTTATACATATAGTGTGTATATGTCAATCCCGATCTCCCAGTTCATCGCACCCCACCCCCCATTCCCCCCTTGGTGTCCATATGTTTGTTCTCTACATCTGTGTCTCTATTTCTGCCTTGCATACTGGTTCATCTGTACCATTTTTCTAGATTCCACATGTATGTGTTAATGTATATTTGTTTTTCTCTTTCTGGCTTACTTCACTCCGTGTAAGACAGTCTCTACGTCCTTCCACGTCTCTACAAATGACCCAGTTTCGTTCCTTTTTATGGCTGAGTAATAATTCATTGTATATATGTACCACATCTTCTTTATCCATTCATCTGTTGATGGGCGTTTAGGTTGCTTCCATGACCTGGCTATTGTAAATAGTGCTGCAGTGAACATTGGGGTGCATGTGTCTTTTTGAATTATGGTTTTCTCTGAGTATATGCCCAGTAGTGGGATTGCTGGGTCATATGGTAATTCTGTTTTTAGTTTTTTAAGGAACCTCCATACTGTTCTCCATAGTGGCTGAACATAGTGGCTCCATACTGTTCTCCACCAACAGTGCAAGAGGGTTCCCTTTTCTCCACACCCTCTCCAGCACTTATTGTTTATAGATTTTCTGATGATGCCCATTCTAACCGGTGTGAAGTGATACTTCATTGTAGTTTCGATTTACATTTCTCTAATAATTAGTGGTGTTGAGCAGCTTTTCATGTGCCTCTTGGCCATCTGTATGTCTTCTTTGGAGAGATGTCTATTTAGGTCTTCTGCTCATTTTTTAATTGGGTTGTTTGTTTTTTTAATATTGAGCTGCATGAGCTGTATATATATTTTGGAGATTATTCCTTTGTCCATTAATTTGTTTGCAAATATTTTCTCCCATTCTGAGGGTTGTCTTTTCGTCTTGTTTGTAGTTTCCTTTGCTGTGCAAGAGCTTTCAAGTTTCATTAGGTCCCATTTGTTTATTTTTGTTTTTATTTCCATTACTCTAGGAGGTGGGTCAAAAAAGATCTTGCTGTGGTTTATGTCAGAGTGTTCTTCCTGTTTAAGAGTTTTATAGTGTCTGGTCTCACATTTAGGTCTTTAATCCATTTTGAGTTTATTTGTGTATGGTGTTAGGCAGTGTTCTAATTTCATTCTTTTACATGTCCAGTTTTCCCAGCACTGTTTATTGAAGAGATTGTCTTTTCTCCATTGTATATCCTTGCTTCCTTTGGCATAGATTATCTGACCGTAGGTGAGTGGGTTTATCTGTGGGCTTTCTATCCTGTTCCATTGATCGATATTTCTCTTTTTGTGCCACTACCATATTGTCTTGATTACTGTAGCTTTGTAGTATAGTCTGAAGTCAGGGAGCCTGATTCCTCCAGGTCCATTTTTCTTTCTCAAGTTTGCTTTGGCTATTCGGAGTCTTTTGTGTTTCCATACAAATTGTAAACTTCTGTTCTAATTCTGTGAGAAGTGCTATTGGTAACTTGATAGGGATTGCATTGAATCTGTCAATTACTTTGGGTAGTATAGTCATTTTCACAATGTTGTTTCTTCCAATCCAAGAATATGGTATATCTCTTCATCTGTTTGTGTCATCTTTAATTTCTTTCATCAGTGTCTTATAGTTCTCTGAGTACAGTTCTTCTACCTTCTTAGGTAGGTTTATTCCTAGGTATTTTATTCTTTTTGTTGCAATGGTGAATGGGATTGTTTCCTTAATTTCTCTTTCTGAGAGACTTTTTTTTTTTTTTTTTTTTTGTGGTACGCGGGCCTCTCACTGTTGTGGCCTCTCCTGCCGCGGAGCACAGGCTCCGGACGCGCAGGCTCAGTGGCCATGGCTCACGGGCCCAGCCGCTCCGTGGCATGTGGGATCTTCCCGGACCGGGGAACGAACCCGTGTCCCCTGCATCCACAGGCAGACTCTCAACCACTGCGCCACCAGGGAAGCCCCAAGACAACTTTTGAAGGGAGGAATTTAATCTTTCTTTTGTGTTATGCAGTGTTTACTTAATTGAACTCGTATATCTCTCTTTGTAGCAGTGTTTTCGTTTGTTTTTCTTTTTTTTACTCATTATAAGTGACATATGTATAAAAGTATTAACAGAGTGCCTTTAGAACACTTGAATATAATGGAAAAATTAGCTTATAATCTATCAGACTAAATATATACAAAAGCGGTTTTAAATTAACCAGTTTAAATTTGGTTAATTTAAAATCTTTCATGCCAGCAGGGAAAATTCAGCTTGATTCTAACTTAATCAGTAATATTTATCTAATAAAATACATTACGTGAAGGCAGATGGTAAGTATGGAAGAACGATGAGAAGTCATGTTGAGGCTGACATGGCAGTAGAGAGGAATCTGGCAGATATAAATGATCTGAGGCTTTCAGAGGTTGGCTTTAACAAATGTGGGTAGGAGTGTTTTCTTATACCTTTGTGTTTGGATGAAATGTCTCTCAAGCTCTTTTGATTCCATGGTCACCAAGCTGCCTTGGGGTATTAATTTGGCTTTTTAGGCACTTTGTCACTGGAAAAGGTGAGTGCCCTCCTCAGGTAGTAATTATTCATTAATTCAGTGAATATTTATTGATCAACTGCCATTTGCTAGGCATTCTTCTAGATATTATGGACTAGAGCACTGAAGAAAACAGGCAGAGTCACTTCCTTTATGGAGCTTCCAGTTTAGTGAATATGAATATTCCTATCGCTGAATGTAGTATCTTTGATTGTAGGCTTAATAGGTTAGGTTGGTATGAAACCCGTTAAGAGTTTTCATAGCAGTCTCTCTTGAGTTTGGGTAATGTTCAGTTTTCCCTGAGTCCAGTCAACTTTGAGCCATTGAGAAGGTAAACTTTCTAGATTTGAAAAATCTGAGAACCAGATCCTGGATCTTTGTATGTTCACCAAGGAAATGCCATCCTATGAGATCTTTAGATGGCCAGCCAATGAGTCTTCCTTTGGGGAAACAACTTTACTTTGTACTGTGAGAAGACACAGACACTAACACAAATATAATTAGTGTATTTCCCCTCCTCTTTCCCACTTAAGTAAATTCTTTTGAGGCATAACATACATATAAAGACGTGCAAAAATTGTAAGTGTGAAGCTTGACAAAATTCACAAAGTGGACACATCCGTGTAACCAGCATCCAGTTAAAGAAACAGAATGTTACCGTCACCCCAGGAGCATTGAGCCCCCTTTCTTTCATGACCATTTCCTTCCAAGAGTAAACACTATCCTCACTTCTTTTTTTGTTTGTTTGTTTTTTTAAAATTAATTTATTTAATTTATTTTTGGCTGTATTGGGTCCTCATTGCTGCATGCAGGCTTTCTCTAGTTGTGGCGAGTGGGGGCTACTCTTTCTTGTGATGTGTGGGCGTGAGCTTCTTATTGCGATGGCTTCTCTAGTTGCAGAGCATGGGCTCTAGGCACACAGGCTTCAGTAGTTGTGGCATGTAGGCTCAGTAGTTGTGGCTCGCAGCCTCCAGAGTGCAGGCTCAGTAGTTGTGGCGCACGGGCTTAGTTGCTCTGCGGCATGTGGGATCTTCCTGGACCAGGGATCGAACCCGTGTCCCTGCATTGGCAGGCAGATTCTTAACCACTGCACCACCAGGGAAGCTCTATCCTCACTTCCTATGCTAAAGATTAATTTTGCCCGTTCTTGAACTTTGTGTAAATGGGGAGTGTATAGAATATATTCTTTTGTGTTCGACTTCTTTCACTCATGCTGTTTTATCCATGCTGTTGTATGTGTTCATTCTCATTGCTGTATAATGTTCTATTTTATGATTAAAGGAAAGTATACTTTTTATTCAAGGTAGTTCTTTGGGTTGATTGCAGTTTTTGAGTATTACAAATAGTGCTGTGAACATTCTTTTATGTGATTTAATAAACATAGCTTAATGCATGGTTTTCAACATTTTAACTTTTTGAAACTTGAATGACTCTTAAAATTGATGTGAGTGTTTTTATTTTCTCCTGAAAATCTTTTATTTTCCCTGATGGCATCTCAGAATACAGGAAATGCTAATTGCATCTCCGTAGTATAAGGTTTCTTAGATATGTTTTGCAAATCATAGTGGGCTAGATTCTCCTGAGAAATTCTTTAAAGTGCCCTTGAAAGTAATATCAGTGCTTTTAGACTGTTAAAATAGTTACTTTTCTTACCAGAAGCCATTCCAGGAATACCTAATTTGTTCCTAGGAATGAGCATATATTTGTATTTTACATATCTTTATGTATAGATTATGTATAGACTTTAATAATTCCTTTGTCTCTGTTTTTGAAGGTTCGGTCTTTGTGGGCTTCAGTGAATGAAACACTCATGGTTTTGGAAAAAGAGAGAGAAGTTGTTAGTTCAGTCCTTAGTGTTGTTAACCAATATACTTTAGATGGAACTAATGTTGCTATCAATATTCCAAGGCTCTTACTTGACAAAATTGAGAAACAAATGTGTCAGGTAAGCATTTGATAATTAAGGGAGCTTTGAGAAAACTCCCTTCACAGAATTTTTTTATATGTTGTATATTGTTTTTCTCACAGTGTTTTTCTACTGTTTTCAGAATTTACCTTTGTGAATATATCTGGTAAGAGGGGTACTGTTAAAGGTGTTTATATTCACATCTATTGACCTTTATTCATTGTCCGAACGTTGTACGGCGCTACATCATATAGTGTAGAGAGTAGAAGGTACTTAGTAGGAAGATGATATGGTACTTAGTTTTTTATAAATTCTCAAAGAGAGCACCAATGATCTCCTGAATGCTAAATTTCTTTTAAAAAACTCTTCTCTCGGTTTTCTTTCGTCTTGATGGTATTAAATGTTTTAAAGTGTTTTCTTCCTTTAGCTTTTGTGACCTCAGTGTTGTTGTCTTCCTGTGGTGTTTCAGACTGCTGTCTCCAGTTTTCCACTGGTTCCTTTTTCTCTAACTTTTAAATGAACATGTTCCCCATGGTTCCTTTAATGGCCCCTTTTCTTTCCCACATTATAAATCCATCTGTATTTTCTTACCCAATTCCATGGCTTCATCAGCCTCCTATACAATAATATTACCAGATTGGTATTTCCAGTCTCTCCCCTTCAACTCAAACTACATCAAATTATTTCCACTTGCTTATGGGACATTTCCATCTGAATAGCCTACGTTTATTTTTCTTAGTAAACTTAAAATTTTTTGAGCATCTCCTATGTGCCAGATATTATTATAGTGAAGGGGATATAAAGATAAAATATTGTTGTGACCCTGAAGAGTTTTCACTTTAATAGGTAACATGTCAGGCACTTCAAATTCAGAGTACATAAAAATCAGGATCTGTAAACTCAGATTCCTACAGGGGCTAGGCAGGTAATACTATATAGATGAAGTATGCTAATTATGTGTAACAATAGGGGTAAAGTAGGAAATGATGAGATCTTTGGGGTACTAATTTTGTGTGAAATCTGTGATTTTAAAAAATATTAGCAACTAATTCAGATGATTTTAAAACATTGGAACTGTGTAGGCCAAATAAACATGTCTTAAGTTTGGAATCAACGTTTAGGGGTCCTTTAATTTGCAACTTTTGGTAAAACATGAATTCATGATCTTTCTCCAAACCTGATCTTTCTCCTCAGTCTTTATTTTGCTTTCCATTTATTTGCATTTCTTTTATTCTAGTTTCAGCTTTTTTGCATGATATACAAGTGTAGCATGGTGTGTTAATTCTTCCACAGTAGTTTTCTTTGGGCCAGAATTATTTACATAGTTTTATTTTTGGGTAGACAGTCGTTCTTTTTTTTCCACTCTTTTTTAAGGTAACCTTTTTATATAATAGTGAAAAATGTAAATATATTTTTGTAGCATTTTTACTATGTTAACAATCTATAGTTCACTACTTTTTTTTTTCAGTTGCACATAGGAAATGTTTATGAGGCTGGAAAATTGAATCTCTTAACAGTTATTCAGTTATTAAATGAAGTCTTGAAAGTAATGAAATATGAACATTGTCAGGCTAACCAAGCAAGACTGACAATAGACCTTCACTTCCTTGAAAAAGAGACCAAAGTTCAGAGAGAAAGATTGTCAGATCTGAAGCATATGAGGTACACTAGAAAGATCTTCTGTTATTTCACTGGGGTAGGAGTAGGGTGGTTTTGATAATTTCTCAGCACAACTCTTGTTTAGTTAACAACTCAGTAGCTTTGGCAAACAAGTGTGAAAATTTTACTCGTACTCAAAAACCTTATGTCACCAACTTCTAGAGAGACACATGAAGTAGCAAGGAAAATTAATGTAGTTTTCTTTTGTCTGGAGTATATTATTTGCCCTGAGTGATAATTCTTTATCAAATAATTCTGACTTTTCTCTAGCTTTTCTTTTGTAGGGTCTACTAATAGAACTAGGTTTTAAAAAATTTGTTTATATTGAGCAGGGTGACCGGGAGGTATGGGTTCTCTTTAGAAATGGATAGAGAGTAGGAGTAGAATTTCAACTTGAGTTCAGAACCAGGAAAAAATTGTATGGGATTGGCCAAAAAGTTCGTTTGGGTAACATCTTAGGGAAAAACCCGAACGAACTTTTTGGCCAACCCAATATTTTTAAAGATAAATAGGGTACAGATGTATGATTGCTATTTGGTATTAAAAGGAAACAAGGTATTTTAGATTCTGAACTCTCAATGGGAGAGTTTATGCAATTTAGGTGTGCTGAATTGGTTGAACTTTCAGTTATACTTTCTGCCCTTTCTCTACGAGCTATAATATTCTTACTTCAACACTTTTTCTCAGTGCTTCTTTTTATATATTCATGTTTTGAATGAAGTTCTTTTTTATGCCGTTACAGGTATAAAATAAAAGAAGATGTCTCAACTATAAAACATTCTATTGTTGAAAAACAAGAAGAATGGCATAAAAATTGGAAAGAATTTCTCGGCCTGTCTCCTTTCAGTCTAATAAAAGGTTGGACTCCAGTAAGTAATATTGACTTGACTTTTGGAGAGTAGTTTAATCTCTTGCAAACTCTTGATTTATCATGGTACAAATGACCTGGAAATGCTATATGTGTGTATGCTTCTCATCTTTGCATCTGAGCCTAAGTTCAAATATTTCGGTTTCTGTGATTTTTCTAAATACATATTAGAATGTTCATTAAGCTGCTGTTGTGATATAGTTTATATTTTTAGATTCAGTGGATTGTATTAAAAAGAAAATGAGATCGGGGAGAAGCTGGCGCTGAGGCTCAAGTCGCCTGTGGGGGCTGAGCCTGCTGTCTACCTGTGGCCGCTGCCGGTCTACGACAAACCTCACGATGTTGCTCACGAAATCCTCGAGACCATCCGGCTCAAAGATTTGGAAAGAGATAGTTTAGCAGAAAAGGAATGCATGAAGGAGAAGTGGAATCTCTTGCATGAATTTCTGCAGACAGAAAAAAAGAATCAGTTATGTGACTTGGAAACCAAATTACATAAAGAAGAATTATCAGAGGAGGGCTACCTGGCACAAGTCAAATACCTTTTTTTTTTTTTTTTTTTTTGCGGTACGCGGGCCTCTCACTGTTGTGGCCTCTCCCGTTGCGGAGCACAGGCTCTGGACGCGCACGCTCAGCGGCTGTGGCTCACGGGCCCAGCCGCTCCGCGGCATGTGGGATCTTCCCAGACCGGGGCACAAACCCGCGTTCCCTGTATTGGCAGGCGGACTCTCAACCACTGCACCACCAGGGAAGCCCCAAATCCCTTTTAAATAAAGATTTGTCCTTGGAGAATGGAGCTCATGCTTTCAGTCGGGAAGTGAATGGATGTGTAGAAAACGGGAGCCAGACAAGTGGTGAGGACCACAGAGTGGAAATAGCAGAGAAGAACAAGTCCCCCAGACCTGTTTCCAAACTGCATGCCCAGGAGAAGCAAGTCCGATGGAGAAACAAAATCTGAAGTCTCATGTAGCCCCAGGATTACAAGGCAAACTACCAGGCAGACCACCGTCACATCTCATTTCACAGGGGGCCCTGCCAAACGGAAGCCTGAGGAAGACACTGAAAAAGCAAAATCAGATGATTCTGTCGATGAAGAAGAAAAAGACCAGGAGGAAAAGAGACGTAGAGTTACATCCAGAGAACAAGTTGCTGGACTGCTCCCTGCAGAAGAACCGGGAAGAGTAAGACCAGGAACACACGTAGAAGAAGAAGAAAGAGATGATAAAGTAAAGCCTGGTCACCTCCAGGAAGAAAAGAGACTCAGAAGTCAAACCGAAGGACTAACACCTAAACAGAAATCTAAGGAGGAGCCAGACAGAGATGCGAGGCCCAGAGGAGCTCAGGCTGAAATGAATGAAGGAGAAGACAAAGATGAAAAGAGGCACAAAAGTGAACCCAAACATCTAGCTAGCAAACGGAGACCAGAAGTAAAAGAACCTGAAAGAGTAAAACCACAAGTTTCTGATGAGAAAGATGAGGATGAAAAGGTAACAAACGCACATGGTAAACACAGCAGTTCGACATGGTAAAGTTCCCCGTCAGAGCGAAGGGACCTGGACCGTATCCTCTGGGGGTCTGTGCATGCCCGAAGATGCAGAACATGAAGAACACTCAGTCCCCTGTGCAATCTAACAGCTCTAGTCCACATGTCTCACCCCAAACCCAGGACACTAGACCTACTAGAGCAGGAAGCAAAAATATGGTAGGACTCCTCGGAATGGCTGAGCCTTTGACCAAAGACCAAGCCCCACAGTCCCTATGAACACGTTGAGAATTTAGTTTGTTGCAAAGCAGTGCTCTGAGCTTCACAGCTATGGCGGGGGTGGGGGTGGGGGTGAGTCTCCATGGGACACACCCCGGCTAGAAGTCCCGAGTGGCATTTAATAAGTGACTCAAACAAGGACAATGTGCAATCCTCTTTTAATACTTCTGATCTCGGTGAAGAGCAAGTCTCACTTTGTTGCCAGTGCATCTCAAACCTTTCCATGCAGTTGGTTCATCTTTCAACAAAGACAACAGGATTTAGGTCCAGAGTTTTTGGCCAGTAACAGTAAGGATTACAATTTAAAAAAAAAAGAAATTGAGACATTCCTCTTTATTTTAGGTACTATTACATTTGAGGCATAGTTGGAGGGCAAAGTAGTCCTCTTGTTCCTAATATCATACTCCTTAGTTTAAAAATAGTTACAGGATAATTTGTATGTTTGCTAATTCTTTCTTCGTTAGGGAAAAAAAAACCATCCATTCCTAGGTTTGCTTAGTATTGTTACTGTGGTACTGAGTAAAGTGTGTATATTTCAAAATAACAAATTCTGTGTTTTAAGGCTGTGGATCTTTTACCACCTATGTCTCCCCTTTCGTTTGATCCTGCCTCAGAAGAAGCATATGAGAAGAGTATTCTTTTGCAGTACCCTGCTTCACTTCCAGGTTGGTTATTTTTTCTCTTTTAAACTTCAGTCTCATTAATATTTCTCACTGTGATAACAGTTCTTTTATAAACTTTCATGTTTTTTTTTTCCCAGTTATTTACTGTGGTGAAATGCACAAAGCATTTCAGTCATATGAGCCTCCGTTAACATAAGGCTTTTTGTGTCTCCTTTCTTTCAGTTGCACAGCTTTTTACTTTGCACAGTGTTTTCAAGGTTTATCCAAGTTGTAGCATGTATCGATACTTCATTACTTTGTTTGAATACATTCTGTTGTATGATTGAATCGAATTTTGTTGATCTGTTTGTCCTTTGATGGACATTTGGGTTATTTCCACCATCTGGCTATTATGAGTAATGCTGCTATAAATGTTCACTTACAAGTTTTGTGTAGAAGCCCACAATTTTTTAACATGAAAGAATAGTACAGTAATTACCTGAATACTTAACTGTTGCTTGTTTCAGCAGTTGAGATTTTTGCTTTAAATGTGTATGTTTGTTTGCTAAACCATGTAAGTCTGAGACCTTAACACTTCACTCTGTTTCAGCATGCATTCCCATGAAAATAAGGACTTTTTCCTCTTTAATTACCACACTAATGTTACACCTAAAATTAATAATTATCTCAGTTTCCTCAAATATCATACCATTATCACACCTAAAAAATTAATTTCTCTACAATATCTAATATCAATTTCATACTCAGTTTCACCAATTGCCTAGTATTTGTGTACAAGAAATTTTTATTGGGTTCAGTAAATGTAAGGTAGATAGGTGGAGGGATAAATGAATAAAAAATGTATGAATTATGTAGCCAATCTGGAGCAGATAATAAGTATAGGCTACAGTTGAGTTTAGGCAGGCCATCGGTCATGGCAGCAGTTAGCACAGGACTTAGGAAGAAAAAGGATGAACACAGCTAGGATAGGTGATTGCTTTGGGAGTCAGGTGTATGTGGGGAGGACACTAGTTGGGAAAGATCATAGACCAGAGAGCAAGGGTCAAGGATAGGTGCCAGCAGAAGAGTAGACACAAAAGACTGCATAGTTTGATGAATGAAAAAGATTTTCAGATACAGAGCATTGCTTATGATGATAGAATTACTTTGATAGTTCTTGGCATATTTGGTTGCCATTGTGTTCTCACTTCAGCATGGAAAGGGCCTTTGTACTCTTGGCATACTTAGTTTAGGCCCTGTGAAACCATGAAATTGTCCTCACGTCCATTTGGAGATTTCTATGTCGCCTTCAGAGTGAGGGAATATTTGTGTCTGTTTATGAAGTTTAGTTAGAAGTCCACATTTTAAAAGTGTTTGATAGGCTCTTTGGGGGTAACCCTTTCCTTCACACATTGCACAGTTTGTACTCTTGGGATTCCTTTTTTTTTTTTTCCTCTAGAGCCTTTGTCTGGGCTGGGGAACCTCAACATTATTTTATACTTTTTGTAGTAAACCACTTTACTTTGCTTAAAGTACAACAGCTTTTTCCCTCCTATACCTTACATATTACATCTTGCTGGAAGTGATTTTTCTTTTCAGTAGTTTTAAAAAATTACATTTTAGCATTATTAAGTACAGGAATATTATAAATACCTGTTTACTGAACACTCTTGTCAAATCTTTGCAGTATTTGCTTTAGTTTTTTTAAAAAGTACTAGTGTAGTTAACCCTTGAGTATCCACCCTTCCTTGAGTATTCTTTTTTTTTTAAATTGCAGTATAGTTGATTTACAATATTTTAGTTTCAGGTGTGCAGAGCATAGTGATTTTGGTTTTTTTTTTTCAGGTTATATTCCATTATAGGCTATTACATGATATTGGCTATAATTCCCTATGCTATACAGTAAATCCTGTTGCTTATCTATTTCATGTATTAAAGTAGTTTGTTATCTGTTAATCTCATACTCCTTTGTCCCTTTCCCCGCTTCCTTCTCCCCTTTGGTAACTGTAAGTTTGCTTTCTGTGTCTGTGAGTCTGTTTCTGTTTCGTATATAAATTCATTTGTATTATTTTTTAGATTTCGCATATAAGTGATATCATATAGTGTTTTTCTCTGACTTATTTCACTAAGCATAATATTCTCTAGGTCCATCCATGTTGCTGCCAGTGGCAATATTTCACTTTTGTATGGCTGAGAAATACCCATTGTGTGTGTATGTGTGTATATATATGCCACATCTTCTTAAGCTAATAATCTGTTGATGGCACTTGCGTTGCTTCCATGTCTTGACTATTGTAAATAGTGCTGCTATGAACATTGGAGTGCATGTGTTTTTTCAAATCAGAGTTTTCGTTTTTCCCGCCCATATACCCAGGAGTGGAATTGCTGGATCATATGGTAGTTCTATTTTTAGATTTTTAAGGAACCTCCATACTGTTCTCCATAGTGGCTGCACCAATTTATATTCCCCCCAACAGTGCAGGAGGGTTCCCTTTTCTCCACATCCTCTCCAGCATTTATTATTTGTAGACTTTTTGATGAGGGCCGTTCTAACAAGTGTGAGGTTGATACCTCATTGTGGTTTTGATTTGCATTTCTCTAATAATTAGTGATGTTGAGCATCTTTTCATGTGCCTGTTGGCTATCTGTATGTCTGCTTTGGAGAAATGTCTATTTAGATCTTCTGCCCTTTTTTTTTGTTTGTTTTTGTTTTTGTTTTGTGGTACATGGGCCTCTCACCGCTGTGGCCTCTCCCATTGTGGAGCACAGGCTCCGGACGCGCAGGCTCAGCAGCCATGGCTCACAGGCCTAGCCGCTCCACAGCATGTGGGATCTTCCCGGATAGGGGCACGAACCCATGTGCCCCTGCATTGGCAGGCGGACTCTCAACCACTGCGCCACCAGGGAAGCCCTGCCCCTTTTTAAAAAAATATTTTATTTATTTATTTGGTTGTACCGGGTCTTAGTCGCAGCAGGCAGGCTCCTTAGTTATGGCACGTGTGCTCCTTAGTTGTGGCTGGTGGGCTCCTTAGTTGCGGCTGGTGGGCTCCTTAGTTATGGTTTGCGGGCTCCTTAGTTGTGGCATGTGAATTTTTAGTTGCGGCATGCATTGATTGGGTTTGTTTTTGTGATATTCATATGTATGAGCTGTTTGTATATTTTGGATATTAACCCCTTGGCCTTGACTGTTCATTCTGCATTTGCAGAGGTAACCACTATCCTAAATCTTAAGTTTATTCTGATGTATGTTTATAAAAATAATTTTACTTTGAATCTAACCATACGTATACTGTTCTGCTGTTCTTAAGTTTATAAATAAAACTTCTCTTATCCCCCAACATGTTCTTTGTAAATGTTTGTTTTTGAACCAGGATCCAAGGAGGATTCACTCACTGTATATGGTTGTTTTGTCCTCTTACTTTTATTCTAGGATAATGCCCTACCCGTTAAAAAAAAAATGACATTGATAGAAATTCTTTTTAACAATCATTGTGTGTGATTTACCAATATATTTACTGATTTTTTTGGTCAGTATTACTTTTGTTCTATTCCTTCCTTTTGAGAGGTATACCTCAAAGTATATCTTTCACTTCTTCTAGTGACAGACCCTGAATAGTAAGATCTCTTAGTCTTTCTTTGAAAATATCTTTGTTTTTACTTATGAATGATAGTTTGGATTCAAGATCAACACTTATTTTTCCTTGGGACTTTAATAATATGATCTCATTGCTTTCTGCCTTCTTTTGTTTTCGAAACATTTGCTGTCTCTCTAATTGTCGTTCATTTGTAGGTAATTTTTGATCTCTGGTTGCTTTTAAGACTTATTTATTTTTGTATTATGCAGGTTCACTGAGCTGTGTCTAAATGTAGATTTGTTTTTATTTAGCCTGTTTGGAACTTGTGTGTGCTTATTCAGCGTGAAGGCTCATATCTTTCTTCAGTTCTGGAAACTTATTCACTAATATCTCTTGTAATATTACCCCCCTCTCTTATTCTTTTGGTCCTTTTCTTTTATCCCTCATATTATTGGGACTTCTAATTCTGTCCCCCATATCTCATAACTTCTCATTCATATTTATAACCTCTTTGTAACTCTGGACCTGCATTCTGGGTATTTTCTTTGTATCTCGCTATGGTTCACTAATTATCTCTTTATTTATGTTTAATCTCCTTTTTGACCTGTCCATTTAGTATTTAATTTTCATGAATGTATTTTTTATTTGCTTCTTTTTTCAAAACTACCCATTCTTTTTCATGGTGTCATCTTCTTTCATTATGGCCCCTGTTGTTTCTTTTTTGTTGATCATTTTAAATATATTGATTTTTATCTTTATCAATTTTCCCAGTATCTCTTCATTTCGGGTACTTCTCCGGTATGCTCTGCCTGCTGATGTTCTATTGAAATAATAATATTTAAATATTTGAATGAAATCTCAACTTCAGTGGGTTCCCCACCTCTGGAGGAGTCATGTGGGCCCAGGATTGCAGAAGGGTCTCTACAGAGTGGCCAAGAGTCCCAGGGATTTCTTTTGAACTAGAGCAGTTAATGTCTTTGGTTTGGGATTCCTAAAACAAGTAGCCAGTATAATTATGGATTTCACACCTCCTTTTGAGTAGGCTAGGTTTTAGATATCTTTCCTTCCTTCCTTCTATACTTTTTTTTCACCAAGGAGTCCAGGTAGACAGCAGGCTTTCCCTGTCCAGTTGGCAGAATTTTTATAATCCCTTTTTAGAGGCAGAGCAGTCTTTGCAGTGTCTTGTCTTATGGTGGTCTCTCAGATCCCAGCCTGAGAGGCCTGAGATGATGTTTCTTGTTACCATGTAGGCATTTAAATCTCCTGTGTTCAGCCCCTGGAGCCTGCCTCATTGAGCCCTTGTTTCTCAGTTTAAGTTTACCCTGCTTGTTGTGCTTTCCGTCTTTGGTTCTGTCATGTGATGATTTTTATTCTTCTGGGCTTTCCTTTTTTCTTACATTTTATTTAGTAGTTGTAGTGTTTTTACAGTAGGAGTCAGTGTCTGCTTTAGTTTCGTTTGCTTTGTAGTGGTGAGTTTAGTTTGTTTTAACCTCCTAAATGCACTATTATGACTGTGCCCTCCTTTGCTATCTTTGCATCTTAAGTTTAGTTTTCATCATTTCTTGCATGTGATTGTGTTCTAACTAGGTACTCTGCCTCCAATAGTTTATCTGTTCTGTATTCCAAATGGCTATCAGTGATCTTCCTGTAATGTAAATATGATCCTTTTCATCTCTTGGTGTAATACCCACCAGTGACTTTTGATCACCTATCACCTTTGGAAAAGAGAAAAAGGCTCTAGATGCTTTTTCACTTAGCAGCTTTTACCTTACAGACTTTCTTTCATACCAGAACAAATGTGCATGAACTCTGCCTACCACCACCAGATGGTGTTTAAAGTTATGCATCATCATTTTTATTTTTAAAAAATCTTTAAATTTAAAATATTTAAAAATTAAAGTATAGTTGATTTACAATGTTTCAGGTGTACAGCAAAGTGATTCAGTGATCTGAAATGGAACATATATATATATGTATACACACACATACACATACATATTTTTTTTCAGTTCTTTAACATTATAGGTTATAACAAGATGTTGAATATATCATCATCATTTTAGTTAATGGTTGTCTACTAAGCTTGTGGTATAGTTGTATTTGTGCTTACTTTTGGAATGTTTTATAAATAACAGTAACTCCATCATAATTAGTAGGTTCAAAAGCATAGGGTATTGAAAATGTTATGAGGTGGCATTATGATGAATTAAAAGGAAAACTTTACATAGTATACACATTGGCTTCTTACACAGTAACACTTTGGACACATGTATAAATAGTGTTTCAGAAGCTAACATGTTGAAAGAAGAGGAGCTCCTGGAATATCAAATCCTTTGAAACATAGCCATGGCTTTTGTCATCAATTTCATTGCCTATCATGCTTCCACTAGATATACCTTATGCTGTGGCACACGAAACATGCAACTTATTCTCTTAGTACTTTCATGGCTTCTTCATGTTCCCCACTCTGGGCCGGGTGCCTTTCTGCCTCCTTGCATTCTGTGCATACTTGTGTCATAATACTGTAGCAGTATACCATAATTCTGTACTGACTCCTTGAAGACAGGTCTCCATTTTTAATTTATTTTTCCTATTGTTAGTGCAGTAATGACACATAGTTATTAAATGATATGTTGAAGAATAAATACATAGGTTGACTGATGTCATAGATGCTGGGCTAAAATATGCTAAGTAGTATAACTTTTTGGCTGGTTTATGTGGTAATTGCATTATCTGTGTACTTAAACAAGAAGCATGGCTATATAATACTTGAGAATTATGAATTGTCCCTTTTTGGGAAACTTTGTATGAGCTATCTTTCTAGAAAAGCCTATTGTACATATTCTCCGTCACTGTCATGCATACTACTTTATACTTAATAATTGAATAATTGTCCTTTTCTTTAACATTTATTTTATTTTTCTGTTTTCTTCTGTTTAGAGGTTGTTGTATAACTTCAAGAGATCTCTGAATATTAGAATGTACAAACATAATTAAAGAGTAATTAATTTTTCTATTCCTTTAGATACACGTAAGCAACATACCCAGGAAGATGATTGCAGAAGGGCAAGTGATATACTGGAAACTAAATGTGATCTAGCCAACAGGTAAAAGAAATTTGATTTTCATATTGATTTTTTTTCTCTTAATTAATTTTAGTCCCATCTTCAGCCAGCTTTCAAGCTTCTCCACTGTGAGATAGCTCGTAACTTTCTTCTCTTAACCAGACAGTGTTTTTCTACTGCGGATCCACGTTTTCAGGAAAGATTCAACATTTCTGATGCAAGGGCATTTTTTTCCTCTATTCTTATCTAAATGTTGGGACTCATGGGGATTATGTAATTTTTGAAGAAAAAGACATATGTGAAAATTATTTAATGCAAGTTTAGGAATTTTTGCCTTTTTGTGTCTGTGAACGTCTTTGAAATCACTTGTGGCTGTTCGACTAAATCCAAGAGTTTAGGGACTTCTGAGATGATCTAGTTGGTAGTCTAGTTGGTAGTTTTCAGTCTGTGTTCTGCAGCGCCCTCTGGTGCTGTGGATGAATCAAATTTAACCTGTGACTGTTCCAGCGTTTCCCACTTCAACCTAAGCAGCCTTCTGTTTTATCTGTACTATATATTGAGGCTTTATATGCCATTTGATAAAAAGAGTTCTGTACTTAAAAAAAATTTTTTTGGGAAGACTTCTGATTCAATCTAATCCCAAAATTTAGCATATGAAAAAACTGAACCTAGCTAGTTTGTTGTAACTAGGAGTATTCTTACTTTATTTATTGTCTTTTTTCCTCTTTTATCCTATTTATCCCTTAAATAAACTGATGCCAGATTATAAAAGCAGAAATCTCTAAACTAAATGTGAATGTGTTTGTCCTTTATTGAAACTAAACATTATTAAGTAGCAGTCAAACACAGATATGCTAAATAGATTCCTTTATTATTTTGCTTTTTCTGATTAACCTTTGATTTAAATAGTCGATTTTCAGTTCAACTTCCCCATGTTAATGAGGCACAGATATGGAAACAAAATATTTAGGATAATTCTAAAAGAAAATTTTAAATGACTTGAGGCCCCCTTCATTCTGTATACTCTTAATAAGTTATTAAGTTGAAATACCGTAACTATTGTCAAAGCTTACATGTGAAATTATGCTATTGGCAGTTTCCTCTGCAAATTTTCTGGTTCATGGGAGGTCAGCACTACTTGTGGGAGAATTTTATTTTTGTTCTTAGATCTGGGTGTGATGTTGATTTTCTGAGTACCTAAAGAAATAGAATGAAATCTGCAGTGAAGACCTTGTAAAGTGAAGAAATTATAAAGTTATTGGGCTTGCTAATTTTACCCCCTTATCACAATTGTTCTTAAAGCATGCCTCTTAGAGGGAAATAGTCGGTGCTTCCCGATCTCAGTTATGTTTTTGGTCTGTCTTTCCTTGAGAGAACAGATGAAATATTTTGATTTAAGGTCTCTTGTTGGACTAAAGATTGATGGAGTTAGTAGATTAATTCACAAATCTGATTTTATTTATGAACTCCATTCAACCTCAAGATTCTTTCTTGAAGTAGAATTTTGTACTAAGATGTACTATCAGAATTCTACAGGAGCCAGATGCTCAGCCCCTAAGAATTTAATTCAAATAGAATTCTCTTAATATAGGAAAAAGTTGAATTAAATAATTTTTTGTTTGTTTGTTTTTGTTTGTTTGTTTGTTTTTGCGGTACGCGGGCCTCTCACTGCTGTGGCCTCTCCCGTTGCGGAGCACAGGCTCCGGACGCGCAGGCTCAGCGGCCATCGCTCATGGGCCCAGCTGCTCCACGGCATGTGGGATCTTCCCGGACCGGGGCACGAACCCGTGTCCCCTGCATCGGCAGGCGGACTCTCAACCATTGCACCACCAGGGAAGCCCCTGTATTAAATAATTTTGACTTCCACATTTATCCTTTTCTAAGCTTTTGGATCTTTTAACTGTCTTTTCACTCTTTATTTTACTTATAGGTTGGGATATTGAAAGGAGGTAGAGGAAGGCTTTTGGTGATGAGGGATAAACGCTTAATGGGAAATGAAAGATTATGACTGCCTAATAGGAGAACAGAAGAGAGGTAAAGAGTTGAGTTACTGGGATATGGAAGTAAACATGTTGCTCAGAATTCTTTACTGTAAAAGGTATTTTGTAATAAAATGTTTCATGTGTAACGTGGAGAGACTGCACTTAAAGAAATACCATTTTTGGCATGTAGTTCAGGTATTATACTAAATATTTTATTTGTAGTGGCATCATCTTACATCAGTATCAGTGTAGTTAATTGGGAAATTCATATGTGGATATGGTTAATATAATTATGCAGTTAAAAAGCATGAGATGAATGTAGTTTTTAGGGTAAGTGTGTTGTTTGCCCTTTCACGTGTGGTTTTCATTCACAAGTACTAAAGAATAAGTAGTCTTCTCCATAGATCTCCTGGCTTGATTTTGATCAGAGTGAGCTCATGGAGGCTGCACCATACTTACAATCAGAATTCAGTGATTGATGATGCCTTTGCTGTACACTGTGGGTACTACCTTTCTTTGCAGTGGTTTCTGGAAAGGAGGGTTCCATGATATTTCTAGTGGTGGTGATGCAGTTCTTCTAGACCTTTAACCTCTACGGTTTCTCCTTTACTACATTTCAGAGATAGGGCAGTATGATCTTGCATGCATTCCAAACAAACATCCTTAGTCTTAGAAATTGAATTCTAATCTCATTTTGTTATTTCCTTTCTCTTTTTTTTATTTCTCTGTTAATTGTAGACATATTATAACAACAACAACAAATGAAAATAAAAAATAATTAGCTAAAATTTCCAATTTCCAATAAATCACTTGTCAGATTCTTTCCGAAGTTCTTTTTTAGACTTTATTTCCAATTCCAAAGTCTTGTATTCTAAAATACAAAATTTTCTCAACATTAACATAGCATAAATGCAGTTTTTTAAAGTGTGTGTGTATATTTACTTAACATTATATTACCACTTAAAATAGCTTTTTAACATTTCATTTATTTTTAGACTTTAGGTTTTCCTCAAAATTTTTGCTGCTATAAAAAGCATGTCTTTTTTCTTTTGGTAGTGCTTTTAGGGTTAATTTCCACAGTGGGATCAATACCCTTTTTATCTGGATTTCATGGGCCTCAGTTTTGGCCTGGCAAGTGGGTAGAGAGTAAGGACTGAGCCAGGGCTGCTTTGAAGTTGACTTGAATTGAGATATTAACAAGGCTAATAGCATGTTGCCAATTCAGAAACGAGAGAGAGGAGGTATAGAATGTGGTTCCATTTTTCTCTATTATGAGACTCTGCAAGAATGATTCAGATAGAAAAATTTGGTGGCATCTATAGAACCTCATCTTCAAGTGACATTTATTCATTGATCCATCGTGTGGCACTGCCAAGCGCCAGGCACTGTGTTAGGACTTGGGAATAGCCTTTGGTAAGACATAGTCATCATCCTCAAGGAGCTCACCAGTCTTTTGGTGGCATCTTAATGGCATTGGTCCATAGCTTGCTGGCCCTGCTTCAGAGGGCTTTCTGATCATTTTAACGTCAATTTTGGGGAAGAATGTGGATAAAATCACACTAGATAGTAATCACTAATCTTTTGCCTTAGATATCTAGATTATATCCTGTCGAAGCGAATTTGAAACTTGAGCGATTTCAGTGATTTTGAATTATGTTTGGAAGGTAGATTTCAAGAAGGGCATATTTGAAAAAGTTTGAAAGGCATATTTGCTATTATATAAAATATTTGCAAAGTTGTTAATTTTGTACTTTTCTGTCTGTGAACGGAAAGAAAAACACTGGCATGCTTGATGTTGAAGGTGGTTTCTGTGGTAATCCTGCCTCCATTTTACCTAGAGTAGAAAAGCTTTTGGTCAGTGAGCAGACCCAATCCATGATTGAATTTGAAGGCACTTTCAAGATGAAGATAAATAAAGTTATCATTACTTTGAAGGCTTAAAAAATTTAATAACTTACTTTGTAATTATAGTGAAAAGATGCATAAGGTTTTCACGTTAACCAAAAGGGGCAAGAGAATCTAAGAGATTAAGGAACACTATGTGTGGAATGCTGCAAATTCAAATTGAATAACCTCATGACTTTACTGTAAGTGTAATGTATTTGCTATAGAAAATTCAGCATAAGAGAAATTGATTTTGGACCTGAAATATCAAAAGAATCTTAGTCTCTGCTACAGTGCTTCTGTGGTCTGAAGCCTGAGGACATTGTAATAATGTGATTCTAGTTAATTGAATTTTTTTCTTTAATTTATTTATTTTTATTTGTTTATTTTTGGCTGCATTGGGTCTTCGTTGCTGCGCATGGGCTTTCTCTAGTTGCGGCGAGCGGGGGCTACTCTTTGTTGCGGTGCGCAGGCTTATTGCGGCAGCTTCTCTTGCTGCAGAGCATGGGCTCTAGGTGCAGGGGCTTCAGTAGTTGTGGCGCACGGGCTTGGTTGCTCTGCGGCACGTGGGATCTTCCCGAACCAGGGATCAAACCCATGTCCCCTGCATTGGCAGACAGATTCTTAACCCCTGTGCCACCAGGGAAGTCCCTAATTGAATTTGTTTTTACCTTGTACTCAAGTTTTTGAGTGTTCATCAAGTCATCCAACCCTTGTAAAAAATGCTGTTGACTTAAAATACATACTGGGTAAGGAAAATGTTCATTAGTTTGGGAGGCTGATACACAAATTGGGCTGAAATACTGCTCTAATTGTCACTATACTTCCCTAGAATAATAAACTGCCTTTTGATGACCGGGACGAATTGAGTGAAATCGTAACGGACAGATACGGGGCAGACAGTTTCCTTAGAATATTCAAATACATCAAGTGAATGGAATTCTTTCTTACTCATAACTTGGATTTATTAATTTTTTTTCCTTTTAGCCCTGCTTCTTTCCTGTTGCAGCCCATTTCACCATCAGATAGAAACAGTGTTACACTACTTGAAAAGGTACATTTTAAAACAATTTAAAATTAATTCTGACCATACTCACATATGATAAAAATATTCTTTACTTTTGTTGATATCCCAATTAAATTTCTATTTTCACATTTCCTAGTATGTGCACATTATCTACCATTCCTGTTTACACATTAGTTATTACTTCTAAATGGGAATACTGGAATTTTTAAACTGTGCCAGTGAACATTTAATTTTACAATAATGTTAACCTTTTATAGATTAACATTAATGAAGATCAGGTACAATGAAGATCAGGTACAATTATTAACGTTTTAACATTACATGTCTATCTTATTCAGGACACGAAGTTGATGACTCCTAGAGAGAAAAATGAAACAGTTTCTAAGAAAACATCAGAATTTGAAGCGGAAGACTCTTCATCATCAAATATTGCAAAGAGTAGTGCATTTGGAGGGTCTCTGCCAGCTAAAAAAAGTGATCCATTCCAAAAAGAGCAAGATCATCTGGTAGAAGAGGTTAGAAAGAGATTGTAATAAGTATACTGAAATGTCATTTTCTAAATGGTGTTGGGATTATAAGTGAAGTACAGTTAATTATTGATTAGGTGTAATTTGGGAAGGAGGTCACAGACAATAAAAATCATGGTTAAAGCAGAATTGGTCCTCCCCAAAAGTAGAAACAGATATAAAATAAACTTATTTAGTTAAGATTATATCCGTGGTTTAGAACCCATGTCCCATTCTATAACTATCCAAAAGTATAAAAATAATACATGTATAATATTTTTGGAATTAACCATTACATAAATTGTTGGATAAATACACCCAATGATTATACTTATTAAAATACTCTGCGAATGTTATCTGTTGCTTAGCTGAGCTTCCTCTTTTTTTGAATTTTAGAACAAAGACTATACAGTATATTATCACCAAGTGAAGGTTTTGTCCTTCTGCTTTTTAAATATTTCAAAAGTGAATAAATACATGATTGTTTATGATCTTGGTTTTCTTAACCAGCTCTGTTCCTTAATAATTTTCTACTTTTCACTGGCAAGTGACCACATAATACGACTATTGCTGAGTATTACAGAACTCGGTTTATACAAATGAAATGGTCAGGCCATTCTTTAATGTTATTTTTATTACATATTTCCCATTGTTTGAATTTGGATTATCTGCCAGAAACAGAAACAGCCAGAAAATAAATCAGCTGTTTTACATTCCTGAGAGACTGAAAGAAAAGTTTGGTTTAGTGCATATTGATTCAGGTATTGGAGTTCCCTCCTTTATCTTGATCGTGAAAAAAGTTAATAAATATTGTCCAAATAAGAGAGCTGGCTGTCAGTCATTTTTCTTGTTTGCAACTTGAGGAAGTTGGACCAGTTTCATGGTCTCTAAATATTTTTAAATCTCTAAAGTTCTGTTGTTTCTCTGTATTAGTTGATTGACTCTATAATAAAGAAAAGATGATTAGTCATTCTTTTTTTCTTTCCTGATACGGGAGGAAAGGCACATTTTCTGGTTAAAAGAATTTACAGTAGCAGTGGAATGAGATAGGATGGAAGAGGAGAGCCCTAAAATCTCATAAAACTCTGAAAGTAAAGTGAAATTAATTCTCTTTAATAGTGTTTATGACAAGGAATATTTAGTGTTAGAATTCTAAGAAGCCCTCTATTTTTATGGAGGAGGAGTCAGTTTGATTATGGTTGTAGGCAGTTTCTTTTTTTCAGGATTTCAGGGTGCAGAGATTTTAATTTGCTTGTTTTTTGCTTTCTGGTTTTATTAAAATGTTAATACAGAGTGCTATTTCCATATTGTACACTTTCTTTTCTCTATTTTAGAAATGTATCCCTATGTTTTCACTAATTTATGTCTGATGATGAGGTTTCTGGCAAAGAAGTTTGTTGTCAGAATGTACTCTGTTTATTAGTAGAGGTGTTACTGTGCGGTGGATTATAATTAAGAAGAACCTGCATGCTTTAGAACCAGTCATTTTAGCAGATATGGAATTGTGAAGCTCAAGTGTGGCAGATAGTAATTCAGATCACTGCAGTCAGAACTATATCTAAATCTTTCCAAGTGTAAAGATTTCTTATCTTTTCTCTCCTGTGTAACAGGATATCCATTTAAGATAAGGGAGGAAACAGGGTTTGGGTTTGATTTCACCTTAATAGGATTGTGCCTGGAGAGTCTATATGGAGTGCCTGGGAGCTACATTGTTGAGTTTATTTTTGTGCTTATTGTTCTTATCAGGGCCTTTGTTGCATTCTACCAGTGGGCTTGGTAATTTTTGCTTTACTTTTTCTTTTCTGTTTTAGGTTGCAAGGGCAGTTTTATCTGATTCACCACAGCCTTCTAAAGGAAAAGAAGTAATATTAGAGGAACTAATTGACTCTCTAGCTTCCAACCCATTCTTAACAAGGAATCAAATTCCCCGAACTCCAGAAAACTTGAGTAAGTTAATAATGTTTTTTGTCACTATTTTCTTTCTTAGACATTACTACTATTAGAACCATGGTCTGACAAATCTTTTGGAAACTCACTTTAAAACTTTTTTTCTGTATCTTTCAATTTAGTGGCATTGGCTCTATTTGTTTTCATGTGGGGGACTTTTATTGAAATATCAACTGTGGGCACTGTCACCTATATGGCAGTCCTTCAGCAGTATTATTTTGCCCTGGAACTGTACAGTTTTGTTTTTGTTGTTTTACTTGGCTTTTTCGTGGCAAATATTTTAGTTGATCACTTCAGAAATATCCTCTGCCTCCACACCTGATCTGTGATCAACATTTATAGAGTATGGAGGCTGTATTCTTCCAGTCAACAACCAGCAGCATCAGCCAAAAACTCTGTACAGAGATCTTACCTACCTCTCCCAAGCTAATCAGACTCCCCAGTACTTTCTTCTTACAACCTGTATTGTGTGGGCAAAGTTCGGATATTCTTGTCTTCATGTAGGCACATCATGCTGGGTGAGTGATTAGATATATAATTTCCATTTTGCTACTAGAAATGACATATCCAAAGTTAAATGGATTCAGTTCAGGTTGAACCTAGCCACTGTATAGATTGGTGGTTGGCAAACTACATCTTGCAAACCAAATCTGGCCCACCCTATGTGTTTTTGTACATAAAGTGGCATTGAACACAACCTTGTTCATTTGTCAGCATATCGTTTATGGCTACTTTCACATTACAGTGGCTGAGTAGTTACCACAGATAAGATGGCCTGCAATACCTGAAGTATTACTATCTGGCCCTTTATAGAAAAAGTGTGTGTTGTGTGTGTGTGTGTGTGTGTGTGTATACTGTATATATGTAAGTATATAAATAAATATATATATATATATGCATGCCAAACCCTGGCCTAGATGGGCAAGAAAATATCTTTTTTTCCATTTATTTGTTTGTTTATTTATTTATAAATAACATCTTTATTGGAGTATAATTGCTTTACAATGGTGTGTTAGTTTCTGCTATATAACAAAGTGAATCAGCTATACATATACATATATCCCCATATCTCCTCCCTCTTGCGTCTCCCTCCCACCCTCCCTATCCCACCCCTGTAGGTGGTCACAAAGCACCGAGCTGATCTCCCTGTGCTGTGTGGCTGCTTCCCACTAGCTATGCTATCTATTTTACATTTGATAGTATATATAAGTCCATGCCACTCTCTCATTTCGTCCCAGCTTACTCTTCCCCCTCCCTGTGTCCTCAAGTCCATTCTCTACGTCTGCATCTTTATTCCTGTCCTGCCCCTAGGTTCTTCAGAACCATTTTTTTTTTTTTAAGATTCCATATATGTGTGTTAGCATACGGTATTTGATTTTCTCTTTCTGACTTACTTCACTGTGTATGACAGACTCTAGGTCCATCCACCTCACTACAGATAACACGATTTCATTTCTTTTTATGGCTGAGTAATATTCCATTGTATATATGTGCCACATCTTCTTTATGCATTCATCTGTCGATGGACACTTAGGTTGCTTCCATGTCCTGGCTATTGTAAACAGAGCTGCAATGAATATTGTGGTACATGACTCTTTGAATTATGGTTAAGAAAATATCTCTTTAATACATGTGATTTGTGTGTGCTGTGTGAAAGTATATGCACATTTCAGGAACACGTTTCATTTTTTGTGTGTGGTCAGTTGGAGATGGAATTCTTTGATGTTGTTGGGCTTTGGTGTATTGTGGAGCCTTGTCATCCAACTGGCATATTTATGAACATGTACTGAGTCAGAAGTTTTATCTTAAGCACTAGAAATGAAATGTTTAATTGCATGTTCTATTTGGGAATTTATTAATAACTTGTGTTATTTCCCCCTTCATTTAATCAGTAAGTGAAATTAGGAGCTCATGGAGAAAAGCTGTTAAAATAGAAGATAACAGAAGTGCAGAACCAATTCAGATGGATACTGAACATAGAGAAGTATTGCCAGAATCCTTACCTGTGGTGCATAATCAAAAAGAGCTTAACGTGGACAGTTTTTTCTCAGCAACCACTGTGTCCGATTCTAGCCATTCTCATTTGCCTGAAGAGAAAGTTGTTTCAGATTGCCTCAAGTGTGTGCTTCAGAAACCTGTGGTAACCAGTTGCATAGGTGAACCAACAACACAGAATGTGTCAGATTTGTTAAATAAGGACATAATTTGTAAGCAAGATTTGGAATGTACAGCTTTACAGAACAAGTTTTTAGAAACTAGCCAAATAGAGACATCCTCCCCTGCTGTAGGCAATAGGAGAGATGTGATAGGTAGCAGTGAAGAAGAGTATATTAAAATATCAGACCACTCGAAAGCTTCTTACAAAGATCTTTCCATGCATAAAAGTATGTTATGGAACTCTTTTCAGATATCAAGTGGAATTAGTTCCAGTTTTAAAGATAGTGATTTTGGCATATTACATGAAACTCTTCCGGAAGAAGTTGGTCACTTAAGTCTTAATAGCTCCAGTAGTACAGAGGCCAATTTTAAACTGGAACCAAATAGCCCTATGCACAGTGGCATTTTCCCAGAAGGTGCTGTGGGAGGAAGACAGAATACTCCAGAATCAGACTTTAATTTACAGGCTACTTGGAGTGGATATGAGGCTCTGAAGAAATCTGTGCCCAAGCAAAGGGAAGAAATTTGCCTCTCTAATCCTGAAACACTTGAAAGACACAAACCAGAATTGAGCCTTACTTCCCAATACATGCAAACTGATGATATGCTTAACTTTTGGGGCACTCATGATATGCACATTGACTGTACAAAACCATCTTCACGCATGTCCCTTGGTGAAAGAAAACGGTCTCTTTCACCACTAATTAAGTTTTCTCCAGTGGAACAAAGATTGAGGACCACAGTACCATGTAGTCTTGGAGAACGTCTACCTAATTTAACAGGTAAGATTTAACTAGATAATGTGCATATTAACCTGCTGAAGTTTTCTCTCACCTTCTCCTAAAAATAGCATGCAGTGAATGTTACATGATCTTTATTGTTAATATGACAAAATATGCTCCTTATTCCTTCAGCTAGGATGAGAAGAGTAAACCCATCATTTTTATGGGTACTTTCAGAATGTCTAGTGATTTTTTTTTTTTTTTTTTTTTGGCGGTACGCGGGCCTCTCACTGTTGTGGCCTCTCCCGTTGCGGAGCACGGGCTCCGGATGCGCAGGCTCAGTGGCCATGGCTCACAGGCCCAGCCGCTCTGTGGCATCTTCCCGGACCGGGGCACGAACCCGTGTCCCCTGCATTGGCAGGCGGACTCTCAGCCACTGCGCCAACAGGGGGAAGCCCTTCTAGTGATTTAGCTTACAATTGGTATGGGACAGGGGTGGAAAACAAAACCAAAAACCTGAAACCTATTGCTTTTGTAATAGAAACTACTGAAAGTAAACCTTGTCAAAATCTTTTTGGCTAATGGAAGGTGGTTCTAAAGTTGAGAAACGCTATGTTAAATATCATTATAATATAGTGGGACTTCCCTCGTAGCGCAGTGGTTGAGAATCTGCCTGCCAATGCAGGAGACACAGGTTCGTTCCCTGGCCAGGAATATTCCACATGCCGCAGAGTAACTAAGCCCATGCACCACAACTACAGAGCCTGTGCTCTAGAGCCCACGAGCCACAGCTACTGAGCCCATGTGCCACAACTACTGAAGGCCATGCACCTAGAGCCCGTGCTCTGCAACAAGAGAAGCCACGGCAGTGAGAAGCCCACACACAGCGATAAGAGTAGCCCCTGCTCGACACAACTAGAAAAAGCCTGTGCGCAGCAACGAAGACCCAACACAGCCAAAAAATAAATAAATTTGAATTAAAAAATAAATAATATAGTATCTGTGGTTTCGTTTGAAATAATTTGATGGGGGTGCAGTGACAAAACAAGGTAGGTCATTGTATTACTTTCCTAGGGCTGCCGTAACGACGTACCACAAACTGGGTGGCTGAAGACAACAGAAATTTTTTGTCTCTGGAGAAAACAAGTTCTGGAGGCTAGGATTGAGAATCAAGGTGTTGGCATGGCCGTGTTCCCTCTGAAGCCACTAGAGCAGCGGTCCCCAGCCTTTTTGGCACTGGGGACCAGTTTCGTGGAAGGCAATTTTTCCATGGTGGGGGGTGGGGAGGTTCAGGTGGTAATGCGAGGGATGGGGAGTGGCAGATGAAGCTTTGCTCGCTCGCCTGTCACTCACCTGCTGTGCGGCCTGATTCCTAATAGGCTGCGGACGGGTAGTGGTCCACGGCCCGGGGGTTGGGTACCTCTGCACTAGAGGATGATCCTTCTTGATTCTTCTAGCTTCTGATAACCCCCAGGTGTTCTCTGGCTTGTGGCAGCATAACACATTTCTGCCTCCATCTTCACATGGCATTCTCCCCTTGTGTTCCGTGTACCTTCTTATAAGGACATCAGTCCTGTAGATTAAGGGCCCATCCTACTCCCATCTTACCTTTTTTTTTTTTTTTTTTTTTAAATTCTTTTTGGCTGAGTTGGATCTTTGTTGCTGCGCGCGGGCTTTCTCTAGTTGTGGTGAGTGGGGGCTACTTTTTGTTGCGGTGCACGGGCTTCTCATTGTGGTGGCTTCTCATTGCGGAGCACGGGCTCTATGCGTGCGGGCTTCAGTAGCTGTGGCTCGTGGGCTCTAGAGCGCAGGCTCAGTAGTTGTGGTGCACGGGCTTAGTTGTTCTGTGGCATGTGGGATATTCCCGGACCAGGGCACGAACCTGTGTCCCCTGCATTGGCAGGCAGATTCTTAACCACTGTGCCACCAGGGAAGTCCCAGAATAATGGTAATTTTATTGCAGTTACATATTTGCATGTGAACTTTTTACTGAAATTTGCTACTACTTGGAATTTGTCCTATTTTTTCTTTATAATGTTTGCTTATCCTTTTTTCTCTTTTTGAAGTCAATTTTGCAGAAGAAGAAATCTTGAATAAGAGCCTTGATGCCAAAGAATCTCCATCCGACTTGAAAGATGAAGTAGTAGCCCAGTCAACTTAACTATGATGAACTTAAGTTGAAGCAATGTCACAGGATAAAAACATTTGTAATTTAAATACACATTGGAAGTGTAACTTTTTCAGGGTCTAAAAAAGTCCTAAATAATGCTTTTTAGCCTTCTCTACTGATTTTAAGTAAGGAGAGTATGTTTGGATTTTCTCTCTCTGTATGGATATGGGGTTGAAATGTGAAGTATTTGGAAAGCAAACAAGTTATGAGAAGCCATTTTGGTTTCTTGGATAATCTTGTGGGCATGAAATGGCATAGTATTAGGTTTACTAATTCATTATGTTCTAATTTCAGTTAATTAACATAAGGATGAGTAGTTTTTAATGTGTTTTATTAAGTGGTTAACTTAATAGCCATTGGATATACTGATCTTTCTTTTTAGGGAAATATACAACTTTTATTGTTTCTTTTTACAACATTCTGGTACTAAACAAAAAAAGTGAGGAAAGTAATGCTTTGGGGTGTATAATCAAAATGACAAAGTTTAAGTTTGGGAAAGCTCTAAAGAGGCTTAATGATTATTCAGGTAGGTTGATCCTGGAAAATGATGTTTGATGGAATAAAGTGCATGTGATGATAGTGAAGACTGGAGCAGAATGAATTTAGAAAAAAGGAAAAAGGCAGAAGATGACTAGATACTTTTGAGGGACATTATAAATCCATTCAGTGGGTTGTATAGCAGTTTTATATTTAGTCTAATTTAGACTTTGAGAATTTAACTCTAGTTTTTTATTTTAACAGAAAAAGTGTAAATTAAAAAATTAGTCTGTTTGGTTTTTTTTGGAGGGGCACTGTTTTTGGGGAAGGGAGCTAATTTTTTTTTCAATTTTTAAAAAATTTTTTTATTGGAGTATAATTGCTTTACAATGTTGTGTTAGTTTCTGCTGCACAGTGAAGTGAATCAGCTATACTCATACACACATCCCCTCCCTCTTGGACCTCCCTCCCCCTCACCCCCCATCCCACCCAACTAGGCCATCACAGGGCACCAAGCTGAGCTCCCTGTGCTATACAGCAGGTTAAGGGAGCTAATTTTGATTGTTACTTTCCTCCTCAAAAACCATCAGTTCCTCACTGCCTACAGAATAGCTTCAGATTAACGAGAAAATTGAATTTGCGGTTAAATAACTTGTTCAGTGTTACACAGCTAAGTCAGTGGTGAAGCTAGGATTTGACCTTATTTTCCTTCCTTAATATACCAACAAGACCTCCTAGAAGTAACTAAAAGGCCAGGATTTAGGATATGGCTGCAGGAGTGGGCCTTCTGGACTCTAAATGGGAGTCAGATGTGAGGCCTCTTGTACAGTGTCCTGCCTCATGTAGTTAGACCCCCTGGCCAAGAAAACGGCTTGTCTTTAGCATCCAAGTGATGAATACATGCCATTGCCCTCTGCGAACCAGGTTGTTAAGCACACACTGGAAGGGTGGTAGCACCTACAGCACCCGTGTCTAGCCTCAACTCTTAACCATCACAGCCTTGTCCAGTTTGCCAAGAAACTGGCAAGAAGAGGAGAAAAGTTGAAGAGTTCTGGAAGTGGATGGGCTTAATACTTCATCTTTCTTCACTCATTTTGGCTTACTTTCTCTGTTGCTTGTTTGATCCAAGTTTGAAGGCCAGTCTTTTTTTGTGAGAAAAGACAGAAGAAAAGCACAAATAACTGCCTTCTTTGCAGTGGAAAAGAAAGAGGAAGAGAAAAGCTTCTCCTAAGGTGCCATATCCTTTTATTAGTTAACAGAACAAATAGGGACTCTCTAAGTCTACTGGGAAACTGTCCTCTAGTCTTAAGAAACCTAATATTGGTAAATCCAAAATTAACATGCTAAGGAGAAGGTATTAGCATCTACAAAGGGCCAGAGCTATTCCTGGATACTTAATATATCATTTAAGTCTTATACTTCTGTAAGATAGTGATATTGTACCTATTTTACAGGTAATGATACCGAAGCTAGGGAGCTTAAATGACTTGTCTAAGATGGACTTGAGGAATTACCTGGAATACATCTTAAAAAAACATATATTCTGTAGGTCTAAAGTGAGGATTAGAAATCTGCATTTTAAATAGCTGCCCTGGTAATTCTTAGGCTCAATAAATAGCTTGAGAGCCACTGCTAGTGGATAGAGATTCACATTTAGCCCTGGGGTATCTTAAAGAAGCTAGGTACACTATTACATTCTGCTTTAGAGATATGAGCTCTCTGATAAGGAAGCTGAAGTTCATCAATAAGTGTGGGCCCTGAATTAATGGGAATCACAAGACCAAAATATCTTTGGATATTAATAGATTTAAAAAAACCACATCGTTGTTGAGTCACACCTGTGAAAGGCTGAGAGTTTTTGGCATTCTTCCCTGTCCTTTGTATGCCAGTAGTATAAACAAAAGTATATTAAATCTGTCACTTTCTCCTAAACCATTTTGATTATGACTCCTCTTCCTTATCCAATATTGCCTGCATTACCTGCCTTTTGACCTTAAGGGACTGCTTTGACCATATCACTTCTTTGTTTAAAATTCCATTAATGGTTCATTGTTAATTCCAGAAGTGAGTTCAAATTTAAAGGCATATAAGGTCTCCTTCATAGATTCCTCTTTTCCCTCTTCCACTATGATCTCCCCCCCACCTTTTTTTTAACTGAAATGCTTTGGTGGGCATGTGTCTTTAAAAATCTTAATGCACAGTTCTGAAGCTGGAATATCCTACCTTCATCTCCCAGCCTTTCAGTTATAGTTTGTCCTTTAGGGTTCAGAACAAATCTCACTTTCACCTTGAAGTCTTAATCTCTTATCCCTGGGACTGTCCCTTCTCTGAAATTTCCTATGGCTTATGTTAACTTTTATTCACTTAGTATTTTTCATTTATTGCTTTTATTGTATTTTTTCATGGTTGTGATTTCTCCAGTTGTATTGATTAAATACATACAGACATATACTTACGTAGATATGTGTGTGGGGTGTGTCCACACATACATATACTCCAAGGGCCATAGATCATCCTTAGCAGATACTGAAGTATTGGAATTGTTTTCTTTGCCTCTGTGTGATGGAATTAAAGTAATGGTAAAGACGGAGGGCTACTTTATTGCTGTAAGAGTACTTTTTCTCATTACATTCACAGCAGAATATACCTTGTTTTATTCACTATTCATAAGATGGTGTGTAAACTGACTTCTCTATCAGTTTGAAACTTTAGACAATGCCCTTATGTTCTAATTGTTTTAAATGTTTAAAGACAACAAGCATATAATGTTGCTTAACATGAAAAATGTTATCAAGTGGAATAAAGACTATTGGTTGTTAAAATCAATTTGGGGGAATTTAATTGAAAACAAAAATACAAGTATTTTGAAAGCATTCTTTACCATGTGTTTCTTAACCATGATCTATGGAGTCAATTTGATTTAAATTCTTGAGACCTGTATAAAAGGAAATCCTGTTTTTCCCCTACTCTGAGTATACTAAAATTAAAGAAGATAGGCTTAAGGACATTTTCCTTAATGTAAAGAAAGTATTTGCTAAAGTAAAGCTCTCTTTCACATTAAGTTGCACATACATAGTTGATATACCTTTTGCGTTACGCACTGTGAATGTTGAATTTAAAATATTTGTGAGTCCTCCATGGGACTATCTGTAAATGTTTTACATACTAGTCTTGAATAAATATTCAGTATTATACCACCTAGCTCTAGATTTATTAAATGTATTTTAAAATGATTTTTAAAAGTACATATATACCCTCAGAGTTCATTTGGAGTCTATACTAGCTTATTGCCAAAGGCCCTAATTAGACTAGTTTAATAACATATCTGAACAGCTTCTTGCTCTTCATGGGTAGGGATCTTGTCATCCACAGGTGCTGCTATAAAGGATTTAATAAATGTTAAATAACTTTATAAAGGTTTGGAAATTCCCTATCACTTATATTTAATGTCTGTAAATAGAGATAATGCCTCATTTGTAAAATGAGGTGAGAGGAGTTGATCAGAGGTGTTTTGGCTCTAAGATACTAGATTTCATTTAAAACAATCTATGAGGCGGCTGTAACGGGGCACTTTAGGTCTGTTTTTTGATTTCACTATACCACACTGCCAATTCAAAATAGGAACCTTAGAATTCTTCCCCCAAAGTATGTAATCTAAGAATCTGATTCAAAATTATCCAATTTCCAGACAAATACAGATGGGAAAGTGATCTTGCCCAAAGCAAAACACTATTCTTTGAGAAGTCATTTAACTTCCTGGCTTCAGTTTACTCAATCTATAAAATTGGGGAATTTATATGAAGGAATAATGTACAGCTAAAAAGCTAGGATTTTTATGATGAAGAGTTAGGAGAGGTTAGGAGAGGATCTGCAATTACACTGCCTAGGTTCAGCTGTATAACCTTAATAAGGTCATACCAATTTTCTCATCTATTAACAGATAAAAGTAATCTACCTCACAGGTTGTGAGGATTAAGTAAGAAAATGCACATCAAGTATTTAAGAATACCTGGGATTTAGTAAGGGCTTAAATACTTAGCTAGGCTTCACATCCAGTAATTTGGGAGCGGGGAGGAAGAATGGCTCAGTGGGTGGTATTGACAGCTGACACATTACTGAGTATGTGCCAGGTACCATTCTAAATGTTTTCCATGTTGCTTTAATTTAATCTTAATCCAATAAAGTAGTGCTATCCTTATCCATATTTTACAAATGAGGAAACAAGCACAGTAAAATTAAGTACCTTGCCCAGTTCACAGAGCTAGTAAGTGAAGGGACTAGAATACTAACTCAGCTCAGGTGGTCTAGCTCGAGACCGTTCTCTTAACCACACTGCTACAGTTGCTATGAAACATCGTTAAGGTGATGGGAGCCAAGATCACAAAATCAAACTTACCAGTTAAGCAATACTTGTGGGCAATCAGAATCTATAGCTTTAATATTAACCACCTTCAAATTATTTCAAATAAGACCATATTTTAAATTGCTAACAGCAAATGTTTATTCATGGTTGAAGCCAAAAAGAATTTATAAATGCATTTTAATACCTTGCTGATAAAATAACATTCCACCTTTGCAACCTTGTAAGGAATACAGGAAGATATTGTAAAGGCTTTGATGTGTATATCTATTATAACCAGGTAATCAGAACACACACACACACACACCACCACCTACTTTAGTGTTAACACCATACCAACTTTTCAGAAAGGCCATCTTGAAGCTCTACTGGATAGCTGAGTAAATAGCGTCCAAGGCTTGAAGACTGGGGAGAAGGGAAGAAAGGGATGGAAGAAGTAAGCAGCACACATTTCAAAGCCCACTTTTAAGCACACGACATTATGAACATTAAAAGAAAAAGGGGGAAGGCAATTCAGCATTTTCAGAGAGCGCATTTTGGCAATATTCAACGCATAAGAAGGCTGTGCTTGGGACCATCCACTCTCTCCAGCTTCTCAAAGTGTTTCCTGGCATTGCGAATGTTGATCAGAGTAGCTGCAGAAGGGATCGACGGATCTGACATAACCACCATCACGTACGTGTTTGATGTGAAGATGTCGATGAACGCAGCGAAGTTAGAATTCCTAACCTCCATGCTCTGGAAAGAAGCGGCCAATTTACTGCAGCTCAGCTTGAACTGCTTAATAATGTTGCTGATCTTCTCGAATCGGTGGACGTCACGCTGCTCTTTGCACTGGTAGTGGGAAATGACCAAGAACGTCGCCCTCTCAAACAGCAGAACTTCATCGGCCTCAATAATCTGGGCAAAATTCCTGAGGTTCATCTCCAGCTGCTGAACATTGGGAATCAGCTGATAGACAATACTGGACCAGGCTTTGTAGAGCGTTTCATCCCAGATGGATGTTCGAAAACAGGCACACTCCAGCGGGCGAGACAAACGCCTCAGGTCTTCCTCTCGCTCTTTAAAAATCAGGTCACGCTGATCCTCCTGAACCAGATCCATTTTGTGCACCAGGCAGAAGATTTTGGCATCAGGAGAGTTCTGGAGGATGGCTTCCAGACACGACTGGTAATAATGCATGTCCTTTTCCAGTTCGCGGCTCTCCACGTCGAACACGTAAATCAGAACCTCGACATTACGGAAGATGTTGTCTCGCTGGCTGGTGAAGTAATTTTCCATGAAGGTGTCCTGACCGCCACAGTCCCACAGATTCAGCACCAGGTTGCCCAGAAATCGGACGTGGGAGTGCTCCACATCAATGGTGGCACCCAGGCGCCGGGTGTCACGAGCGATGTAATTGGCAAAGATAATGGACCTCATGCTGGTCTTCCCCGACCCGCTCTTCCCCATCAACAGCACCTTTTTCTTCATGGCTGTATTTGGCATCACCCGCCGGAGCTGCCGCGGACTGGGCCTCAGGGCGCGGCCTAACTGCAGCGAGTCGGAGGGAGGGAGGGGCCGAGGCTTGCGGGGGCTCCGACGGCCGGGCCGTGCAGCTGTGCAGCCGGAGAAGCCGAAGGTGCGAGCTCGGCGCTGGGAAGGCGGCGACCAGTGAGCTCTTTCTCAGGGCAGAGCGCCGTGGGGTAAACCGCTGCAACCGCTACGGAGAAACGCTCGCCTTCCGGAGAGGAGAGCCTCTGCGTCTCCGCTGCCACCCACTTCCGGCGGCGATCTCGCGAGAACCCGCGGTCTCGGCCTTCGCTGCACAACGAGCTTTGATAAGCCGCTCTTTTAACGAAACGCAGCAGGGCCCACCCGAAAGAGAAAATGGAAGGTGAACCCAGGAATCTGGTGTTGTGTTCTGCTATTTAAACGGGGCCTACGGTTGCAAATTGTACGTGTGGGCGGTTGGGAGAATGCTGCCATCTCGTGGCCGAAAAAACCCCAGCACACCACTACGCGCTTGAAGAGCGCGGTGTGCTGTTGCGTGGTTTTAGGCCTGAGCAGCAGACAGGGAAAAGCCGAAGAAGGCTTAACTTCTCCGCCCAGTTAGGCCTCCTCAGATTCCCTGGTTTACTCAGTACAAGGACAGGGGAGATAAAAACTGTACAGATGTTCAGAAGTAAGTGATTGCCCATTGCTACACAGCTGAATGGTGGTGAATCCCTCCCCGGAGATATCCTAACTCCCAGGTAGTGCTTTTTCCACTTGGAAGCAAGTTCCTTTCTTACACCTTCTTTCTCGGTAGTCTCAGACTTTGGGATTTATAATCAGAATTCCAAAGCTTGAGGAAACTCTAATATAGAACATTACTTACTACTCACAATAACCCTATGAATAAATAACCTCATTTTCAAGTCAGTAAATGGAAGCTTACAGGGGTTAGGTAACTCTACCAAGTTACACGTCTATTACATAATGAAGTGCAATTTATTTTTAAAATATAAATTGTATATATTTAAGGTGTCCATCATACACAGTGAATACACAGTCCATACACAGTGAAATGATTACAGTCAAGCTAACCTATCTTGTATAGTTACCAGTTTTGTGTGTGTATGTGGTGAGAGCACTTGAAATCTACTTCCAGTATTCAATACAGTGTTAACTATAGTCATCATGTTGTAGGTTAGATCCCTAGACTTACTTATCCTGCATAACTGCAACTTTTTATCCTTTGACCATTATCTCTCCATTACCCTCACTTCCCCCTACCTGGTAATAACTATTCTCTCTGCTACTATGTATTTGACTTTTTTTAGATTCTACAGATAAGTGAGATCATGCAAGGTTTTTCCTTTCTGTGTCTGGCTTATTTCACTTAGCCTGATGCCTTCCAGTTTCATCCTTGTTGTTGCAAATGGTAGGATCCCCCTTTTAAAGGCTGAATAATATTTCATTGTACATATAAACCTCCATTTCTACTTTTTTTAATGTAAAAAGATTTCTTTTGATTTTTTTTGTTCAAAACTTAACACATCTTCAGTTTTCCGAGCCAGTAAGAATGTTCTCTAACACCATATTCTACAAGTGGATATTGACATAAATTTTAGCTAAAATATATCAACAGAAGAATTCCTGCTATTCTTAGAAAAGTTGAACATTTTTGGTTTTTAGCATTCAGTTTATTTAAATTCTTCTAGTACTTATATTGGATTATGATGATTTTTCCCCCTTTTCCCCAGTGTTATTGAGATATACTTGACATATGATATTGTATTAGTTTTAGGTGTACAATGTAATAATTTGATATATGTATATATTGCCAAATGATTACCACAATAAGCTTAGTTAACACCCATCCCCTCACGTAGTTACAATTTTTTGTTGTGATAATTAATAACTTTTAAGATCTGCTCTCTTAGCAAGTTTCAAATATACAATACCGTATTGTTAACTATAGTCACTGTGCTGTACATTACATGTCCAGAACTTATTTATCTTATGACTGGAAGTTTGTACCTTTTGACCACTTTCACCCATTTTTCCAACCTCTTCAAACCCCACCTCTGGCAACCACCAATATGCATCTATGAGTTTGGTTTTTTTAGATTCCACATATAGATGAGATCATATAGGATTTGTCTTTCTGTGTCTGACTTATTTCACTTAGCATAATGCCTTCAAGGTCCATCCTTGTCGTTGCAAAAGGCAGGATTTCTTTCATTTTTATGGCTGAATTCCCTCTCCTGTCTCTCTGATATTTATTGATATATTAATATCAATCACATTTTCTTTATCCATTCATCCATCAGTGGACACTTGGGTTGATTCCACATCTTGGCTATTGTAAGGAATCCTGCAATGAACATGAGGGTGCAGATATCTTTTTGAGATAGTGACCTTTCCTTTGAATACATACCTAGTAGTTGGATCGCTGGGTCATATGGCAATTCTATTTTCAATTTTTTTGAGGAAACTCCATACTGTTTTCCATAGTGGCTGCACCTACATTCCCATCAACAGTGTACAAGTGTTCCGTTTTCTCCACATCCTCACCAACATTTGGTATTTGTGGGGGTTTTTTAAAATTTTTATTGGAGTATAGTTGCTTTACAATGTTGTATTAGTTTCTACTGTACAGCAAAGTGAATCAGCTATATGTATACATATATCCCCTCTTTTTTTGGATTTCCTTCCCATTTAGGTCATCTATTTGTGTTTTTTGTTTTTTGGCTGTGTTGGGTCTTAGTTGCTTAGTTGCACACGCAGGATCTTTGATGAGACATGAGGGATCTTTCATTGTGGCGTGCTGGTTTTCTCTTCTCTGGTTGTGGTGTGTGGGTTTTCTCTTCTCTAGTTGTGGCGTGTAGGTTTTTTCTCTCTCTAGTTGTGGCACTCGGGCTCCAGAGCGCGTGGGCTCTGTAGTTTGCAGCATGTGGGCTCTCTAGTTGAGGCGTGCGGGCTCAGTAGTTGTGGCCTGTGGGCTTAGTTGCCCCGTGGCATGTGGGATCTTAGTTCCCTGACCAGGGATTGAACCCATGTCCCCTGCATTGGAAGGCGGATTCTTTACCCCTGGACCACCAGGGAAGTCCCTACTTGTTTTTTTTTTTAATGATAGCCATTGTGAAGTGATATCTTACTGTGGTTTTACTATGCATTTCTCTGATGATTAACGATGTTGAGCATCTTTTCATGTGCCTGTTGGCCATCTGCATGTCTTCGCTGGAAAAATGTCTACTCAGGTCTTCTGCCCATTTTTAAACTAGGTTGTTTGTTTTTTTGATGTTGAGTTGTATGAGCTGTTTATATATTTTGGATATTAACCCCTTATCTGTCATATCATTTGCAAATGTTTTCTCCCATTCAATAGGTTGTCTTTTTGTTTTGTTGATGGTTTCCTTTGCTGTGCAAAAGATTTTGAGTATAATTAGTTTCCATTTGTTTATTTTTGCTTTTATTTCCTTTGCTTTAGGAGGTAGATCCAAAAAAATATTGCTGCAATTTATGTCAAAGAGTGTTCTGCCTATATTTTCTTTCTCTTTTTTTAAAAAAATAAATTTATGTATTTATTTATGCCCATGTTAGGTCTTTGTTGCTGTGCGCGGGCTTTTTCTAGTTGCAGTGAGCGGGGGCTACTCTTTGCTGTGGTGCGTGGGCTTCTCATTGTCGTGGCTTCTCTTGTTGCAGAGCACGGGCTCTAGGCACGCAGGCTTCAGTGGTTGTGGCACGTGGGCTCAGTAGTTGTGGCTTGCGGGCTGTAGAGCTCAGGCTCAGTAGTTGTGGCGCACGGGCTTAGTTGCTCCGTGGCATGTGGGATCTTCTCGGGCCAGGGCTCGAACCTGTGTCCCTTGCATTGGCAGGCATATTCTTAACCACTGCGCCACCTGGGAAGCCCCTGCCTCTGTTTTCTTCTAGGAGTTTTATGGTTTCCAGTCTTGCATGTAGGTCTTTAGTCCAGTTTGAGTTTATTTTTGTATATTGTGTTAGAGAATGTTCTAATTTCATTCTTTTACACGTAGCTGTCCAGTTTTCCTAGCACCACTTATTGAATAGACTATCTTTTCTCTATTGGATTGATATTAATTCTTCTTTTAGTGTTTGGTAGAATTCAGCAGTGATGTCATCTGTTCCTGGATTTTTCTTTGTTTGGAGATTTTTGATGACTACTTCAGCCTCCTTATATGTTACTGGTTTGTTCAAGCTTTCTACAATATTTCTTCTTGATTCAGTCTTGGTAGGTTGTATGTTTCTTGGAATTTATCCATTTTTTTGTAGCTTATCTAATTTGCACACACATAATTGTTCATAATAGTCCCTTCTGATCCTTTTTATTTCTGAGACATCCATTGTAATGTCTCCTCTTTCATTTCTGATTTTATTTGAGTCTTCTCTCATTTTTCTTACTTGAGCTATGGGTTTGTTGGTTTTAGTTTTTCAAAAAACCCAACCCTTAGTTTTGTTGATTTTTCCCTCTATTCTCTATTTGATTGATTTCTTCTCTGATCTTTATTATTTCTTTTCTTCTGTTAATTTTGGGTTTAGTTTATTCTGCTTTTTTCTAGTTCCTTGAGGTGTAAAGTCTGGTTGTTTATTTGAGATCTTTTTAAGGGTAGGTTTTCATCACATCGTCCTAAGTCCTCTTAGTCCTGCTTTTGCTGCATCCCATAAGTTTTGGTGCATTGTGTTTTTGCTTTTGTCTCAAGACATATTTTGGATTCCCTTTTGGTTTCCTGTTTGCCCTAGAGATTTATTCAAGAGTGTGTTGTTTAGTTTCCATGTATTTGTGAATTTTCCTGTTTTCTTACTTTATTGATTTCTAGTTTTTCCATTCTGATCAGAAAAGATACTTGGTATGATTTTGATCTTAAATTTTTTAAGACTTGTTTTGTGACCTAATGTGATTTATCCTGGATAATGTTTCTGCATGCACTTAAGAAGAATGTGTATTCCTCTGCTGTTTGGTGAAAAGTTCTGTATATATCTTTGGTTTATAGTGTTGTTCAAATCCACTGTTTATTGATTTTCTGTCTGGATGTTCTGTCTATTATTGCAAGTGGGGTATTGAAGTCTCATATTATTATTGTATTGCTTTTAATTTCTCCTCTCAGATCTGTCTATATATATATATTTTTTTTTGTGGTACGCGCGCCTCTCACTGTTGTGGCCTCTCCCGTTGTGGAGCACAGGCTCCGGATGCGCAGGCTCAGCAGCCATGGCTCATGGGCCCAGCCGCTCCGCGGCATGTGGGATCTCCCCGGACTGGGGCACGAACCCATGTCCCCTGCATAGGCAGGCGGACTCTCAACCGCTGCGCCACCAGGGAAGCCCCTAAAGTGAGTTTCTTATGGGCAGCATATAGTTGAATCTTGGTTTTCATATTCTTTTAGCTACTCTGTATCTATTTATTGGGGAGTTTAGTCTATTTACATTTAAAGTAGTTATTGATAGTGAAAGATTTACAGTTGCGATTATGTTAACTATTTTCTCTTTGTCTTGTAGTTCTTTTGTCCTTCTTTTCTCTCTTGTTATCTTCCTTTGTGTTTTGTTTTTGTTTTGTAGTGTTTCTATTCTTTTCTCTTTTTCTTTTGTGTAACTTCTATAGGCATTAACTTTGTGATGACAAAGGGCCTACATAAAATATCTTATAGTTTTAACAGTCTAAAATAGACTTAAAATAAGCTGATAAAAACTTAACTTCACTTGCGTATAAGAACTCTCCATTTTTACGTCTTCTCTACATTTTATACTGTTGATGTCATAATTTACCTCAATTAATAGTATGTATCCATTAATATAATTTAGTTATAGTTGTTGAAATAGAAATTTGAACTCGTATAGAATAACTGCAGGGTCTACTTGCCTAATAATAGGCCGTACTACCCCCGTAAAAATATAACATTGTTCTGTCCTTGGTCTCTAAGTAGATGAATGAATTAGTTTTATTCAGTATCATTCATTCAGAACTTATCAGTGTTTTCAGGATACTGAAGCTTCCTAAGTTAGGATACTCCAGATCCACCTTACAGCCCTTTTTAGTGTGCTATACTCTACAAATACAGGTATTCCATTCTTCCATTCACTTATTCAAATGTCTCATCCTGTCCATCTGATACACATCTGTAACTTGCCTTAATGGGGGAAGAAAAAGCCATTGTTTATCATCGTACTATCATTGAGGCAACAACTAGCACCTTGCTTTGTATTCTGGACTAAAACTGATTAAAAACAGTGCTGTTTTTCAGAAAAAAATAAAATAAAATAAAAAATATTTGAATATTGGGCTTCCCTGATGGCACAGTGGTTAAGAATCCATGTGCCAATGCAGTGGACATGGGTTCGAGCCCCAGTCCGGGAAGATCCCACATGCCGCGGAGCACCTGAGCCCGGGTGCCACAACTCCTGAGCCTGCGCTCTAGAGCCTGCGAGCCACAACTACTGAAGCCTGTGCGCCTAGAGCCCGTACTCCACAACAAGAGAAGCCACTGCAATGAGAAGCTCGTGCACTGCAACGAAGAGTAACCCCTGCTCGCCGCAACTAGAGAAGCACGTGCACAGCAACAAAGACCCAACGCAGCCAAAAATTTTAAAAATAAATAATAATTACAAAAAAAGAATACCTTGTAATTAAAAAATTTTTTTGAGTATCTTGTATGTGTAGGGCACTATGTTAACATATGTGCAAGACAGGAAGTTAAAATATCCTCCCTTGCTCTAGTTTATGGAAATAAAACATACAGCAAAATGTCATAATACAAAATAGTGTATGGAAAATCTCATTATATTCAAACTCAATTTCATCTCCTTGGTGACATCTGTTCTGGGATCCTCAGTGTCTCCTCTACAGGTGAACTGATCTCCTTTCACTATCATTCTGGGATTTCCTTCCCCTTTCTTAAGTACCCTTTTTCCTTGATCCTATCCGTTCCTCATTTTTTACCTTATTCACTCACTTGGTGGAACACATTCTCCAGTAGCTTCCTGATAAAAAGCATGAGAGCAATAAAAGTTTCAAGACATTGCCTTTCTGAAATTGTCTTTATTTTTACTCTGACATTTGGTTGGTTGGAAACAATATTCCCTCAAAGTCTTAGAGGCATTACTCCATTGTCTTTTAGCTTCTAGTAAGTCTGATGCCTGTTAATTTGTGTTTGATCTATTTACTATTATTATTATTGATCTATTTTTTCTCTCTTAAAAACGTAGATTTTCTCATTATCTCTGGTGTTCTGAAACTGAGCCCCAGTTTGCTTTGTGCTGGGCCTTCTCATGTCCTTTAATTCTGGAAAATGTTCTGGACTTTTTGGATGCTACATTTCTTCTGTATTCTCTGTTCTCTCTTATCCACACTCCAGTGATCTGGATATTGGATCTCATGAACTATCCTCTAATGCTTTTATATTCCCTTTCTTATTTTCTATTTGTCTTTTTGTTCTGTTTTCCAGGAGATTTTCATCATCTTAATCTTCCATCTCTTCTTTGGAGCTTTAAATTTTGGTATCATATTTTAAATTTCCATAGGCTATTTCTTTTTCTGATAGTTCCTTTACAAATATAAATTATTTTCTTGGACAAAACATCTTTTACCTTTGAGGATCTTGGTAACATTAAGGAAAGTTTTTATCTCTGTTTAGTCTTGATTTCTTCCAAATTTCTTTTGTTGGTTTGTTTTGTTTTAGTCTGTCTTTTTCATGTTAGAAACTTTCCTCAATTGTCTAGTGATTTTTGGCTGTCTGCTCCTATTTAAATTCATTTAAAGCCTGTGGGTAGCACTGGCAGACTATGAGGTTCATTGGAAAGTCATCTGGCTGAGCCATTTCTTTGAGGAAACTTCTGTTGCCTGCATCTTTAGACTTGTTCTGTTTGGCTGCTTTGATTCTTCCAAGATTCTTCTGCTGGGCTGGGATGAATATAAGCCTGATAAATAACATTCTGGTCATTCTAGGAGAAGAAAACCAGTGTCCTAATATTCAGTTTATAGGCAGACTTCACTTAATCCTCCTGTTTTCAACATGGTACTCCATTCCTCAATGTCCTTGGTGTTCCCCCAATTCATAGACACTCTGGTTTACTCTTTTCAGGGAGTAAAAACTGATAAGTGTTTGGGATTAGTGGGTGAGGAGCAATTGCCTGGCAATCTGGAATTGGGGAGGGGATCTGTGGGTCTAATTGCTTCATTTTTTAAATTACTGATGGATAATTGATGTATAATATTATATAAGTTTCAGTTAGACAACATATTGATTCACAGTGTTTAAAGGTGGTTATATTCCATTTATAGTTATTATAAAACATTGGCTATATTCCCTGTGTTGCACCATATATCCTCTAACTGCTTCTTAAACAGGTCTTCAATCAGTCCTTCTGTTTCTAGTGTTCTACTGTCACTGATGCTGCTGAATCTTGAACATTTTGGAGGTTCTGTGGTAAAAATAATTCTTCTTCCCAACTTTCTCTGCTGTTGGCTAAGGATTCAGTTTTCTTGGGTCAGCTAAGTCAGGCACCATTCTTCCTTGTGCTTTTCTGCTTCCCCAAATTTGATGCTATTATCTCTTATTCTATCTTTGTCCATACCCCGTCCTCCCATTACTCTCATTTTAGTGGGATTTTGGAGAGAGAAAGATAAATCTGTATGTTTAATCTACCACCTTGTTTGGAAATAAGAAAAATCTTTACCTAAATTATTCAAAACTGAATAATAATTTGATAATGACACTGAAGGGGACTTTTTGCAAGTGATTTCTTTTCTTAAAAAATTTTTTCTTGACTGTACACCTGAAACTAACACATTGTAAATCAACTCTACACCAATGAAATTGAAATATTAAAAAAAACTTTATTGAGGTATAATCTACTTACCATAATTCATCCATTGTATATAAGGTACATTTCCATTACCACAGCTCATTTTTAGAATATTTCTATCACACCACCCCCCACCAAATTTCTCTTGCTTCTGTTTGCAGTCAGTCTCTACTCCCAACCTGAGACCCATGCAACTACTGTTTTGCTTTCTGTCTCTATAGATTTGCTTTCTCTAGAAATTTTATGTAAGTGGAATCATATAGTTATTTTGTATCTTGCTTCTTTCTCTTAGCATAAGGTTTTTGAGGTTCATCCAAATTGTAACATGTTTCAGTATTCCATTTATTTTATTGCTAAATAGTGCTCCATTGTATGAATATATACTACTACATTTTGTTCATTCACCAGTTGATGGAAATGGGGATTGTTTCCAGTTTTTATGCCATTATGAATAATGCTACCATAAACATTCATATTAAAGTTTTTGTATGGACACATGTTTTCATATCTCTTGGGTAAATACCTACGGGTAGAATTACAGTAAGTATATGTTTAACTTTTAAAGAAACTACCAAACTTTTTCATAAGTGGCTGACCCATTTTATACTCCTACCAGCAATGGATGAGAGTTCACTTTTTTCAGATCCTTAGTTGCAGCAGGCTCCTCAGTTGTGGCTTGCCAGCTCCTTAGTTGTGGCATGCAAACTCTTAGTTGAGGCATGCATGTGGGATCTAGTTCCCTGACCAGGGATTGAACCCCAGCCCCCTGCATTGGGAGTGCAGAGTCTTAACCACTGCACCACCAGGGAAGTCCTTTGTTATCTGTCATATATAGCAGTGTGTGTGTGTGTGTTCATCCCAAGCTCCTGATTTATCCCTCCCTTCCCCTCCCCCTGCCATGTTTCCCCTTTGGTAACCATAAGTTTGTTTTCAACATCTGTAAATCTGTTTCTGTTTTGTAAACAAGTTCATTGGTTTCTTTTCTTTTTTTTAAAAATTAGATTCCACATACAAGTGATATCATATGATTTTTGTCTTTCTCTGTCTGACTTAGTATGATAATCTCTAGGTCCATCCATATTGCTGCATTCTTTTTTATGGCTGAGTAATATTCCATTGTATATATGTACCTCATCTTCCTTGTCCATTCTGCTGTCGATGGACATTCAGGTTGCTTCCATGTCCTGGCTATTGTAAATAGTGCTGCAGTGAACATTAGAGTGCATATATCCTTTAGGATCATGGTTTAGGATTATGCCGAGGAGTGGGATTGCAGGATCATGTGGTAGCTCTATTTTTAGTTTTTTAAGGAATCTCCATACTGTTCTCCATAATGGTTGTACCAATTTACATTCCCACCAACAGTGTAAGAGGGTTCCCTTTTTTCCACACCCTTCCAGCATTTACTGTTTGTAGACTTTTTGATGATGGCCATTCTGACTGTTGTGAGGTGATACCTCATTGTAGTTTTGATGTGCATTTTTCTGATAATTAGTGATGTTGAGCATTTTTTCATGTGCTTTTTGGCTATCTGTATGTTTTCTTTGGAGAAATGTCTATTTAGGTCTTCTGCCCATTTTTTGATTGGGTTGTTTGTTTTTTGACATAGAGCTAACATGAGCTGTGTGTATATTTTGAAGATTAATCCTGTGTTGGTCACTTCATTTGCAAATATATTTTCCCATTCTGAAGTTTGCCTTTTCATTTTGTTTATTGTTTCCTTTGCTGTGCAGAAGGTTTTAAGTTTAATTAGGTCTCATTTGTTTATTTATTTATTTTATTTTCATTACTCTAGGAGGTGGATCAAAAAAGATATTGCTGTGATTTATGTCAAAGAGTGTTCTGCTTAAGTTTTCCTCTAAGAGTTTTATAGTATCCAGCTTGCATTTAGGTGTTTGATGCATTTCGAGTTTATTTTTGTGTATGGTGTTAAAGAGTGTTCTGATTTCATTCTTTTCCATATAGCTGTCTAGTTAACCCAGCACCACTTATTGAAGACACTGTCTTCTCTCCATTGTTTATTTGTGTCTCCTTTGTCATAGATTAATTGACCATAGGTGCGTGAGTTTCTTTCTGGGCTTTCTATCCTGTTCCATTGATCTATATTTCTGTTTTTGTGCCAATACCATACTGTTTTGATTTCTGTAGCTTTGTAGTATAGTCTGAAGTCAGGGAGTCTGAGTCCTCCAGCTCCATTTTCTTTCTCAGGATTGCTTGTACTTGTCCTTTCATTCTCTTGTCTTTTTAAATATTAATTAATTAATTTTTGGCTGCATTGGGTCTTGCTCTGTGCAGGCTTTCTCTAATTGCCGTGAGTGGGGGCTACTCTTCATTGCAGTGCATGGGCTTCTCATTGCGGTGGCTTCTCTTGTTGTGGAGGACGGGCTTTAGGCGCGCAGACTTCAGTAGTTGTGGCATGCGGGCTCAGTAGTTTGGGCACACAGGCTTAGTTGCTCCGTGGCATGTGGGATCTTCCTGGACGAAGGATCGAACTCATGTCCCCTGCAATGGCAGGCAGATTCTTAACCACTGCGCCACCAGGGAAGTCCCTTAATAGTGTCTTTTGAAGAGTAAATTATTTTTATAAAGTCCAATATGTCAATTTTTTATTTTTATGGATCATGATTTTGGTGTATGTCTAAGATATCTTTGTCTAACAAAGGTTATAAAGATTTACTTATATGCTTTCTTCTAGAAGTTTTACAGTTTTAGGTTTTCCATTTAAGTTTGTGGTGTATTGTGAGTTAATTTTTGTGTGAGGTGGTGTGAGTGTTTAAGCTCTTTTTTTAAATTTCCTGTATATGGATGTCCAGTTATCCCAGTGTCATTTGTTGAAAAGACCATCCTTTCCTCACTGAATTGCCATGACACTTTTTGGGCATCAATCGACCACAAATGTAAGAGTTTATTTATGGATTCTCCATTCTTTTCCTTGATCTGTATGTTTATCTGTAGCTAATATCATACTGTCTTGATTACTTTAGCTATAATTTTGATACTAAGTTTTGAAATTGAATGGTTTAAGTCTTTTTTGTTGTTCTTTTTCAGAACTGTCTGGCTATTTTAGGTCCTTTGCCTTTTGTATACAGTTTTAGGATCAGCACACCAATTTCTGTAACAGAAAGTTTGCTGGGATTTTGATAGGGATTGCACTGAATCTATAAATCAGTTAGGGGAGAATTGCCTTCTTAACAATATTGAATATTCTGATCCATTCATTTATATATATCTCTCCATTCATTTATATCTTATTTAATTTCTCTCAGAAATGCTTTGTAGTTTTCACTGTAAAGTCTTGCACTTAAGGGGTAAATTTATTCCTAGGTGTTGTATTCATTTTTATGCTATTGTGAATTGCATTGTTTTATTAATTTAACTTTTGGATTGTTTGTTGCTAGTATGTAGAATTTCAATTGATTTTGTAATTGATCTTGTCTCCTGCAGCTTTGTTTAACTTTCTTGTTTTTGGTAGTTCTGTGTGTGTGTGTAGAGTTCTTAGGATTTTCTAAGTATAGGACCATGTCATCTGTAGATACAGTTTTATTTTTCCTTCCCAATCTGGATGCCTTTAACTCTTTTTTCTTTTTTTTATTCCACTGGCAAGAACCTCCAGTAGGGTGTTGAATAGAAGTGGTGAGAACAGACATCTTGTTTTGTTCCTCACAGTGGCAGGGAATATTCAGTCTTACTGCTAAGCATGATGGTAGTTGTAGCTTTTTTGTAAATGACTTTTATCAGGTTGAGGAAGTTCCCTTCTTTCCCTAATTTCCTGAGGATTTTGTAAAAAAAAAAAAGAAATCAAGAACGGTTATTGGATTTTGTCAAATGCCTTTCTGAATCATTGAGAAGATCAAGTAGTTTTGTCCTTTATTCTACTGATGTGGTATATTACATTAATTGATTTTCCAGTGTTAAAACCACCTTGTATTTCTGGTATAAACTCCTCTTGGTCATGGCATATAATCCTTTATAAATATTGCTGGTTCAGTTTGCTCATATTTTTAAAGGATTTTTACATTTATATTTACAAGAGATAGTGGTCTGTAGTTTTCGTGTGACAATTTTGTCTGGCTTTGGAATCCGGGTAATATTGGCCTTGTAGAATTAAGTAGGAAGTGTTCCCAAATTTTCTAAAAGATCATGTGTAGGATTGGTGTTACTTCTTTCTCAAATATTTGATAGAATTCACCAGGTCCCCCTATTTATCCTTCTTGATACTTAACATAGTTCATAATGATACACTTGGGCGATATTTTGGTCACCTGCTTCTCCTTCTATATTAAGGTTCCATGAGGTTCCTGTTCCTTGTCTCTGTCATTCAGCACAGTGTCTGATTCATCATAGGAGATCAGTAAGTGTTTGTGGAGTGAATGGTAGATGCCCAATTTATGTGTCATGATGGGCTAGTCTTCTATTGGTGCCAATGAAGTTTAGCAATTTCAAATAATTAAAGATGGTAAAAAAGGCAATGTTTGCTAAAGTGCTTTGTACTCAGAGGAGTAACTATAGAGTTTTAACAGTGGTCTACAAAGAGTAGATTTTCCGATGGTATACAGCAGTGAGTTTGGGGTTGGATGGGTTTTAAGGCCACAGGAAAGAAATTGTATAGCTTCACTGAGTGTCAATTTTACAAAAAGAGTTTGGGGAAATATTAAAGATGCTCATATTAAGAAGTAAATATAAAATTTTAAGATAAAATACCATTTGCAGTGGTCCCTAAGATCTCCAACTTACCCATTCATTCTTTTTCCTGGGAGGACAAGTTTGAAAAGAAAGATCAAAGTGGGCCTGAATCTCAGCTCTAGTACTCATAAGCTGTGTGATCTTGAGTGAGTTTACCTCCTAGCTTCAGTGTTCTTGTTTGCAATATGGGTAAGACAGATTTATGCCAGTTTTAAGAGATGGACAAGAGAGCTTAAGGGAAAGTATGCAAAAGTGTTTAATGCATAGCAAGTGACAGTAAATTCTTCATAGGCAAGGACGTTTTGGAACAGGATTAGAGAGTTGTTTATATGAGTTACGGTAGAGTTGTCTGGAACTAACAAGACATGGGTAGTAATTGTAACAGGGAGGGGGAGGAAAGGTTGTCTTGTCCAGCACCAGCTCTACAAAAGTACCAGTGTTGATGCCATTTTATCCATACCATCTTCATCTTTCGAGATCTCCACCCTCTGTTGAGAGCAGGGATGGAGGAAGTTGGGAGTGCCATGGGTTGTTGACAAAGCTGCTCTCCACAAGGGCAGTTTGAAAGGTGGGGGGGTGCTTCTCATCCAAGTCTGGGGGCATGAGTGTGACATTTTTCTTCTGGAAGATTCATAGGTAATGTTAAGACAGCTGTCAAGAGAAGGCTGGTGTTCATCACTGTAGTTCCTCTGTAAGGCCCATGTGATGTTCCCTGTCAATGGCAAGGGATGGCATGCAGGTTTTTCCTCGGCTTCCAATAGCCTCCCTGTCTCCATCCTGTCCCCTCAGGTTTCCATCCTCAGCTGTTAGGGCCCTGACCTCCTACTGAGAAGGCAAGGAGCAGCTTCACCCTCCCCTGTTCTTAAGAATGATCAGTAAGCTTTGCTCCCCTCTGGATCTCCCTCTTTGACTTTTTAGAGCTGAGGTCAGCAAACTTTCTCTGTAAAAAGTCATATAGTAAATATTTTAGCTTTTGTGGGCCAAGAGGCAAAATCAGGAATATTTCTACAAATTTTGTAGACACCGAAACTTGAATTTTATATGTTTCATGGGTCGTGTATTATTCTTTTGACTTTTTTCAACCATTTAAAAATGTAAAAGAACATTGTTAGCTTGCTGGTCATACAAAGACAGGTGGCCGGCTGAATGTGGCCTGTTGCCAATACTTTGCTGAGCTCTATTCTAGAGCCGAACGTGGAAGAACAAAATACAAAAACCTCTGAATATTAAGTGTTCTGCAGTCTAAAATGCCTCTGACTTACTGACTCACTCCTTCACAAAAACTAATGGGAAGAGTGAGGAAGTGTGGGAAAGAAAAAACAACCATAGGATTGTCAATACTTGAAGTTCCCATGTCCCACAATGGGGAAATCATCGTGTTTAATTCCAAACCACCCATCCGAGCAGTGTCTCCTGAGTTTGCTTTGTGATTCAAATCACCTGGCCTCTTGTTGAAACTAGGGTCCCAGATTAGAGTTATTGATGCCAGTGGTTTCTAGGTAGGCTCTGTAGTGGTTCTCAGGGTCAGGTGAGCTGAAGAAACACTATAATAGGGGAAGGCTGGTTATAGAGAGGGCAAAATAATCTCCCAAACTGTGCTTCTTAAAGTGTGGCCCCTGGCCTAGCGGCATCGGAGTGGCTCAGAACTTGCTAGGTCCACTGAATCCGAAACTCGGGGGTAGGGTGTGGCTATCTGGCTTTTATCAAGCCAGGTGATTCTGATGCACACGGAAACTTGAGGACCACTGCCCCGGCATCATTACTATCACCTGGGGCAGTGATTGAGCGCCCACTTGAGCAGTCAAGGCCGAGGCGCCCTGAAACTGCTTTGTTCTCAGAGTGCGAGGCCTGTGTGAAGAGCTGAAGGCATCGATTTCCACAAGGAAGATCTGGAAATGGATGCCTTTCTACACCAAGGGGCACCATGGATCCTAGAGATAGAAAATGCCACCCAGTGTGATGAAGGTGGGGTTTTCGGCCTTTTTGCCCAAGTGAGCAGGGCGTTTGCTGACTTGTGCACCCACGAGCTTTCCAAAGTCGTCACAGTCTTCGCTTTTCCCGAGGTTTCAACAAGGCCCAACAGGGGACCTTGGTCCTGGGCCTGCCAGGCAAGCCGCTGCAGGATTCCTGACCTCACAGGTGCACCCGTGGCCCCGGTGACGTCACAGAGGCCCAGCGGGCCTGGGGCGGGCAGAGGCGGGGCCGGTGCGTGGAGGGGCCGGGGCGGTGCGTGCAGGGGGCGGTCTCCCGGGCCCGCGTGGTTCACGCTCTGTTCTGCCCCGGTGCAAGGCCGGCTCAGGGAAGGAAACGGAAGACCGGAGTTTGCAAAAGGGTCACTTAAGTTTTCTCTGGAGTCAGTATTCAGGATATTTGCCAAGACCCAGGAGACTCGGCGCGCCCCCTGCGAGGCGGTCGGCGTCTAGGAGGCAGCGGCGTGGGATGCCCTGCGCTGGCCTCCAGGCCTGTGCATGGCCCCGATGAAGAGGAAGTGCATCTGCGACCTGTGCTCCTGCGGGTAAGGCGTCCGCGCCCGCGCCTAGGGCCCAGGAACCTGGAATTTCAGACTCTGAAAGCTAGGCTGAGCCCTGACCCTGAGCTTCGAGATCAGGAAGCACCACGGTGGGTGCGTCCACTTGTCGGCGGCCTCTTTTAGGCTGCTGCTAACTGTTGTTAGCAGTTAACGCGCCGCGTTGAATCAGCCCCGATGAACGTGGCTGTTCTCAGGCCTTCTCCGTTTTCCTTCCCGCCGAGAGCTGCGCGGACGTTGAAAATGAGCACAGACCCGCAGAGTTTGTGCTCCCCTCCCTGCAGCCTAGAGAGTGTCAGACAAGGATAGAAACCCCCCTGGCCAGGTTGGGCCAAGTCTTGCATCTTTTGTTGGTCTCCTTTTGGGGAAGAGGAATCCTTTCATGTAACTGAATTTCTCATTCAGAGAAATTCTTACTACTTAGGAGTGTAAGGTATTCTAAAACTCATGTCCACACTGGTATAGAGTTGAACAAGAATAAGGAAAGGAAATTATTTTTGCGCTCACTTGTCCTGGCCTTGCCAGGTGTCTCTCCTGGCCATTGCCTTTATTAACCATGCTTGGGTGAAGCAGGTGGTTCCAGGGAGAAATCACGGGTTTTAGTCAAAGTTCTGCCGCTGACTCCTTTCCTGTATCTCACAACGCCTGAGGTGCTTCTTTCACCTCCTTCTTAGGACATGTAAGAATTGCTGGGCTTGAGGACAGCACAGGAGCAACAGAAAAGAGGGGCGGCTCTGGGGTCAGCCCTCATGGGCTGTTGTTAATTGTGGGGTCTTGGGCAGGTAACTGAACTTCTCCAGGATTCTCTAAGTAGTCAATGAGATAATGTGTGTGAGACTCCTGCTAATGGGTTGTGCTTAAAATACGTTAGCATCTGGAAAGCTGCAAAAAACACTTGCTAACTTTGTTATGTGAATATTGAAAATGTCATCAGTAGTGGGGAGAATTAAAGGGAACTCTAGTAACTGGGTGAGAAATCTTACACATCTCTGGCATCAGTGGGTGGTTCTCAACCGTGGCTGCCCCCTAGAGTCAGCTGGGGAGCTTTAAAGTGATACTGGTTTCCCAGGCTGTTAAATCATCCTCTCTGAGGGTGGGCCCCACCAGCAGTCTTTCGGTGATTTCCCCATTTGCCAGGATTGGGAACCGCTGAACTAGATCACATAGAAGCATGGGTCCTGCTTTTTAAGGTTGGTTAGGGGGATCCAGAGCAGTGTTTTAATCTAGGGCTAATTTTCCACATACTGAGGCAAAACCTCTACGACTCACCCTCTGCTGGGGCCCTTTACATACCCTCGCGTCTCTTCTTGAGGTATTGAGTTATTCAGGTAGGACTGGGGCTTAATTTGCTCCCTTGTGGACATTGGGATTGAAATATCTGATACAGTCTCCATCTTTGCCCAGTATGCATTCCAGTTAGGAAGCCAGGAATGCTCTTTGAAGAGGTACAGAGGGTATGCAGTGAGAAGTCTCCGTCCTGTCCCTGTAGTAGGGGACGTTCCTTCTCTGTTTCTCCTTCACCCCTGAAAAGGGGCTGTTTCCCATTGGATGCAGAGTCTGTCCATGGGTCTCTTCTTTGCTTCCTCCTCCTCCTGTACCTACCCCTCTACTCTGATTTCAGTCAGGGGTCTCTGGTTTGACTCTCACACCCCTCAGCCTCTCTTCTCTTATTTCAGTCTCCTTTCACTTCTCAGAGTGCTTGTTGGTCCATCTGGTTATCTCATCAACCTCAACTTCAACAACCTTCAGATAGTCACCACGTTCCCTTTCTCCAGTATCTGTCCCATTAATGGTGCCTTCTATTGTCCATTTACCCTGGGTGTATTTATTTATTTATTTTAAAATTAATTTTTATTGGAGTATAGTTGATTTACAATGTGTGTTAGTTTTAGGTATACGGCAAAGTGAATCAGTCATCCATATATCCACTCTTTTTTAGATCCTATTCCCATATACGTCATTACAGAGTATTGAGTAGAGTTCCCTATACTATACAGTAGGTTCTTATTAGTTATCTATTTTATGTATAGTAGTGGTATAGTAGTGTGTATATGTCAATCCCAGTCTCCCAATTTATCCCTCCCCTCCCCTTTCCCCCTTGGTAACCGTAAGTTTGTTTTCTACATCTGTGACTCTATTTCTGTTTTGTAAACAAGTTCATTTGTACCTTTTTTTGTTTAGATTCCACATATAAGTGATATCATATGATATTTGTCTTTCTCTGTCTGACCTACTTCACTCAGTATGACAATCTCTAGGTCCATCCATGTTGCTGCAAATGGCATTCTTTCATTCTTTTTTTATGGCTGAGTAATATTCCATTGTATATATGTACCACATGTTCTTTATCCATTCATCTGTCTATGGTTAGTTACATTTAGGTTGCTTCCATGTCCTGGTTTTTGTAAATAGTTCTGCAGTGAACACTGGGGTGCATGTATCTTTCCGAATTATGGTTTTCTCTGGATATATGCCCAGGATTGGGATTGCTGGACCATATGGTAGCTCTATTTTTAGTTTTTTAAGGAACCTCCATACTGTTCTCCATAGTGGTTGTACCAATTTACATTCCCACCAGCAGTGTAAGAGGATTCCCTTTTTTCCACAGCTTCTCTAGCATTTACTGTTTGTAGACATTTAGATGATGGCCATTGTGACTGGCGTGAGGTGATAACTCATTGTAGTTTTAACAGTTTTTTTTTTTTTTTTGGCTGCATTGGGTCCTCGTTGCTGCGCGCAGGCTTTCTCTTGTTGTGGCGAGTGGAGGCTACTCTTCATTGCGGTGCGCAGGCTTCTCATTGCAGTGGCTTCTCTTGTTGTGGAGCACAGGCTCTATGCACATGGGCTTCAGTAGTTGCAGCACGTGGGCTCAGTAGTTGTGGCATGTGGGCCCTAGAGCATGCAGGCTTCAGTAGTTGTGGCTTGTGGGCTCTAGAGTGCACACTCAGTAGTTGTGGTGCATGGGCTTAGTTGCCCCGCGGCACATGGGATCTTCCTGGACAAGGGATTGAACCCATGTCGCCTGCATTGGCAGGTGGATTCTTAACCACTGTGCCACCAGGGAAGTCCCCCTCATTGTAGTTTTGATTTGCATTTCTCTAATAATTACTGATGTTGAGCATCTTTTCACGTGCTTTTTGGCCATCTGTATGTCTTTTTTTGAGAAATGCCTGTCTAGATCTTTTGCCAATTTTTTTCAGTGGGTTGTTTGTTTTTTTGATGTTGAACTGCATGAGGTGTTTGTAAATTTTGGAGATTAATCCCTTGTCAGGATTAATTTGCAAATTTTTTTCTCATTCTGTGGGTTGTCTTTTTGTTTTGTTTATGATTTCTTTGCTGTGCAAAAGCTTTTGAGTTTAATTAGGTCCCATTTGTTTATTTTTGTTTTTATTTTTATTACTCTAGGAGGTGGATCAAAAAAGATCTTGCCACGATTTATGTCACAGTGTGTTCTGCCTATGTTTTCCTCTAAGAGTTTTATAGTTTCTGGTCTTACATTTAGATCTTTAATTCATTTTGAGTTTATTTTTGTATATCATGTTAGAGACTGTTCTAATTTCATTCTTTTATGTGTAGCTGTCCAGTTTTCTCAGCATCACTTATTGAAGAGACTGTCTTTCTCCATTGTATATTCTTGCCTCCTTTGTCATAGACTAGGTTACCATAGGTATGTGAGTTTATCTCTGGATTTTCTATCCTGTTCCATTGATCTATATTTCTGTTTTAGTGCAAGTACCATACTGTCTTGATTACTGTAGCTTTGTAGTATTGTCTGAAGTCAGGGAGCCTGATTCTTCCAGGTCCATTTTTCTTTCTCAAGTTTGCTTTGGCTATTTGGAGTCTTTTGTGTTTTCATATAAATTGTAAACTTTTTTTTCTAATTCTGTGAAAAATGCTATTGGTAATTTGATAGGGATTGCATTGAATCTGTCAGTTACTTTGTGTAGTATAGTCATTTTGACAATATTCTTCCAATCCAAGAACATGGTCTGTCTCTCCATCTGTTTGTGTCATCTTCAGTTTCTTTCATCAGTATCTTATAGTTTTCTGAGTACAGGTCTTTGCCTCCTTAGGTAGGTTTATTCCTAGCTATTTTATTCTTTTTGATGTGATGATAAATGGGATTATTTCTTTAATTTCTCTTTCTTATCTTTCATTGTTAGTGTATAGGAATGCAAGAGAGTTCTGTGTATTAATTTTGTATCCTGCAATTTTACCAGATTCATTGATGAGCTCTAGTAGTTTTCTGGTAGCATCTTGAGGATTTTCTATGTATATTATCATGTCATCTGCAAACAGTGACAGTTTTACTTCTTATTTTCCAATTTGAATTCCTTTTATTTCCTTTTCTTCTCTGATTGCTATGGCTAGGACTTCCAAAACTATGTTGAATAAAAGTGGCTAGGTGGACATCCTTGTCTTTTTATCCTGGGTTTAAAAATTTGAATCATCTCTTATCCTCCACCATCCCCAGTATTCATATCATCTCCAAAGTCTCGAACCATCCTCTTTTGAAATCTATATTGGTTCCTTCCTTTTTATTCTCATTGTTCTCCCCTTGGGTCTCTAATTTTTATGTTTGGAAACTGGTCCTAATGTACCTTTCTAGTTCTCTCCATGACCCCCTTACATAAAACCACTCATACTGGATTGGGCTTCCTGGCATCCCCTAAGCAGACCTTGTGACCCTCCCCATCTCTTTTCCCCTACCCTTACTGCCCCTTTTCTAAAATGCTTGTGTCACCTCCTCCTGTTGCATGATCTTTTAAGGCCCTGCATCTGTTGCCTATCTCAGTAATCGAGCCCCGTAGCTTCCCTTTGGAGAGGGACCCCATTTTCTGTTAATGGTTCTAGTTATCTGTCTGCATGCTTTCTCCCCTCTTTGTGTACTCGTGGAAAGCAGAGCTCATGTTTTCTATTTGTGTGTGTGTGCTGTATAATACTAACACACTGTTCTCCACAGAGCAGTCAAAACATATCCTTTTGAATAAATAGATGGATTTTGTTTGTCAAGGTGTTATACCGGAATGGATTAGGGAGCCTGGGTTTACAGCTGTGCTGTCCCGTAGGTTAGCCACTAGCAACATGTGGCAACTTCATCTAAACTGTTTGAAATTCAATAAAATATACTCAGTCACGTGTGTAGCCACATTCCAAACACTCAGTAGCTATGCATGTGCAGTGACTACTCTATTGCACAGTGCAAATAGGGAGCATTTCCATCATTGCAGAGTTACACTGGACAACCCTGACCTAGAGTCTCATTTGGAAGGCTTCCTTCTCACCCCCAATTAAATCTGCTTAGAAATGGGTTGGGAAGGAAGGAGAGGAATTATATAGGTGTTCTCTAAGCTTTAGAAGTCGAAGATTTTTTACTTTGCCAGCCTGAGATTATGGGAAAAATTGATGAGAAATCTGGAGGAAAAGTATGTGTGAAGATGAACACTACTGGTCAGAGGAGAGAGTGTTTCAGTGGGAGAGGGGAGCCTGGGGTTTCTGAGTGAGTCATTTGATTTCCCAGGGCTTCAGTTCCTCCAAGTTTTTAAAATCAGGAGACTTGTGGAGGCTCTTGGGACTGCCAGGGAGGGAAGGAAGCCCACATCTCTTTCTTCCTCTTCCACTGCATTTTCCTCCTGAGGCTTTGTTTGAGCAAATAGTTCTTTAATGTCCTTTCAAGTTTAATTTTTAAAAAAAATTTATTTATTTTTGGCTGCATTGGGTCTTTGTTGCTGCACACAGGCTTTCTCTAGTTGCGGCGAGCCGGGGCTACTCTTCGTTGTGGTGCGCGGGCTTTTTGTTGCGGTGGCTTCTCTTGTTGCGGTGGCTTCTTCTGTTGCGGAGCACGGGCTTGAGGCACACAGGCTCAGTAGTTGTGGTGCACGGGCTTAATTGCTCTGTGGCATGTGGAATCTTCCCAGACTAGGGCTTGAACCTGTGTCCCCTGCATTGGCAGGCAGATTATTAACCAGGGCACCACCAGGGAAGTCCTCAACTTTAACTTTGGAAGACTCTGTTCTTGTTACTGGGGAGGCTCAGGATGCACACGGATAGCTGGATAGGTAGCCGTCCTGTGTGGGAGCAGCTTGTCAGAGGCTCGAGGAATGGGCAGCGCTCTTGGAGCCAGTTCTTTCTTTTGGCCACAAGATGGCAGCCTTCTCCCAACCAAGTCTCACTGCTAGATCAGCCTAAAGGGAAAACAACACCTCGTTCTGGGTTTTTCTTCAGCGTAATTTTTTATAGATTTACCTTAAGTTTTATAGAATGAGCAATTAGAGTTTAGAGCCCAGCAGAGCTCAGGAAGTGGTATACCTTGAGAGTAGATCACAGATGACAAAGTGAAGGTGTTGCAAATATCTAAATCTGGAGATTCCAACCCCTCATAAAACTTTTTAATGAGCTTTGCAGGTTTTAAAAAACCAGGCGCATTTTCCTGCATTAAGCTCAAGGCTTTCCATCCACAGCAGCACTCCACTTGACAATCAAGATCTGGCGATCGGTATTATTACCATAAAGTGTTATACTCTCTTTTCAGCGCGATCAGTGCCAAGTAAGCAAAAATATTCATGAGTTGTAGAGATACAGTAATGGAACAGTTTAAAAGTTGTTTCTAACCATCCTATCACTTAATCTTCTTGACACAACAGAGCTACACTGGGGGATTGGAGTGTTTGTAGTCACCCTACTTTTGTATATGAGAAAATAAGATCATCTGAATGTCCCCAGTACTTATTGTTACTGAAAAAAAGGCCACCTTTCACAGTTTTCAGTATTATACTACCTTACATTTCTGTAGTGTTTCGAAAATTTTCAAAGCACCTTCTTATACATTATTATCCTTCGGGATTTGCGGGGGGTGGGGGGTGGTCCCTCAACATGGGGAGCATGGCTTAGCTTGGAAATTTGATTCCTTGATCTTAGCCTTCATTTTCCCTGGGGATGTTTTCTGTTTACTGAGCTGTTCTTGTCCCAGATTACTAAATTTGCAACTGGGGGTGGGGAGGAGGAGGGTTCTGGGGAGGGCTGTAGATAAAATAAATTGCTAATTAGCTTTTTCTTTTGTTTTTTAAATTTATTTGGCTGTGTCGGGTCTTCGTTGCTGTGCACAGGCTTTCTCTAGTGGCGAGGATTGCGGTGCACGCGGGCTTCTCATTGCGGTGGCCCCTCCCATTGCAGGGCACGGGCTCCAGGCATGCAGGCCTCAGTAGTTGAGGCATGCAGGCTTCAGTAGTTGTGGAGCACGGGCTCAGTTGCTCCGCGGCGTGTGGGATTCTCCCGGACCAGGGCTCAAACCCGTGTCCCCTGCATTGGCAGGCAGATTCTCAACCACCGAGCCACCAGGGAAGTCCTGCTTATTAGCTTTTTAAATCTGAAAGGGATCTTAGCAGTCTCTAGCTCTTCTTATTTTACAGATAAGGAGTTTGAAGCATTGAGGTTAATTTTAATATACAAGAACACATTTTGTTAAGCTTTAGGCACAATTAGATCAACAATTAAATTTTTTTCATCTTTTATTGTGTATCAGACTCTGCTAGATGTTACAATTCAGTCTATGATCTGTTTTCAAGTCACACTGGGTAATTTTTGAGCGTAGATTATAACGGAAAGGTTCCTGTCCATTTGAGAAATATTACCTGATGTAAAAAAAGAGGTGTAATTCTAAAAGCCTTTTAGTAAAGTAATATAAATAGCAAATGTCTCTCCTGAGATTAAGATGTAGTAACAGTACTTTTTCTGAAATTCTTGTAAAAAAAAATTGTGGTTAATCAAGGGATTGATACAGCTTACTTTTATATCTGATTATTTTATGGCTTGCAGTGCAGTGTTTTAAAGACTTTGTGCAATCTTGCAGGAAATTCCAGGACTGGGTAATGTATCATGAAATATTTATGTAGCATTGGTAGTATGTGCAGCATTTCATAAAAAAGGTAGTCCCATAGAGGACTTGCAAATTGTTGAAAAGGATGTGAATTTGGCCTTTTCACAGACCTTGGGGAGGAAGGTGATCTCAGGGGCAGCCATGTATCTGCAACTTAAATCAGTTATGTTAACCAGGGAGGAACTTGTTATTTTAATTTTGGAAAATATTTTCTTCACATCGATGGAAATTTCCTTAACCTTAGATTTTATTTTCTTAGAGTCTCTGTTATAAATTAAGAGGAAGGAAAAAAAATCGAGGAGTTGGTTTGATATTACATGTTTCAAGAAGAATTCTTGTTTTTAATTTAAATAAAATTGACTTCATAAATTCTGATTAAGAGAAAAAGACAAAGAACAGCTTTTAATAGATGCTTGCTGGTGACTTTTTATCTTTAACAGAATCCAGATAGAGAAGCCAGGACAAAAAAAAAAATCTTTCACTTTAACACTGAATTATTTTTATTGTAGAACTTATGCACTTGAATGTTATATGCTCATCAAAAATAATGGTATTTTTGTGATATCAGAATTAATATTTGTTTGTATATACCCTTAATCTTGTAAAATGAGTATAAGTCAGTATACATAATTAGTCAAATTTCAGATATTAGGAAATTGCTGAGTACAGCTTAGTAGTAATTCAAATTAGTCGTTAAAATGATCTCCTCAGTCTTAGAGTTTCTAAGCAGATGAGTTTAGAGAACCCCACTCCAATTCCATTCTGTCCTGGGTAGTTTTAAACACCCTTCCCTCCATCGATATTAAAATATCTTAGACTGGCCTTCAGGTGATAAAGTTCATTTGAGGAGATGACATGTCCCGTGGGGGGAAAGCATAGCTAAGCTACAAATGAACGAGATGAATACAATAAGTGACGTAGGATTTCAGAGGTGGGACAGATCACTCTGGGAGGGGGTACCGTGCAAGCTATAGGAAGGGGAAATGATATGCTTGGGGTGGTCAGGAAAGTAAGCTCCAGGGTCAGGCTGCCTGGTTTTGAATCCTGGCTCTGTCGCTTTGTAACTGTGCAAGCTTGTGCAAGTTGAAAACAGGGGTAATAACTATACCTTAGCAGGCGGGGCAAGCTCTGAAGGAAAATGTTATGTTGGTGAGGGCTTGTCTCCACCAGCTGCAGGGACCTGGGGGGCAGAGACATGGAGACATCACACCCACGTTGAGGGCTCAGGCCTGAAGCGGGGGATCATACCAGAAGCTCCATGGAGGCAGGTTGCACGGGGGCCCGTCCGTGCCTCAGAATGTGAGCTCACGCAGCAAAGAGAGCCACTGACGGGTTGGAGCAGGCGAATAACAGATAAAGCACTCTTCTCCCCAGAAGAAGTACTTAAAGGAGCAGCATTTCCCTCTCTCGCTGTCTCTCTCTCTTCTCTTTTTCTGTTAAAATAGATGTCCAGTGTCTGAATCAGAGCGACGTTAAGCCTGTTATTCAGTTAGATCTCCAGAATGGATTTGTAGTTCGTTAATATTTTGTTTTAAATGTATAATCTCCACTCTATTCTTGGCATTTAAAAAAATTCAACAAATAATTTATTGATGAATTTAGTATGAGAGCCAGCTGAGTATAGGTGTTAGCACAGATCATGAAGCCAGACCACCTGGGTTCAAATCCCAGCCTTTCCACTCGCCAGCTGTGTCTCGTTGACCCATCTTACAGCACAGTCTCCTGTGTGCCGCAGGGTCCTCATCTGTAAAATGCAGATGACAGCAGAGCCTACTTCATAGGGTTGTTGTGAGGCTTATGTCCTTATTAAGCAAACAGAACAATGCCTGGCGTCCATCGGAAGGCATAGATAAGTGTTACTATTTAAATATAAATAAGATGCCGGTCTGTGTTCTAGGTCATGAGGTTCTGGGAGGTGTGAACAAGATCTCTGCTCTCATGAAGAGCTTGCACTCTAGGGGAGAGTTAATTTTGTTTATTCACTGGTAGGTAGTGAAAAATGCTCTGAAGAGAATGAAAGCAGAGTGATGTGCTGAAGTGCTTGGGGACCTTGATTAAATGTGAAGGATATAGGGATGGTCTGCAAAGATTGAATCTGCTCTTGACACAGCTGGGAGGCCGTCTGCCCTTGTAGGGCCGTCTGCCCTTGAGTCCAGCAATGATTATACTTCTCAAGTTCCGACTGACATTAACAAACATTAAGGTTGAGTTTCTGTTCAGTTTAGAGCTTTCCAAGTCTTAAATACAATGACCCAGGGATTAAAGGCATCCTCACTGCATAGCATACTCTACCATTCTGTTCTGGAGTTTTCTTTACGGGCTCATTCAGAATAACTTTGAAGTATCTGTGATTGTTTCTCTAAAAGGAAACGACAGTGTTTCTAAATGGCTGTCAAGTTAACCACTTAGCCAGATATATCCATGTATTTTAGATATCCAGGATATCCAAAAGCCCCTCCTTCTTATGTTAACAAATTGAGTTGTAAGGTAAAGAACAAGTTAAATTTCTGCCTGTGCTGGTCAGTTACTTAGTTTAGAAACGTTACCATTTACGTGATTATTTTTAAAAATCAAAACTTTTCCTCTTAAACTACCATTTTCTCTTTCAAGTATATCTCAACTCTGTTCTCCAAATAAAGTCTACATAAATCTGTGAACAAGAGCTCAAGATGAAAAGCAAAGAATTGACTGAATCCCTTGTTTTGTATCCTGCTTCAAATGGGAGGGCAGTGGGTAGTGTTAAGGAAAGAATTTGGGACAGTGAGTCAGAATGTCTGCATTCTAGTCCTGGTTTTGATTAATGATAAAGTTTGTGAACTTGTTCAGGTCCTTTAACATCTCTGGGCTTCTAAAAATCAGTGATCATCAGTTTTGTTTTTTGATAATAGTATTGTTAAAGAACAAATAGTATTTTTTTTTTAATAAATTCATTTAATTTTATTTTTGGCTGCTTTGGGTCTTCGTTGCTGTGCACAGGCTTCCTCTAGTTGCGGTGAGCGGGGGCTACTCTTCGTTGTGGTGCACGGGCTTCTCATTGCGGTGGCTTCTCTTGTTGCGGAGCACAGGCTCTAGCTGCACAGGCTTCAGTAGTTGTGGCTCGTGGGCTCTAGAGCTCAGGCTCAGTAGTTGTGGCGGACGGGCTTAGTTGCTCCGTGGCATGTGGGATCTTCCAGGACCAGGGCTCAAACCCATGTCCTCTGCATTGGCAGGCGGATTCTTAACTACTGCGCCACCAGGGAAGCCCAGTATTTGTTTTTTAATAATGGGGTATCTCATTGTGGCTTTGCTTTGCATTTGCCTGATGATTTGTGATGTTGAGCATTTCTTTCCATACATCTGTGTCTATTCAAGTCCTAGGCCCATTTTGAAATCAAGTTATTCTTTTTGCTATTGAGTTATATGAGTTCCTTAGGTATTTTGGAAGTTACCCCTTATTGGATATATATTTTCTCCCATTCTGTGTACCTTTTCACACTGTTGGTGGGAATGCAAAGTGGTGCAGCCATTATGGAAAACAGTATGGTGGGTTCCTCAAAAAAGCAAGAATAGAGCTACCATATGATCCAGCAGTCCCAGTTCTGGGTATTTATCCAAAAGGATTGGTATCAGGATCTTGAAGAGATCTTAGCACTCTCATGTTTGTTGCAGCAGTATTCACAATAGCCACGATGTGGAAGCAACCTAAATGTCCACTGATGCATGAACGGATAAAGAAGATATTGTACATATACACAATAAAATATTCTTTAGTTTAAAAAACCAAGGAAATGCTGTAATATGTGACAGCATGGATGGACCTCAAGGATGTTATGCTAAGTAAAATAAGCTAGTTACAGAAAGACAAATGTGATTCTCCTCATCCTGTTGTCTAAAATAGTCAAATTTATAGAATTAAAAAGTGGAATGGTGGTTGCCAGGCATGAGGGGAGGGGGAAATGGGGAGTTTCTAATCAACACATATAATTTCAGTTGTATAAGGTGAATAAGTTTTAGAAATCTGCTGTACAGCATTGTACCTGTAGTCATCAGTACTGTACTGTGCACTGAATATTTAGAGGATAGATCTAAAGTTCTCTATAGATCTAAAGATCTAAAGTGTGATAAGTGCTCTTATCACAATAAAACTAAAATTAAAAATTAATGATCTTCGGACAGTGAGGTAGCCCCTATTTTTTTAAAATAGGTATTTACTTGGTTGCACTGGGTTTTAGTTGTGGCAGGTGGGCTCCTTAGTTGCGGCAGACGGGTTCCTTAGTTGCAGCATGAGAACTCTTAGTTGCGGCATGCATGTGGGATCTAGTTCCCTGACCAGGGATCGAACCTGGGCCCCCTGTATTGGGAGAGCGGAGTCTTATCCACTGCGCCACCAGGGAAGTCCCAATGCAGTAGCCCCTATTGTCCATAACAGCTTTTTTTTCTAGATTCAGAGAATTTCCATCTCAGTGTTCTGAAGGTGTCTGCAGAGGTCTCCTAGGGCCTCTGTTGGTGATCTTGGAGAAGTGAGGGAAAAGTGGAGATGTGTCACAGAGCTGAAGATGGACAGATGTTCTCTTGAGTTTGCCAAAAATTACTCAGTAGCTGCTGAGAATGAATGTCTGTCTCAGGCCTCGTTGTGGCCTAGTGTGATCTTGGGGGCATGTCTTATCTGGCTTCCTCTCAGCACTCTGCACCTCTGCCATGTGTGGCTGCCCAGCCCTTGCTTTACACTGCTTACCGTTTCAGGTAACCAAAGAGACTGAGTAGAATTCAGTGTACTCTTTCCACATTTCAAGGGGAAGAGGGCCTGGTTGGATCAGCCTGTGACCTGGTTCCTCTGGCATCCGGGGTCCTTCCTCTTGGTCCAGTCAGCTGAGCTGTGGGAGTTACATGGTAAAAACTGGGCAGTTTGGGGAGGGGGCCGTTTTGTATAAGAGGGAATGGGTAGGAAGAAGAATGATTAGGAGAAATGAATAGCTTCTTGAAGACTCTTGCCGAGATATCCTTGAAGATGAAGTTGGTGAAAGATGGATTGGATGATAGTGTAATGAGGTGGATTCCTAGCTCATAGAACAAGCAGGCCCGTTAGAGTGTTGACTGCTGGCTTTTTGCCTACTTGGAACAATATCACTAGTACCATGCCATAGGCCTCCATCATTAGCTCTGTCGGTTCCACATTTTTATCAAAACTTGGACGAAGACGTAGACGTCATCCTTATCAAATGTACCGAAAACACAAAATGAGAAGAAGATAGCAAGTGACAGACGACAGAGTCAAAATTCAAACTTATCTTGACCGGCTGGAATGCAGGGCCCAAAACCAAGCTGAGACTTAAGAGTAAACATGAAGTTCTACATTTGGGATGAAAAATCAGTTCTACACATTCATAATGGGAGAGGTTTGTCTTGGCCATAGTTTGTGAAAAGGTCTTGGGGGTTTTACTTAACCACAAGTTTCATATGATCTTGATGGTATGATGTGACTGATAAGAAACATTAACTTCGTTTCATGCTAAATGACAGTGGGGTGTCCAAGTCAGCAGATGTAATTACTTCGTTGGACTCGGGCTTGATCCGATCACAACTGAAGGTTGCTTTTCCATTTGGGCACTGTATTTTTAAAAGCCTACCAGCAAGTGATCACGAAGGCCAGGTTGTGGGGAATGCATTCTGGAAGTGAGAGAACTTGAACTTGACAGGGTCAGTAGACGGATAGACAGTCAGTGAGGCTATATTCTGCAGAGGAGGGTCTGTACTTGTTCTGGGTTGTTCAGAGGGTAGGACTAAGACCACGGAGTGGTCACTTCAGGCAAGCTTATCCGAGGTGAATACGAAGAAAGAAGAGTTTTGTAGCAGTTAGAACCGTAGGGACTTGAAGGGGACTGCCTTTCGCCCTTGAGCTGGGCATGCGCCTGTTGGGATGCTGTGGAAAGGATTCCTGCTTGGACAGGAGCTTTGACGAAAGGATCTCTAGGGTCCCTTTGAGCGCTGAAAACCCAGATTTCTGGAAGGGGAGCATACCATTTATTTTAATATGATGATTGAACTTGAAAGACTACTGCAGAGGAAAGAACTATGGGTACATGTGATATGAAGAATAAGCTGAGATCCATATGTGCCTGAAAAACCAAGGACGTTGAGGGTTATTAAGACGTTTGTATTTAATGCGTAAAGCACATGTGCAGACTTGAGCCTCCTGTCTCCATCCGCTGCTCCTTCTGAACCTGCCTCATTACTTGGTGCCCCTTCTTTTCTGAGAGCCCTTTGATAACCTTCGGATAATGTATAAAGGAGCGTCATTGTTTTGCTTCCGTAACTTTCCCTGATTATGTCTACGTGTAGAAGTTCATATTTAGGAGGCTTTTGTGGGCTAGCCTGGGACTCTAGCCATCACATGAAGCAATACTTTTGTGGGAAATGTATTTCAAGTCCAACAAGCAGTGTATGGACTTTTGAAACGTGTTGCATTGCAATGCCGGAGAGACCCATGCTTCTTTTGCCTTGTGACGATTCACTGCACACCACCTTGGGGCCTTTTCTAAGCTGGGCTGTGGGCTTGAAAGCCCCTCCTTGCTCCTTGCTGCCAATGATGGCAGTTCCTGAAATTCTAACACTTCCATGAATCAAGCCTTCCTGTTTCTCTTCTACTGCTCTATTTAGAAATGGATTTTATTAAGGTGCTTTCTTCCCCAAAAGGACTTTGGGGGATCTTAAGTAATGTCACATAATGCAGTACCATAGGAAAGAAAAACATGGTGCCTAGGTCCAAGTCTTCCATCCCCATAGCGCACTTGGGTGCCTTCTCTGAGTCCTTATAGTGTGTGGATTTAGGGTCTCTGTTTTGCTGTCCTTAGCTTCTCAAGCTTCTAGTCCTTGCATAAGGTGTAGGAACTTGGTGTGGCTATCTTTTAATGATGATGCTGGTACTAACGAGAGCTTTTAAGATGGCTATAGTATTCAGAATTCTTGGTTGAAGCAACTTAAATGGACACTGGCTGGCTTAAGCAGGTTTAAACAAACGAAAAGCTGTGGTGCAATGCACAGAATGATGGGGAAGGGTGGAGAGCCGAGGATGGCAGATGGGAAGGTATAGAAGAGGCCAGGAGGCCAGAGCCACAGCCCAAGTCATTCTCCAGAGACCATCTGCTGAGGATGCTGCCCCTGGACATAGCCCTGGCCCTGCCGATGTCACTCCTCTAGAGCAAATTCTTCACTCTCACCCCACTTTGTATTTGTTTATTTTTGCATCACTTGTTCTATATTAAAATTTCCAGGTGGGTGTTTCTGATTTGCTGTGCTTCGGTCACGTGCTCAGGCCTCACTGTGGACTTGGGTGTTGGGAGGCGTGTTTTATGTTTTGGTTTCTGGAGGTGGGCACTGCCTCTCACAAGATGAACGTGGTTGGGAGTTCCTTAAAGGAAGGGTTTCGGCTGTTAGGCAGTTAAAAAAAAGAAATTGCTGAAAATTAACTTGTTTACATTTCAGTACCAACGTAGGAAAATAGAATTAGCTCAGGGTTTCTCAGCTGTGGCACGTTTTGGTATTTTTGACGTGGAGGTCTGTCCCGTGCCTGGTAGGACGTTGAGCAGCATTCCTGGCCTCTGGCCACTAGATGTCGGTGGCAGCCACCCAGGTGTGACAATAAAAGATGCTTTCAGTTATCTCCGCATGTTCCCTGGGGGGTAAAATCCGCCTGGCTGAGAATCACTGGGCTAGAGGCATTCTCAAACCACGGATTATGATTTGATAGCCTTGCAATGACGACTGTAGCACAGGAATGGATCTTATACTACTGTCCTTGGAGAGAGACAAAGCTTTCCCCACCTGGTGCCCTTCAGACATGCGAATGTCTGAAATTGCAGTGTTCTTCAACTTAAGTGTACTTAAGAATCCGCCGGAGAGCCCTTTGAAAGACGTGAATTCCTGGGCCCTGCCTCTGTATAGTTTGATTCTGTGGGCCTGAGGGTCCAGGGATCTGCAAGTTTTAACAATGAACCCTCGTGATTCTGATGCAGGTGGGCTACGGACCACACGTTAAGAAACGCATAGCTCCTACGTGGAGTATTGGCCTCAAAAATAACAGGCATGTGTTTCTTTAAGGAGAAGAGACATGGTTTTGAGGCTTTCAGATCTTTTCAGTTGTTGATTAAAAAGAAGCAAGGTAAAGATGTAGTCTGTTCTTACAGGAGTTTTTGGCAAGGGTTGTCTGGAAGCAGCCTTGACATGTGATGCGGGCACTCATCGCTCTCCATCGCCATCAGCGAGAAGTGTCTTCTGTTTGGAGCTCTGACTTGCCTCTCAATCCCCCTTGGGAAAGGACCTTTCACTTCAACCGCCACCGCCCCCCATAAGTATTAGTCAAACCTCGCAGGGAGGTTTTTAATGCTTTCCAGTTCTCCCTGGCCCGTCTAGTGGTCTTGTTCACGGACGCCCTAACCTCCACAGGAGCAGAGTCAGCATCACTGGCTTCCTTCTGCCTGTGGAGCCTCCACGGTGGGAGGTCCCACATTCTAGTTGTGGGTGGAGGAGACATCTGGTAATACCTGCGACACAGCTGTGGCCCTCCTGAGCCTCTGCGCTCTTCTCTCAGGAAGCCTTAAATCTGAGCAAGAAGATCCCACCCACAGACACAGCATCTTGCAGTTTTCTACCACGTTTGGGGGGCAGGGTGCTTACTTGAGCTCCTTGGTTCTCTTTTCCCTTCTGCTCTGGCTGGGACTAGACACAATGCTATTTCTGACAGCAGTTTTTCTAAAACTCAGATCACGTGGCTTGGGTTCACAGCCTTTGGTAGTTCAAAGCCCGTTGATCAAAGAACCAACTCTCCATCATTCAAGACCCTACCCTGCCTTTCCCGCTATTCCCTACCATGCACTTTGTTCCAGCCTCCCCGAGCTGTGCTGACACCCTGTATACTAACTATACTCGGAATGCTAACTATTCTATCACCCTGTTTTCCAGACTCACCAGACTATTCTACAGACTAGCGTGCAATACCCAGTTCACAAATGGGGAGCTTGCCAAATATTTTTCCTCCAAAAAGGAATTGGTTGCTAAAATGTGATATTTCCCAATTTTTAAGAAGTCTGGACTTTGTTTCTCTTGAAAAAGTAAAAGATGTGACAGTTACCATTGCCCACATTCCGAAGTGGTGACCGTCTTGCTCTTGCCCCAAGCTGGGGCTTGTTCTCTCCATAGTGTCCTTGGATAAGGGAAGGGGAAGAGCCGTGAAACTTTACCTTCCCATATCCCACAAGAGGGCAATATAATCTCTCAAAAAGTCAAAGTTGCAGAAGCTGCTAGCCTGGCCCTGTCACCGTAGTGAAGTTATTTGGGCGCCCACCTGCGTTTTGCATGCCGAATGGGCTTGCAGCAGGCTGTGTGCTCTTCACCCTTGCACGCACTCCTTTCCCCTCCAGATCTTAAGCAGTGAATCTGAAAGCCAGTTTGAGCTAAGCGTGTGCAAGCAGGGCCTACGGTTAGCTTCGGGAGCTGCCGCTCAGCCTAGGTGGAGGTCGTGGAGGTCTGATGGAGGCTGATGAGGCAGGATTGTTTCTGGGAAAATGCCTGATCCGTGGAGACAGCCTAGCATGTTTCGGCAGTGCTTCTCCCTGGCACGGAATCTTGCTTGTCAGCACCCCAAGAGCTGAGCCGTCACCCCTGGGCGTGCCTTAACACTAACCAGGCCAGCAGAGACTGATGCGTGAACCCAAATGTCTATTTCTCAATTTAGAACGAGACGTATCTGCCGAGGGGGCCTAGAAACTCAGTTTTGCTGGCCAGAGTGTACTTTCCTTTTAGAAGAATTGGGAGTAGAAGCCAAAATACAGTTGCCAGGTTGCTTGTCTGCATTCTGAGCAAGGGGAGTGCTCTGATTTGCTCATTTGGAGGTCCCCTTGGGATGTTCTGACGCCCCCGCCTGTAGTGAGGGGCTGGCTGCGTGGAGCATCTCTGCCAGGCTTCCTTATGGGAGCAGGGCTATGGGTGCCTTCCCATGTTTGCCTCTGACTCAGTCTGCGCCCTGCCCCTGTGGTCTGTGCCAGATATACAAGTCAGTAGATAACGCCATAAGTTATTAAATTATATTCGCATGTGCCGTTTTTTACTTCAGGTCCTGTTTACATCTTAGCTATTACAGATGATTATTTTTCTTGTTTTTGACCGCGCCCTGCGCCATGTGGGATCTTAGTTCCACGACCAGGGATTGAACCTGCAACCCCGGCAGTGGAAGCGCGGAATCTTAACCACTGGACCACCAGGGACATCCCTTATTACAAATGATTTTATTAATTTAGGCCTAAGTATTCTGGGCGGTGTTAGGGTTGAGGCCCCTTAGCACCTTTGAGTGTACCTGAAGATATCTGCAAAGGTTTAAGAAAATAAAACTAGCTCTTAACTGCATATGGTGACTTAAGTACAGCTAAGTGAAAACAAAGGTTCCAAATCTTACTTTCTCTTTTGGCTTTCTTCTCTTTGCTTGCCTTTGGTTCAGACAACAAAGTGGCTCATCTTTGCCTCATTGTTTCCTCTCATTTCTTTTTTATCCATCCTAAATGCTGGTAATGTTTGCAGTGGTTTAATAAGAATGTGGGGCTTCCCTGGTGGCGCAGTGGTTGAGAGTCCGCCTGCCGATGCAGGGGACACGGGTTCGTGCCCCAGTCCGGGAAGATCCCACGTGCCATGAGTCATGGCCGCTGAGCCTGCGCGTCTGGAGCCTGTGCTCCGCAATGGGAGAGGCCACAACAGTGAGAGGCCCGCGTACCGAAAAAAAAAAAAAAAAAAAAAAGTGGAAGTGTGGAAAAGTGGGGGAAGAGAAAGAGCATATATGGAATAATTGGGTCTTGGGTTTTTAAAAAACTGGCTGTTAAACTTGTAAATTTTTTTCTGTGTCAGTTTGGGTTGAATAAATAGCCACATGACATTAGGTAAAGTTAATACTGAATTAAAGATACATACATACTAGCCTATGAATCCTGTTTTTGCTTTCATTTTCCACTAATTCGCCTTCAGTCAGAAAGGATGTTGACCCAGCCTCGGGTCTTACAGTCTAAGACGTAGTTCTGGACAGGTGAGGGGTGTGAGTGCTGACTGGGAAACATTTCTGGTCATTTTCACTCCTGTGCTCAGTTTAGTTGATGGGGAATCTCCATAGGCTCCAGGGTGTGTCTCCTTGGGTCCGTTGGTTGCTAAAATCACCCATGGTCCTTGGGCTCTCAGTGCAAAGGGAGGAAGAGACACGTGTGTGTTGATGCTGTGACTGTGCCCATCCCTGCCTCCCTCGTCAGAGAGGGGGCCATGGCTCGGATGCCTCCTTGGGTAGTTCTAGAGGATTTGCAGAAATAGGACTGTTAAAAAATGAGTTATTTGCTACTGAAGTCCATTTGGCATGTATTTAAATGCCTTTTGATGCTCTGACCTTTGCTTGAGTTTCATGGCACTATGTAGATAAGTAGAAGACTTAATTCCTATTTCTATAGAGTTTAAAATTTGTGCAGTTTCGTCATGTACATAAAACAATGGGAGAGCAATGCAGGACGGCATAGTGTAGTGACTAGGGTAGGGATTCTGGAGTTAGACAGACTTGCATTTATTTATTTATTATAAATAAGTAAATTAATTAATTTATGTTTGGCTGAGTTGGGTCTTCATTGCTGCGCACGGGCTTTCTCTAGTTGCGGCGAGCAGGGGCTGCTCTTCGTTGCGGTGCGCAGGCTTCTCATTGCGGTGGCTTCTCTTGTTGCGGAGCACGGGCTCTAGGCGCGCGGGCTTCAGTAGTTGTGGCGCACAGGCTTAGTTGCTCCACGGCATGTGGGATCTTCCCGGACCAGGGCTCAAAAATGTGTCCCCTGCATTGGCAGGCGGATTCTTAACCACTGCGCCACCAGGGAAGACCCCTGCATTTATTTTTAACCTTTCTGTGTCTTAGTTCCTTGATACGGTAAAAAATTATATGAGATAATGTATGTAGAGCATTTAGCCTAGAGCCTGGCATGTGGTTAAAAGTTCAATATTTGGTAGATAATCATAGTAATTGGGTCTAATAAAATGTTTCTTTATGCCCTTTTATTGAGAAGGGAAGGGTTTTCCATGTTTACTGCTCAGGTAAATCACTTTGAAAGAAAATTTCCTAAAATACTATTATTTACCATTTCTATTTCTTTAATAAACTTTTTCTGTGATGACGGAAATATGGACCCATTGATCCTCTCTTAAAAAGTGCCTTGTTTGAAGTCAGTGTGCCTGCCTGTAATTGTTTTTTTAATAAGCTGCTTCTGTTCTGGAGAATCAGCTAACCAAACAATGTATACAGAGGAGTCAAGTAAAGGACCTGCAGGAGGCCTCATAAGTCAGCTCTGGGAGATCTTCAGTGTTGGGGGTACTCCAACTGCTCCCACCTTCTTGGCCGTGCTCTGAAAGATTGGGGTTTCTAGAAGCGTGGAATGTGGCTACATGGAGTGTTTGTATAGTAGGACCAGAAGTGTAAAGAAACAGTGAGTAGCCCCTGCATCATCTTTATTTCCCATCCGAGGTGAGCATGATGGAAAGTCTGATTCATAAGCAGGCAGGAAATGGGGGTTCCAGCCCTCATACCGTCAGGGCTGCCTCTCCACGGAATGCGGCTTTCATTGCCCTAGGAGGTCTTCAGAGCTACTGAGGCACTTTAGACCCTCCTGGGAAGAGTAAGGTGCAGAATGAGTGAAAATGAACTTACTACATCTCAACTTCATATAAGATTTTTTTTAGGTTAATAATTTTTATTTGTAAACCAACACCCCCCTGACCCCCCAAAACTTTAATGGACTTTGCTTCTTGAAAGAGTGAACATTCTCTTTTGAAGGTGATGGAAATTGCATGAGTAAAGGAAAATCTGACGGCTTTGGTAATGAAAGAGTGTAAGAAAGTCAGGATTTCTCACAGCTGTTTTAGTAGGCAGAGTGCTTGCACTTGGGGAATAACACCACAAGAAATCTTGATTTTCTCTGATACTCGTTCCATTTTGTTCTGTGTACTCCTCTCCTCACAGATTTAAATACCAAATTGCTTCTCTTACTTCACAGTTTCCACCTGGGGTCTCAGGAGTTTGCAGAGAGCCAAAAAAGCATCTGCTGTTTCCCCCACATCTTAGAACTGGGGGGCTTCTTTGTGAGCTGTTTATGTCATCATCGCTATATCTCTGGGTATTCCTAGTTGAGTTTTTAGTTTCAGCTGAAGCTGGAATCTCAGAAGTGGTGGGTCTCCTCTCCCCCTGCTTAAAAACCAACATCATCTTGGAGAGTTTTCTGCTGTGATGCTTTGGGGCGACTTAATTTTTGAAAATCCCTTTTGACCTTTCTCATCTCTGCTGGGATTTTTTTTTCTTTTCTTTTTTTTTAAATTTGGAAGATTTTTAAAAATAAAGACTATTTTTTCCTCTGCAGAGACAGAAAATAGCTTTAGTGTAACCTTGTCAGCATCAGTCTTTTATTCTCTGAACACAGAGAGGAAAAGGACGGGCAATAAAGATAAGATTCAGTTCTGTCTGCCGGAGCTGTGTGGCACTGATTAAAATGAAGCATCTTTGTTTATTTGAAGGTAAAATATGGATTTTTGTTGGGAAATAAGTTTGCATGTATGAAATTTGGCCATTTTGACTAAACTGATCCATCAATTAGCTGGATGATGAATTGCTTTTGATTTGGGGATTAATGAATTTTGGGTCTTGTCATCAGCGTTCACCTAGCTGAGGGTCTAAGTTGCATGCGTGCTCAAAAGTGCTTCCAGGGAGCTGGCCTGTCCTTGGAAAGGTCCCCACAATGGCTAGGGCACACTTCCCTCTCCGCAACTCCCCTTTTAAAACCATTATTGGAAAGATTTTTTTCTTTTTACAGTTTTTTCCCTAGCTTTATTGAAGTATAATTGACAAATAAAACAGATATTTAAAATATACATCATGATGGTTTGATATACATTATGAAAGGATTCCTCCCATCTAGTTAATTAATGTATCCATCACCTCATATATTTATCTTTTTTTTTGTAAGAACATTAAGTTTCACTCTTAGCAAATTTCAATTTTACAATATAGTGTTATCAACTATCGTCATAATGTTATACATGAGCTCCTTAGACCTTATTCATCTTAGAGCTGGAAGTTTGTAAGTTTGTACCTTTTACCAACCTCTCCCTATTTTTCCTACCTCCCGTCCCTGGCAACCACTTTTCTACTCTGTTTCTATGAGTTTGACGTTTGACTTCGTTGTTCTACATATAAGTGTTATCATGTCCTAGTTATCTTTCTCTGCCTGGCTTAATTCCCTGAATATAATTCCTTCAAGGTCCATCCATGTTGTCACAAATGGCAGGGTTTCCTTCTTTCTCATGGCTGAGTAATATTCTACTGTGTATAGATACCACATTTTCTTTGTCCATTCATCGTTTGATGGACACTTAGGTTGTTTCGATGCCTTGGATATTGTGAATAGTGCTGCATTGAATGTGGGCGTGCAGATATCTCTGATATCCTGTTTTCACTTCCTTTGGATGTATAACCAGAAGTGAAATTGCTGGATCATATGGTAGGTCTATTTTGAACTTTTTGAGGAACTTCCATGCAGTATTCCATAGTGACTGCACCAATTTACATTCCGTGCCCCCCAACTCCATTTGTCCCATTCTTCACCCTCTGACACCACAGGTGAGCTGAGTGCCATCACAGTAACAGCTTGCCGGGGGTGAGAGATCGGACATGAGACGTGGGGAAATGTCTTACAGGTCCCTGTGGTCCTTCTATCACATCCCCTTCCTAGCTGTCCGCTGCCCCATCCTTCAGGAGTTCAGTGTCCTGTGGCTGTGCAAAGACCTCCAGTGAGACCCAGGGCTGCCTGCCCCGCTGTGTCCCAGGCTCTACCATTATTTCTCCTTTCTTTCCTGACTTTGAAATGCCCTTTTGTTATTTGCAACTTGCATTTTACTTGTTTGATGACTGACTTATGGTTATATTTCCATAAGGACAGTGGCACATAGTAGTTACTCAATGAGTATTTGCATGAATAAATGAATAATTAGTCTATTGATGGAAAGCAATCTGACTATACTAATCTGTCTTAAAATACAAATGACTGCCCCAAATCTTTCATCATTATTATTTGAAGCATTCTAGGGAATTTAGGCTTGAGTTTGCAGCATTTGTACTATTAATTTATTTTTCAGAACTTTAAGATTTAAGAAAAAAAATTTTAAAGGGAATACAGGTTCATGACTAAAAAGTTTAAATAGTCCCCCAGTTCCTTTTGCCTAAGGCACCACTGTTTTTGGTTTCTTATGTATCTTTTCTGAGAGTTTCTATAAATATACAAGCATATGTACAAATTGCAGCCTACTTTTTAAATAATATGAGACATAATATGCCCATTTGTTATCCTCTGTTAATGTAAGGCCCTGACCAAATGGGTCGCCTGAGTCCTTCCCCTCAGCCATTCCCAAATAGGCCATACGTTTGTCCTTAAAATTCATCTCATTCAGAATTGTGTTTTAGGGTTAACTTTACCTTTATTTCTTTTTTTAAATGTATTTTTAATTCACTTCATTGTTTTTCACCTTACTGTTAATCAAGACTTTAAAAAAAAATTAATTAATTAATTATTTTATTTATGTTTGGCTGTGTTGGGTCTTTGTTGCTGTGCGTGGGCTTTCTCTAGTTGCGGCTAGCCGGGGCTGCTCTTCGTTGCGGTGCCCGGGCTTCTCATTGCGGTGGCTTCTCTTGTTGCAGAGCAGGGCTCTAGGTGCACGGGCTTCAGTAGTTGTGGCGTGCGGGCTCAGCAGTTGTGGCACATGGGCTTAGTTGCTCCGCAGCATGTGGGATCTTCCCGGACCAGAGTTTGAACCCGTGTGCCCTGCATTGGCAGGCAGATTCTTAACCACTGCGTCACCAGGGAAGTCCGTACCTTTATTTCTTTATACCACTGTAGTATTTAGGACGAGGTTTGACCACATGTGTTAGAAAATGTGAAATGGCAGTGGCTTACACAAGATAAAAGCTTGTTTTTCTTTCCCCGAAGAGAAATCCAGGGTTAATAGGGCAGCTCACAAGGTCAGGGACCTGGGATCTTTGTCTTCATGACTCGCCCTCTCTAGTGCTTTGCCTCATAATCGAATATGGCTGTTTAACCTCCAGCCATTACATCCATATTCTAGGCAGCAGGAAAGGGTAGTCTCCCTTAACCCCCAAATCATGTACACTTCACAGAAGTGTCATACAAGCCTTTCTAGCTGGTGCAGCTAAACATTGGGGATTCTGTTATCACAGAAGAAGGGGAATATAGATAATGGGGTAGGTAGCTACTAGCATTTTCTGCCACAGTCACTCAACTCTTCAAATATAGTGGTGACCCCCCCCCCCAATTTCTTATTCACCATGGTCTTTAAAATAACTTTGTGCTTCTTTCAGAAATTTTGATTTGATTTGTGAAAGTAAAGGTCAGTTCAGTCTGAAATGGCCACCAGATCTATTAAAAAAAAAATGACCAAGTGCTGCATTAGCTCAGTGGAAAATTCAGTGTGGCTTTACATTGCAGTTTGGCCTTTTCCAAGTTGATCGTTTACATCAGGTGTTGGCGAAGGTTTCCTGTAAAGGACCAGATAGTAAATATTTGGGGCTTTGCAGGCCAAGTCCTCTGTGTTGCAACCACTCAATTCTGCCTTTTTAGTATGAAAGCAGCTGTGGACAGTGCATAGAAGAATGAGCATGGCTGTGTTCCAGTGAAACTTTATTATCACACTGAAATTTAAATCACATATATTTTTCATGTGTCATGAAATATTTGTCTTAATTTATTCAGCTATTTTAAAATGTAAAAATCATTCTTACCTTACATGCTGTACAAGAACAGGTGGTAAGCCAAATTTGGCCCCAGAGCTATAGTTTGCTGATTGCTAATTTAGATGATGGTTGTTAGAAATAAGCTCTAAGAAAAGAAAGTAATGTTTTGCTATTCTAAATAGAAGTTGGTCAACTAGGGTGAGATTTAGGAATGGGGCAGAGGGAAGGAGAATCTAAAAATATTTAGAAGAATCGATGAAGTTTTGAGGCCACATATTCTAAAATGCTTAAAAATAGATCACCAGATTAGGAAAATAACCATATTTTAAAGAAATGCATTGTCTTCATTCTTTAGTATGATAAAATATAACAGAATTTACCATTTTAACCAATTTTTAAATGTGCAGTTCAATGACATTAAGTACATTCAAACATTACCACTATCTATTTCTAGAAATCTTTCATCATCCCAAACAGAAACTCTGTACCTGTTAAATAATAACTCCCTATTATCCCATCTACTTAGCCCTTCATAACTTCTATTGTATTTTCTGTTTCTGAGAATTTGCCTATTCTGGGTTCCATATAAGTGGAATCATACACTATTTGTCCTTTTTTATCTGGCTTATTTCACTTAGCATAATGTCCTCAAGGTTCATCCATGTTGTAGCATGTATCACAATTTCATTCATTTTTAAGGCTGAATAATATTCTATTTTATGTATATGCCACGTTTTGTTTATCCATCTATTGATGGATAAAGTGGCTGTTTGCACTTCTTGGCTATTGTGAATAATGCTGCTATGAACATTAGTGTGCAAGTATTGTTTGAGTTCCTGCTTTCAGTTCTTTAGTGTATATGCCTGGAAGTGGAATTGCTAGATCAAATGGTAATCCTATGTTTACCTTTTTAAGGAACCTCCATACTATTTTCCACAGAGGCTGCATTCTTTTTACATTCCCATTAGTAATGCACAAAGGTTCCAACTTGTCCACATCCTCACCAACACTTGTTATTAAAAATTTTTTTTGTACTAACGATCTTAATGCATGTGAAGTAGTATCTCATTGTGGTTTAGATTTGCATTTCTTAATGACTGATGATACTGAGCATCTTTTCATGTGCTTATTGACCATTTGTATAAATCCTTTGCAAGACACCTGTTCAAGTCCTTTGCTGATTTTTAAATTGTGTTTTTCGTTGTTGTTGTTGTAGTTGAGTTGTAGGAGTTCTTTTGTATATTTTGGATTTTAATACCTTATCCGATTTTTGATTTGCAAATATTTTCTCTCATTCTGTGGGTTGTCTCTTTACTCTCTTGATAGTATATTTTGATGACGAAAGTTTCTATTTTGGTAAAGTCTAATTTATCTGTTTTTGTTGCTTGTGTTTTTGTGTCATAGCCAAGAAATCATTACTGAATCCAGTGTCACAAATCTTTCCCTCTATGTTTTCTTCTGAGAGTTTTATAGTTTTTATTTTTACAGTTAGGCCTTTATTCCCTTTTTTTTTTTTTTGCGGTACGCGGGCCTCTCACTGTTGTGGCCTCTCCCGTTGCGGAGCACAGGCTCCGGACACGCAGGCTCAGCGGCCATGGCTTATGGGCCCAGCCGCTCTGTGGCGTGTGGGATCTTCCTGGACCGGGGCACGAACCCGTGTCCCCTGCATCGGCAGGTGGACTCTCAACCACTGTGCCACCAGGGAAGCCCTATTCCCTTTTGAGTTAATTTTTATATATGATGTAAGGTAAGTGTCCAACTTCATTTTTTTGCATGTGGATGTCCAGTTTTCTCAGTGCCATTTGTTGAAGACTCTATCAATAGTCCTGACACCTTCTGAAAATCATTTGGCTATAGATGTGATGGTCTATTTCTGAGTGCTCTATTCTGTTCTTTTGGTCTATATATGTGTTCTTATTGCCAGTACCACACTCTTTTGATTACTGTTGTAGTTCTGTAGAAAGTTTAAAAATCAGGAAGTGTGAGTCTTCCCATTTTATTCTTCTTTTTCAAGATTATTTTGGCTGTTTGGAGTCCCTTGAGATTACATATGATTTTCAGGATGAGTTTTTCTGTTTCGGCAAAAAATGCCAGGGAATTTGATATTGATTGCATTGAATCTGCAGATTACTTTTGGTAGTATTTCCATCTTAATAGTATTAAAATCTTCCAATCAGTGAACATGGAAATGGAAATGTCTTTCCATTTATTTGTGTTGTCTTTGATTTCTTTCAGACAGTTTAGTTTTTAGTGTACAAGTCTTTCACCACCTTTGTTAATTAAATTTATTCCTAAGTATTTTACTCATTTTGGTGCTATTATAAATGGGAATGGTTTCTTAATTTCCTTTTTGGATTTTCCATTGTTAGTGTACGGAAATTCAACTGATTTTTGTGTTTTAATTTTATCTTTTTACCCTGCAACTGTGCTGAATTTACTAAATCTAACAGTAAAAACAATTTTTTAGTGTTTTTACATATGAGATTATATCATCTGTGGACAGAAATAATTTTACTTCTTTTCAAATTTGGGTACCTTTTATTTCTTTTTCTTGACTAATTCTCTGGCTTGGACTTCTAATACTATATTGAATAGAAGTGGTGAAAGTAGACATCCATGTCTTTTTCCTGATCTTAGGGCAAAAGCTTTCAGTCTTTCACCGTTGAGTATCATCTTAGCTATGTGTTTTTAATATATGGCCTTTATCATGTTGTGGAAGTTTCCTTCTGTTCCTAGTTTTTTTTTTTTAAATCAAGAAAGGATGTTGAATTTTGTGTAAAGCCTTTTCTGTAGACATGCATATTAAAGTATACAAGGGTAATTTCTGAGCTTTACTTTAAAATACTTCAGTAAAAAAAAAAAAAAAGGGAAAAAAAAGGGGTTTGAAGTGTGGCAAAATCTGGATAATTGTGGAGAATGGATGATGCTTTGGGAGTTTATTAAATGATTATTTCTACTTTTGAGTATGTTTGGAAATTAAACTTTTATTAGGGTACTTATTTTATTGTTTTACATTGTTGAATGCCCTTATTTATTAAAATTTCTGTTTTAAATTCATTATTGTTTTGATTACTTTTACTTTCTCCTCGTTTTAGGGTTTCCTGTGTTCTTTTGCAACATCCAGCTATATTATACTTTTGCCTTTTCCCAAGATAGAAAAAGGATCTGTTTATATTTTTTCTGTTTGTAAGAGTCTCACTCTTGCTTAAAGTGCTCTTCCTGCCTTTAGAAGTTGGTAAAGTTGATTCTTGTGATCTCTTGGGTATTATGAGTGTGCAGTTTCTAAACCTGAATGACTTGAGGGAGCTTTGAAAAAAGTGTAGATTCTGTAGGACGGATTCATCAGGCCTGGAGTGGGATTTAGTCCCCAGAAATGTTTGCGATGCGGCCAGGTTTGGGAATCGTTAAACATGAACAAGACTTCAGAAAGGGCATGGGGGCAACATCCCTTTGTGTTCCCTCCTTCCAGCCTAGAGACTGTCTTGCTTCAGTAGGAAGAGAGCAGGACTTGGAATCAGAAGTTCCAGTCCAGGCCATAGACCTAGATGACTTTGGTTGAACAGGTAACTTCACTCTCAGAAAAATTAGGAGACTGAACCATGCCAGTGGTGAGCTCCCTGAATGAGTTATTTCATGATGAAACTTTGGCTAATGCCAGCTTCAGCCTGAGAGAGAGATGTTGACCGCTAAAAATGAGGGGATTAATGTGGAATAATTCCATGAACCGAAGAAGATATTTGTGTATTAGGTTGATTGAAGTTTAGACAAATAGCTCAAAGCAAAAACTACAGATTACCAAAGGGTTTTTTTTTTTTTGGGTGGGGGGTTGGGGGAAGAAGCTTACTTTATTCATTTATTTGTATACTTATTTATTTAAATCAGTATAAGCGGTAGAAACGTGGCCTTCTATAGTTACTTTCTACGTTTCAAAAAGAAAAACTCGATCTCTTCTTGGATGGTCTAGTGGAACCACAACCTTGACATATTTAATACATCATAATTAAGCATTATACAAAGAGCTTTTCTTTTGAAGCCTTGAAGAATGTTCAGATATGCCTTGTTAGCTTACTCAAGCCAAATTGGGAGGTCAAAAAGATGCTGGCAGCCTGTCAGATCCTGAGGCCCCCAGGCACTGAGATTAGCCCCAGATCACATCTGAGGGTTAGTGTGCAACTGCTAACAGATTCGTCTTCTAAAAATCCAGGCTTCAGAGGGGAAGGGATCTGAGAGGCTTTTGGTGCAGCCCTTCCTTTTACAGATGACAGAACTGAGACCTCCAAAGGGACGGCTTTGCCAGGGCCCCCTCATGCTGAGCCCAGCGTTTTCCATTTACTTGGTCTCTGTTAGGATGGCAGCACCTTCAGAACATAGAACACACTTCCCTGCCGGAAGCCACATCTTTCAGTGGTGACACCCAGAGGTGGCCCCTGTAGTCTTTTGCTTGTTTTGGAGAGATGCAGCGTGACTGCTTTTGTTGTTACAGCACTGGGTGGTCTGCTGGGGAGCACGTAGTATAAATAACAACTAATAAATAATTTTACAGCGGAGGTCCTAAATCTTTCCAGATAGTGCACTGGTGTGTGGCTGTCAAACGCCAGACAGATCTTAAGAAAATAGTAACTTTAACCCATCTGTCTTTTATGTACATGGCACATTATTGTCATAAAGTTTTCCTAAGGTTCTAATGGCTTAAAGGAAACAATGTACACGTAAAAACACACGTACACAAACACACCCACATATGCATAGCTACCCTAGCTTGCTACATGATCACTTCTGTTTTTAGAAATCACCAATTTTATACCTTTCTGAATTTTTTTTCTACTTTGGCTACAGGAAATGATTTTAGTTCATACTGCAGTGGATTTGAGCAGACTTGGTATTTTTGAAATACAATCCTTCTGATTTTGCACGCTGAACCATACTTTTGCTTTTGTTTTTAGTGTCAGAAACGATAAGATGATGAATTGGCTTTACTCATTTTGTAGTTTTGTAGCTCTTGAGAGCCAGCTCTGAGTCCTGTGCTGTGTAAGACCTTTGGGTTTCCAGGTGAGCTGGAGGTTAGGATTCTCGCCTTATTCCCCTCCCTGACATCAGGATACCCATTGCCTAGAGTTATTGTAAGGATTGAGGGTGGTAGCTTCCAGGAGAGCCCCGCATCATAGGCCCTCCATCTAAAGCTCTCGACAGGTATTGGCTTTCTTTGCCTTCTAGCTGTGTGTCTTACACCTTCTCATGCTGATACCTGCCCATAGCAAAGCTTGCCCTCTCGTGAAGCCATCCCCAGTTGGAATGAAGTTGTGCTACTCTGTATTTCCATAGTGCGCTGTACCTTCCGCCCCTCCCATGTGGTCTTGGACGTGATGTCTTGCACTGTGGTGATGCTGGAGGAGCTCTCTGTGTATCCCCCCATCTCCCCCCACAGCTGAGCCACTGAATGAGGGCTGTCTGAGGACAGAGGCTGAGGTTGACCAAGCCCTGCACTTCCTACAGGACATGAACGCATACTGGCCACACAGCAGGTGTGATCTCGGATGAGCTCTCAGTGGATTTGTGGGGTGGTTTTTGAAACACATCAGTAGAATAGTACACGCTCAAGAGGTGGTCCCGGTTTTCCTCGTCCCTGCTGCCTCCTACGCCCCATATCTCTCTCCAGCCCTCTCGCTTGGAAGGCTCTACTCTGTCACCTGAGTGGGCTTGGCCTCCTCAAGGAGCTCAGATTTATTGATGAGTGGTCAATCAGAGCCAGCCTGACCACGTAATAGCTGTGTGTCATTGGTAGAATTGTGTCGCCCCCAAAGATGTCAGAGTCCTAACCCCCAGTACCTCAGAATGTGACCTTCTTTGGAAATCAGGCCTTTGCAGAGGTAATCAAGGTCACGTGAGGTCATTAGGGTGGGCCCTAATCCAATACGACTGGTGTCCTTATTAAAAGGGGAAATTTGGACAGAGGCAGACACATACAGAGGGAAGACGATGCGAAGGCACGGAGAGAACATCTAGAAGCCAAGGAATGCTTGAGGCTGCCTGAAGCTAGGAGAGAGGTGTGGAACAAACACAGATTCTGCCTTGCAGCCCTCAGAAGGAACCTACCCTGCCACCACCTTGATTTTGGATTTCTAACCTCTAGAACTGTGGGACAATGCATTTCTGTTGTTTAAGCCACGCAGTGTGTGGTCCTTTGTTATGGAGGCAACGAATATATTATGTGAAGCAGTCAAATATCTTAAAATTTTCAGCCTTATGTCCTTATCTGTAGAATGGGATGGTGTGACAAATCACACCTATCTCATAGGGTTCTTCTGAGGATTACATAGTGCCTGGCATTTTGAAAAGACCTTTATTGATGGTGTCCCTTTGCTGTTATTGCATAGATTCCCAGAATTCCTCAGCCGTGGGCCACTTTGCATTCTTCAGTCCCTTGTTTGCATTTCTTCAGAAGCTGTTGAGCCAGGTCTGGTTTCTGTGGCCATAGATCTAGAAACCTTAATGTAAAGCAAATCATATTTTCCTATGGAAATCTAGTTTAATTAGGGGTTTTATTTCCAGACGGTGTGCTCAGTGACAAACAGATAACCTGCAAAACCGTCCCATCCTAATAGGTTAGTATGTGTTAATGGGCCGAGGACCCTCTCTGGTAACCATTTTAACAGGGAGTCTTTGTTAGGTTATACAGTAACCTTTAAGTACCTATTGATTTCCTTACTTTTGAATGCCTGTCACTGTAGGTTATAGGAAGTAGGACCTGGATTATTTGGTGATGGAAGAAAAATTAAAATCTATGAATTAAAATCCTTCTCAGCCTTTGGGAGGCTTTGGCGTCTGGAATCAGAGGTGGGCTCCAGTCTGACACTTGGACCTGTGTGGCCTTGGGCCAGTTACTTTCTGAGCATCTACTTTCTCTATAAAACAAAGGCGATGCTACCTGCCCAAGTGGCTGTTTTAAGGTTTAAGGAAGATAACATAGGTAGAGAAACACCTCTTCTATGTGGTACATCCTACTCACAAACAAAAAAGTTCCTCTCCTCCCCTCTTCCCCATTCCTCAACTGTCGGTGGCTCAGGTGCCGGTCGCCTCAGGCTCGATGTGGAGGTCGCTTTGGGATAGGTTAAGAGTTTATTGTGCCCCTTAAATTATACTCCGGAGAAAGCTACCCACCACCTACAGGCTGAGAACCTTTGAGTGACAATTCAGATTCAAAACTTTATTTCAACATGGTACGAAGTGGATTTGATATTCTTCTTACGGTTCTTTTGGTGATATAACTTTTGAGTTGTTTATTTAAAAAAAAAGTCTGAAAGGACTAAACATTTGAAGAATGAGGTATCATGAGACAGGGGTGTGTGTGTGCATGATGGCTAAAAAAGTAAATTTTCCTATAGCTAGTATTCTTTAATTATGAATTGGTCATCTCTAGGAATTAAATGTATATTTTTGAAGTTCTCTAAGATAAATCTGCATTAATAACCATGGCTATTTGAGCACTTGGGGTTCAGATAACATCAATAACCTAAAAATCTCTAAGCTCTTTATAAACACCAGTGCAGACTGTACTAATATCCGTATACAACAGGACTTCTGTTTAAGCTTAATTGAATTAGTCTTTTGGTATTGCATGAGGAGTCTACTCTCTAGTTTCACTTAAAAAGCAATGGAGTAGGGAAAGAAAGAGGCATAGAATGTTAGGTTTTGGCATCGTTTTGTTTTATTCATTTTCTAGTCTCAAAGCCATTCTCAGATGATTCCGTTAAAAGGAGGTGGGATATTTGCCATTTTCCAGGAAAGTAATGATAGATGATAGGAGAGAGAGATTATTCATGCCTGTTATAATCAATATAACTTCATTCTATAACTGCGTTTTGTGCACTTAAAGTCAAATGATCTTACTTTCTTTTAAAAATAAAAAACTTAGAAATTCCATAGGGGAAAATTAAAAACAGAGGAAATTTCCAAAAGTTTTAATATCCTCTTTTTCTAATTATTTTCACAAACTGTGTTCAGGTAGGACCCTGATTTGTGTAGCTATATAATCTGGAAACCAGTATAAAATGAATCATCATAAAGCAAATCATATTTTCCCACAGGACTGTAGGTTGATTGATAGATTGATTGTTGGCACATGCTTCAGTAGTTGTGGCTCTAGAGCGCAGGCTCAGTAGTGGCACACGGGCTTAGTTGCTCTGCGGCATGTGGGATCTTCCTGGACTAGGTATCGAACCTGTGTCCCCTGCATCGGCAGGCAGATTCTTAACCACTGCGCCACCAGGGAAGTCCCTGAATCTAGCTTTAATTAGAGGTTTTATTCCTGACAAAGTGCTCAGCATGGTATAAATCATATATATTACCACTAATACGTTATAAAAATAAAGATACAATGATAATACATCGTGTAATAATTTAAATAATATTATACTCCTAGTTACATACAATGGGCATGCATATAGTATATACACAGATTATCCAGAGGCCCAAGTGCTTTATAAAACATACATTCAGCATATAAAATGCACAGCTGTGCCATGATTTCATGTATATGAAAGAACTTAACTAATAGAGTGCTATACAAATGTAAGCTGAAATTTTATTAGCGTTGTGCATATAGCCTAACACAATACACGTGCAGTAAGACATTCCTAAATGTCTAGTTAGGAATATTTTTCTTCTCCTTAGAATTTGGAAGGACATTTGGGGGTTTGGGTGACTCATGAACTAGGTAATATTTCTTACACTTACATGCTTTGTTTCAGATGTTCTTTTTACATGTGTTTTGTAGCCTCATTACCACCTTTTGAGAGAAGATGCCATTAGCCCGATTTTGAAGAAGGGGCAGTGATGATCAGAGATGAGTGGCACTTTCAGAGTCACTCTGTCACTAGGAAGCTGTAAATCCCACACTAAAACCTGTTCTTCCTGATTCCTCATTCTGTGCCCTTTCAGATACACCATGAGGACCTGACGTTTTTCCTTGGGACAAGCAGATGGCATCATGATTATTTCAGGCATCCTAGAGCAGTGTGCAAACTTGGGGTCACTCTCAAAGGGAACTGTTAAGTGTCTGAAAGCGTGGAGTCCTCAGAGAAGACTTCAGCTGTGAGGGTTCAGAGAGTAAGAGACTCTTGAGTCCTTGCTCTCCCTGCTCCCTCCCCCTTCCCCGTAGCATTGCTGAATACAGGTGGTCACGGTAGGCTGGGCAGGTGGACAACCTGAGGAAAGTGCATGGAAGGGGCACGCAGGGCCCTATGTCTTTACCTTAGTGTATTAGTCAAGTAATACTAGTCAATGCTGCAGAAACAAACCCTGTCATCTCATTAGTTATGACAAAGGTTTATCAAAGTCAGAGGCTCTTTTTGTGCAGTGACCAAAGGATCAGGGCTGCTGCCATCCTGCAGCTTAGCCATCTTGGAGTTCCTTGTTTCCAGCTTTGAGAAAGAGGGAGAGGACACACGTGGCTGCCCCTGGATTAAGGGGTGTGGAGTGTGGTCTCAAGCTCACCTGCTCTTCTCTGTGCTGAGACGATTGCTTCTCCAGCAATTGAATCATGATGCTGTCTTCAGTAACGTCCTGGTCAATCACCCGAGCTGATTGTACCTGACACTCATGTTGGTGGCTTGTTTTAATAAACATTTAAGGAGTGCTGTGTGCAAGGCACTGGGTTGGAAAGCTGACTCAAAGCAGCAGTTCATTCCAAAGAATCACGTGAATTGTGTCATCCAGAAATCATAACTTCACCACCAGAGCCACTGTTACCCATATGAAGTTTTTGTGCAAATTAGAAACAGACACCCCTTCCTCAATGTGTTTTACTTTCACCTGTCAGAAAATTGTCATGCTGAGTTTCAGAGCAATACCTTTCACTAGTGTCTCCTGAAAAACTGTCTAAATTTATAAATTGACAATGTCTCCAAAATGAACGGTGTCCTCTTAGATGTCACCCTGTCATCCTTGTGCAGTACATAACCTGTACAACTGTGTATAACAGCCTTTGTTCCCCTTGCCTCTTACTGTTGAATCTTTTTGAAATTCTATAGATATTTCCAGACAAAAATCTTGAAAATCTTTGTAAACCTGGTGGGATATTATTTTTTGGAAGAAGATGATTTCAGTTCTGTTAGGCCACGGGAAGGCGAAGTCTCTTTGCCATCTTCTGAGACATACATCATCCATCTTTAGTCTGATTTGTTTGAAAACTATATTTAACTTCCTCAATTGTTGGTTTCTCTGTTCTTTGACCACTTGCTGCATTTTGAAAATATGGAGTCACCCTGGTACAATAGTCTCTTTTTATTACAAAAACCTTTTACTCAAGTAACTTAGGATTTTAATGAAATATCGAAAGAGTGATAAAATTCTTGCCCCGGGGGCTAAAAATTATTGACATCATTAGGAAAATAGATTTTTTGTTGCCGGCATTTGAAATAGACCAACCCAACAGGCAATGCTATTATTTGTTAAATGAGCAAATGAGTGGATACATTGTGAAGGACATTTAGTCTTAACTGTAAACCAATTGCTTTTGTAAAAAACAAAACACAAAACCTGTTTTATGACTGTATGTTATCACAGAAGGACCCAAACCTAGAAAAGCCCATTACTGTTTCTCTGAGTTAAGGACCCTTGCTAAAAATGCAGGAGCAATCATGTGTGAAGAAAGGATAGTATGTTTAAAAAAATTCCAAGACTGCTCTAATTGCACTTCGATTACTCTCTCTAGGGAGTAATTCTTACTCCTTTGTAGGAAACTGCACGCAAGTCCGACCATTTGGTTTTGTGAAAATAAACTTCGTTTAATTTATTGACACGTTATATGTACCTGCCAAATTTTCTCATGCTTTTTCCCTGACATGTGTCTTGCCTGATGGAGTCACTGTAAGGCAGTCCATGTATTTTTAAAGAAATTATGTTTTGCTAAGGAATGTATCAAAACTGTTAAACCATTTGCACCTTGTTCTCATTAGTCTTTGGAATGCAGCTGCCGGAACAGAAGGGGCAGGGGAGACAGAGACGGAGAGGTGGCCCCGAATACTCTCACCTCTTCTGGCAGGAGACCTCTGGGCTCCATTCTGAGTTGCAGGAGCCCGCTTCTTCCTTGGGCAGCCATGCCAGGAGGTGCAGTCGGGGAGCCCCATAACCTAAGCCCAAGGCTGCTCTGTTTCGCTACCAAACCAGATAACAAAATGGACCTCACCTCTCCGCGCAGTCCAGCTCCCGTTGTCCCACTGCGTGTACAACACTGTATGTAATTAAACTTCCAACATTCGGGTTTCCACTGAAAATACTCGCTAGAGCGAGGCCTGTGTTGGTTCTTTAACAGCAGAGGACGCTGAAGAGTGTTCCAAGTCCTGACGATTCTACTTCCTAACATTTCTGCTCTCCGCTGCTGAGACCCCTGCCTGCTTCAGGATCCCACGAATCGTGTTTGAACTGGTGCAGGAGCTTCCGAATAGGCCTCCCTGGGCTCTCCAATCCACCCTTTACGTTGTAACCAGAGAGATCTTTGAAAGACACGTGACCTTCTCTTCCCTGCTCGGGACTCATTTGGGGTCCCTGTCACCTCCAGCGTATAATGAGAACTTCTCTGAATGTCGTTCAACTTCTCTGCATGCCCTTCAAGGTGTGGCCTCTGCCGCCTTGTCCAGCCTAGTCTCCTGACCTTTCTCACCTGTCATTCTGTGCTCCAGGAATATAGGACTGATGGTGATTTTGGAAATTTACCTTGCTCTCGCACACTTCGTACCTTTGCTCTTTCTTCCTTGGATGTCCTCCCTGCGAATGGTCGATCTGGCTAACTCTCCTTAGCCCCATCCCACCTCATTTTGGAAGCCCTTCCTGATTTCCTCTTCTGATTTAGGTGCTCAGCATTCTGCGCTCCCTTTGAGCTTTATGTCAACACAGCCATCAAAGCAATTGCCTAGGAGCGTAAATACTTGTTGCACTTGGAGCTCCTTGAGGTCAAGGATCATAGCTTTTAATTCATGTCTCCATAAACTATCACAAACTGGGTATATAGAAGTTCCATGAATGAATGGCTTTGGTGAAAGAGCTCAGTTATCTTGGTGAAAAATCAGCTGAACTGCCTTTTCATGTCTGTGCTTGTTGCTTTCTCTCCTATGTTATGTTACATACAAAGTCACCTGAAGGAAGGCACTGCTCAGGGTCACCCCCCCACTGCGATGGTGACGCTTCTGAAGTCTGCCGATGACTCGGGGTGGTGCAGGACATGTCGGTTCATCACGCGGCATTTTGTAGTGAAATGTTTTCTCGGTTTCACACTACAGGGCTTATATTTTCTCCAGATTTGGGGACGACTGTATCTTCACTGCTTGGGCATCTTAGTATTGTGGCCTGTGGCCAGTTTTGGCCGAGTGGGTCGGTGAGGGCTCTGTCTCCCCGTCCTGCAGGCCGCCCTCAGGAATGCAGCCCTGCCTGGCCACGGTGGGGACACGGGTAACGTGTGAGAGGTCTGAGAGCCTCTGCTGGGATAGGGTTTTCCTCCTCCCGGGTGACAAGGTCCAGCTCCCCCAGCTTCCGGGAGCTGAATGCCTCGGAACTTCAAGAGTGTGGCAAAATGCAGAGCTGTGCAGAGCTGCATTTAGAATCCTGTCTCTGGAACTGACTGCAGGACTTTGGAGAAATTGCGGAACCCTTCTGTTTGGTTTTTTATACTTATAAAATAGGGCCCAGGCTCCTTGTGGGTTGCTGCGAGATGAAACGTGAGGCGTATCAGGAGTGCAAACGTTATGACTGCCAATTGTGCATAGCTGTTCTTTCAGTACATTCGAGAAGTCTGCGGAGGCGCAGAAAGGGAGAGTGACTTGGTTTTGCACGCTGGACCAGTGAGATGGCTGTGATGACTAGTATCACACCGGCACAGGGAGGGTTCCCCGCTGTGTGAGGAGCTTCCATCTGCTCCCTTCTCCAGGGGATCTGCTCGGGGGCCCCTCTGGAAAGGGTGGAGGGGGCACATTGCCTGAGTTCTAGTTCTGCCTTTGCCCCCCAACCACCTGTATGACCTGTGGCGAGTCACTTGCCCTCCATTCGCCTCAGTTTCCAGACTCCTTTGGAAATCCGTGAGGACCAGCCTCACTCACCTCCCAAGGTGTTTGTTGACATAAAAGCAAATAATGTAGGTGTGCAAGTGTTGTTATGAGAACGCCACAGGGTATCTTATGACTGAGAGTAGGGGTGAGTGGGGGGCGGCCTTGTCCTCTCTCTCTCCCTTCCTTCCATGAGCAAGCTATTTAATCATCATAGCCACAAGGAAATAAACTAGGAGCACGGGGGAGAAGCGTTTCTGTTAAAGTGATTGCTCATCGATGTGGTCATATCCATTTCCGGAGGTTCTGAGGAGAGACTTCGAAGTTGGTTTAACACTCGACACCTGATCTGCTGTCAGGTGCTGGACTAGGGGCCGGTCAGATCTGAGTTGCACAAGTCCATGAGTCAATTTATTCCTCAGCTCTTAGATAACGCTCTACAGGATAATCACATTTTAAAGGTGAAAATCCCTTGACCATGTTAAAAATGCAGGTGGAAAAGACTGGAAGGTAATGTACCAAAACGTTGACTGATGGTTCATCCTTGAGTTCTCAATGAGTTTTTCTTTTTTTCTTTCTACCCTTCTTCTGTACTTGGCAACCTTTCAAGAACGAGTTTTGTTGTTTGGAATCCAAAAAATATATGCACCTCCTCACGCAAATTGAATGTAATGCTATTTCAGAGTGGAAAAATAGGGATTTTGAAAGTTTGTGATCTACCAGTATAATGAAGAGGCCTAGTGTATCTAGAAAATTCCCAAAGGCAAGCTGGGCCCACCCAGGTGGAGACTTCCCTTGAGCTCAGCACAAGGGCCCCCCTCCGTCCTCTCCCGCAGCTGCTCGGAGCCGGGCCAGTGGCCACAAGGGTCCCCTGCAGGCCAGGCCTTACGGAGCGGGGAGTTTGGTGAGCATCACATAACCAGTTTCGGTGGGTCTGGAGGATTAATGAGCTGCTAAAACTCGCCTTCTTCATCTCCTGAAGCTTCCTTTTGAACGACAGATTCCAAATACAACCTACCACAGCCATGTTCCACCTCCCACTGTACTTCTGATTTGTTTGCTTAAACACACGCTCCCAAGCAGCGCCTCTGTTCCTACTATTGCTTCTGAGAGTTTAAGCCAAAAGGTGCCAGAAAACAGCTTTATGAAAGAGCTCAGCAACCTCAGAGCATGAAAATGACTCCAGAATGACCCTGTTTCCAGGTCTCTGTGCCAATTAAACTTTGAAATTAGTCTAAATTGTTAATCCTAACGTGTAAATACTTGAATCAGTCAGAATCAATCAGTTAGAAAGCCTGAATTCCTTCCCTTTCTCTAGCAAAACTCCCTTTCTAACTACCCCGTTTCAGACTGTTTCTCTGGTGGAGAATTTCCTTGCATTCCCCTGATACGGCCGTTTCTTAACTCCTTACTTTCTCGCTTCCACATTCTAGTTTAGGCCTCATCATCTCACCACCAGATGACTGTAATTGGTCTCCCTGCTTCTGGGCTCTTCTCCCTCTGTACACTTCCACCAGATCAGTTCTGCTGGAAAATAGAGTTGATCGGGTCACTTCCAATCCACAACCTTCATTGAGCTCCCGTTGCCCTCACTGAATGGAGTAGGTCCGTGAGCCCTTCCCAGTGCAATTCCCAGCCTCACGGCCACCTCCAGGCCATGCACTCCCGGCAGACAGTGGCTGTGGACCGTCATGCCAAGGGCCTTGTGCCTTCTCCCTGAGCCTTTGCTCAGACACCGCCCTTCACCTTTGTCTGCTCATCCCTCACAGGCCACAGCCCGCTCGTTCTCAGCTTGGGTGCTATCTCCTCATGAATTCTGTATTTATTACATACCTTCCTCCCTACCCCCATCCCCACCCCCGCCCCCTTGAAAGTCAGTTTGTCCTTATTTCCTTCCTCTGAGGTCCATTAGCATGATAGGAAATTGTTCTTCTCTTGCTTTGGCAATGTATGAAACAATTTGGGGATTCGTCTGCTCAGCTGATTGGAAGATCCATGGAGGGGCCAAGGCTACCTCACTCTTTTGGGTTTCTCCACACTCTCTAGCTCAGTGCCTTGAACCTCCTCTGTTTGTTGAATGTAACTGAATAATGGGATTCAAAAATGACTTTTAATGAGGCATCTAGAATAGATTTAAGAAATATACGAATTGTTTCTTACCTTCACTCGGGAAGAGTGGAAAACATTCTATGCTATCCCATTTTAGTATCGATAGAGTGCTGTGAAATGATAGTTTTGCAGCTACTTAAGATGTTGAGGCCTGGACATCTTTGCTACTTTCCAACTTGAGTAAACTTTCTCTAAAAAACAGAATAATTTTAGTTCCATGAGAAAATGGGGGCATGGAGGGATAGAGGTGTGTAAGGGTTTTGGCGTTGCCCCAACATGGGGTCAGATCCTGGCTCTTGAGAAGTTATTGAATCTTTCTGATAGGACTTCAGGTTCTCCATTGGCAAAATGTTGATAATATCTGCCTAAGCTGTTGTGAGGATTGCAGGATGATGGATGGAAGCGTCTAGGACAGTGCCTGACACACAGGCATGCCCAAAGTGCAATAATGGGTTATTATTTTCCTATCCATTACACACGGTTCAGTTGGAAATTGGGGCATCTGTTAAGTGCAGCTGCAGACTGCAAACCAACTTTACATATTTCAAGACCTCACCTTGCACAATGGCTTTTATTAAAATGTGAGATTGTTCATAAAGCAGAGGACTACTTGACAGCTGACTCTGAAAATGGGGCTCGAGTTCACGCAGAAGGGCCAGGTGTGCTGCTATGCCGTGCTGGGCATGTCTTCCCCAGCAGGTGAGCTTTTCAGGTCAGAACAAGCAGATGTGTGGTTTTCTGGGATGAGAAGGCAGGATGGGGTCCTGTTTGCTCTTTTGTAGCGTGTGGCTGCGAAGGGCAACAGTGTGAAAGGCTGGGCCCTGGAACTATGCTAATGGAGCTCTCACGTGTGCGTGGCTTAAAAACAAAACTGTAAAAAATTCATCGCTCTGATTGTGTCTCCATGGGGGGAAAAGACTAAAAGGACCAGAGAAGAGAATGGGGTCAATTAGATAACTGGTAGTTGAGTACTTATCATGTACTAGGCACTGCTTTTGGGTGCTGGGGGCAGTGAGGGGAGTGGTGGTGCAGAATATAAAGATGATAAGATATAGTCCCACCTGAGTCTGGGCTTTTTAAAGAAAAAATATATATATTTTTTGAGTCCTGGACTCTTGAAAATATGGTAAAAGTTTTGGACTTTCTCCAAGGAAAATGTGTACGTACACATACCATTTTACATACAATTCCAGGGGGCTCATGGATCCCTTGAAGTTCATTTAAGGATTCTAAGTTAAGAACCCTTTATTTAGTAATGACAATCTAGTGAAAAACATGAACACGGACACTGGATTCAGAAACACCTGGTTCGAGTTTGGTTCCACCCCCTTGCCAGCTGTGTGTCTCACTGAATGAATGATCTTGGATAACTTAACCTTTCTAAGCCTCAGACATCTCATGTAGATGAGAATAACAGCAGCATCTCATGGGGTTGTAGTGAAGATGAAATAATAAACAAAACGATTAGCACAGTGCCTGGCATGTGGCAAATGCTCAAGAAATGTTGACACATAATTATTCCTAGTGAGCCTGTTATAAGGGAGCCATGAAAGTACAGCAGGAGATTAATTCCTATTAGCCTCTGGGAGGAGAATATGAACCACAGTTTTCAGTGGAGGTCCTTGTTATATGAAAGACTGTGAAGAACAACATGGTGGGTTTTTTTTTTTTCTGTATAAACAACACATTTATGGTAACTGTCTTCTGCCCATTGGTAAAAAAGGGCTACCACCACAGCATTCCATAGGGGTGTTTCTGTGGTTTTGTGCTCCATGCAGATGACCTCATTGGAGGGAATCAATCTTGCAATGACTGCTAAATACAAAGTGTTATAGTCCAGCAGCAATAACGAAGAAAAAGAAGGATAAATGGTAACAATTATGAGCTTCTGAGGGGTTACCGTGAGCCAGGCGTTGTGCTAAGTGCCTCACGTTTGTGTGGGTTGCAGTGTCCTTTCTGACGAAGCTTGATCACTTAGAAGAGCCGAAGTCAAACATAAAGCACTCTCACTGGGTGTAGCTGGAAGTCAGCAGGCTGTGTGTGTGTGTGTGTGTGTGCGTGCACGGACACACACACATGCAGGCTAGCAAAAACAGAGCTTCTTTTTATCAGCCTTCACTCATTTGACTGCTTTCTGAGCCGCGAGTTCAAACATTTTGGAATGTGCCTGTTGAACACGAAGGTTTATCACGCAGAGTGTAAGATGACAACCACAAGATTCAGAAAGATTCTGAGCTTGGGGGAGAGTTACAGTTAACCTCATAAAGAGCGCAGATGAAAGCCGTTCCCATAGTTACAATCAAAGACACTTTAGGCCACTCTTTCCCCAGAGGAAAAGTTGCTTTTTATGGCATGTTTTAAAGTTTTATTTCAAAAACAGTCAGCATCTTTAAGCAGAATGTAGTATGCTCCCCAGGCTTTCCCTTGCAATGTGTTTCCAGTTTTCTCAATCGTATTACCAAGTTTCTGGATGTGCCATGAGTTGCTACCCTCACCAGATTCGCACTCAGGAGGATTTAGCCTGATGGTCTTGTGCGCGTAGCAGGAACGCTCTCCCAAACCTCCTTGCTCTTTTCATTCTAAGAGGAGAGTTCAGAGGCAGCATTATTATGTGTGAAGAGATTATCTTTATCGTTCTCTCACTTTTCAGTCAAGGAAACCGAGGCCCAGAGAAGAGATGAAACCCAGTTCTACCCAGTACTCTTGACTACACCCAGCACTCCACTGCTCCTAAAACTCAAGAAACCAGTTTCTCGCCCACATCCTGGGTTGGAATGCTTCCTTATTGTGTCCTAGGTCTCTGCGCACACAGGGGTTTATGTATGTGTGTGCATTTTAATTTAAGTGCTTAAACTTATTTACAAAACAGATTAAGAGGGCTTCCCTGGTGGCGCAGTGGTTGAGAGTCCGCCTGCCGATGCAGGGGACACGGGTTCGTGCCCCAGTCTGGGAAGATCCCACATGCCGTGGAGAGGGTAGGCCCATGAGCCATGGCCGCTGAGCCTGCGCGTCCGGAGCCTGTGCTCCACAACGGGAGAGGCCACAACAGTGAGAGGCCCGCGTACTGCAAACAAAACAAAACAGATAAAGAGTCACAGATGTAGAAAACAAACTTATGGTTACCAAGGGGGAAAAAGGGGGGGAGGGAGAAATTGGGAGATTGGGATTGACATATACACACTACTATATATAAAATAGATAACTAATAAGGACCTACTGTATAGCACAGGGAACTCTACTCAATACTCTGTAATGACCTGTATGGGAAAAGAATCTAAAAAAGAGTGGATATATGTATATGTAGAACTGATTCACTTTGCTGTACAGCAGAAACTAACACAACATTGTTAAATCAACCACACTCCAATAAAAATTAATTAGAAAAGAAACAAAAAAAATATAAGTGCTTTAATATCATGTCTTTTCCCAAGATGTAGAAACTGCGACTAGTTGCCTTTCAATAATATCCTTTAATTGAGCACCTCAGTGTTGCAGGGAATGACTAGTAGTCTGATAGCACCTGATACCTGATAGGTGTTACAGTACTGCTGTGGTCAGTTTGCAACTATGTTTGTGTGGAATTTCAAGGTTAGTGAAACTTACATCTCTCTTGGTTGGCCTGCTTCACTCCTAGTGTAGTCTGTTTTCCTGGGTCTCCCTGTCCCCTGAGCACAGCCTTCAGCTTGCCTTGGATTTTGTTGTTTGAAGAGCACTTTATATGCTTTCTCCACCATAATATGCCTTCTGACAACGACTAGATGAAAGCTTGGAGTTTGACCAAATACTGACTTTGTTTGCATGTGCACCTTTCCTTTATATGTCGCACAGGACGATCGTAGTGACCTTCTCACCTGTCACAGTGCCTGCAGTCTGTTTCTTTTTTATTTATTGATTGATCTTGGCTGTGCCATGTAGCATGTAGGATCTTAGTTCCCTGACCAGGGATTGAACCAGCGCCCCCCCAACATTGGAAGGCGGATTCTTTACCACGGGACCCCCAGGGAAGTTCCCTGTAGTCTGTTTAGTTTTTGGTTTTTGGTTTTTTTTTTTTGCGGTACGTGGGCCCCTCACCGCTGTGGCCTCTCCCGCCGCAGAGCACAGGCTCCGGATGCACAGGCTCAGCGGCCATGGCTCACGGGCCCAGACGCTCCGCAGCATGTGGGATCTTCCCGGACTGAGGCACGAACCCGCGTCCCCTGCATCGGCAGGTGGACTCCCAACCACTGCGCCACCAGGGAAGCCCTGTAGTCTGTTTCTTGACCAATCTTTGCTGCTGTGCTGGTTGTGCTCTATTAAGAAGAGCCAATCTTACCAGCCACCTGTTAAAAACCCTGTAAGTTTCCCTGTTGCCTAGAGCAGGGGCGGCAAACGATTTTATTTCAGATGTCAATTCCAGTTATTTGGTAGTGGCTGTCTGAAGCGTCATAAAGTGCCATGACTTGTAATGTCTGATGTGTAGGGAGAGGCGCTGATAGCAGATGTGCCGTGTCTTCCCTAGCCAAGAGGGCAAAGTGTCAACTTAAAAAAAAAATTATTTATTTTATTTATTTATTTTTGGCTGCATTGAGTCTTCGTTGCTGCATGTGGACTTTCTCTAGTTGCAGGGAAAGGGGACTACTGTTCGTTGCGGTGCGCGGGCTTCTCATTGCTGTGGCTTCTCTTGTTGTGGAGCATGGGCTTTAGGCGCACAGGCTTCAGTAATTGTGGCGTGTGGGCTCTAGAGCGCAGGCTCAGTAGTTGTGGCACACGGGCTTAGTTGCTCGGCGGCATGTGGGATCTTCCCAGACCATGGCTTGAACCCATGTCCTCTGCATTGGCAGGCGGATTCTTAACCACGGTGCCACCAGGCATGCCCCAAAGTGTGAACTTCTAGGGCTTCCCTGGTGGCGCAGTGGTTGAGAGTCCGCCTGCCGATGCAGGGGACACGGGTTCGTGCCCCGGTCCGGGAAGATCCCACATGCCACAGAGCGGCTGGGCCCATGAGCCATGGCTGCTGAGCCTGCGCGTTCGGAGCCTGTGCTCTGCAACGGGAGAGGCCACAACAGTGAGAGGCCCGCGTACCGAAAAAAAAAAAAAAAAAAAAATAGTGTCACCTTCTAAACATGGCATGTCAGACTCTTCCTGATGTGGTTTCTGCCCACCTATCACTTACCCCTCCCCAGCTGGCTTCCTCCCTCTGTGCGCTGCTTCCCCAACACCCCTGCCGCCACGCCGACATGGCTTTGTATCTGCCGAACTTCTGCCTGAAATCCCTTGCCTCTTGCCTCCCCTTGCTTCTCCATTGCCTTCTCACCCTTCAGCATCAACGAAGTATAACTTGCCTTTGAACCCTCCTCACCCTTTTGCCACAGAGCCAGACCCCACAAAATCACTTTGTTCTTTTTTTAGTTACTCGTTGCATTTTGCATATACATAATATTGTTAACACATTATAGTATAATCATTTAATCATATATCTGCTCTTCTGCTAGGTGGTTGGTAGGAAAATCAATGTTGATTGAGTTCCTTCAGCGTCCTAAATACACTGGGAAGAGCTGCCCATCCGAAAAGCCCAGTGCAGTAGAATGAAGGTAGGGTTTTGAAGCTGACTTCCTGGCTTGAACCCCTGCTTTTTTACTGAGGAGACGACATGTCATTTCTCTGAGTCTTAGGCTATTCACGTTGTAAATTGGGAATCATAATACTATGCCAGGTTGTTGAGTGGTTTAGAAATAGGATTTCTAAAATGTGAGCGTACCATAGTAAGTCCTCAGTAAATGGTGACTATTACTGGTTATCTACTTTAATCTCAATTTTGTGAGGCACAGTAGGAATTAATTTTAAATGCTGTAACTGAACCTCAAATTATTTCCTTAGGGTCCTAGATCAAATAAATTACTGAGTTAGAATTTAAACTCAGGTCCTAGTGGCGTCAGGGCCTCTTTCTTATATCATGCGTTTTTATAAAAAATGGCAGTGGTCTCAAACATACAAAAAAAATGTGAAAACAGTATAAAGAATCCTGTATCTCCTCCACCTCACTCAGATTTTCCAGTTGTTAATATTTCACTTCCATTTCCAGTCACCCTCTCTTTCTCTCTACACATGCACGTGGCCACACGTGACACACATCTTTTTTCTGACATGCTCATCACCACTAATGTTGCCCCAAACAAGGACCTCTCCTCCTGCGTTATCATTGTATAAGCATCCCAATCAGGAGATCAGCATCGATACAACAGTACTCACTGTACAGTCTATAGACCCCATTCAGACTTATCCGAGCATTCCAACAATGTCCCCTTTTCCTTTCTGGTCCAGGATCCTATCTAGGAACATGCATTCTATTTAGTTATCTTACCACATCAGTATCCTTTAACCTGGAAACATTCCTCCGTCCTTTCCATGTGTCTCATGCCCTTGAAAGACCTTTCATTCTGTAGGACAACCTTTCACTTTGGTCTGTCCATTGTTTCCTCCTAATTAGACTCAGGCCGTGCACTGAGATATTCCTGGTGTATCACGTCAAGAGACACATGATGATGACCTGTCTTATCACTGGTGATGTTAACCTTGATCATCTGGTCATGATGGGGTCTGCCAGGTGTCTCCACTGTACAGCTGCCATTCTCCCTTTGTATTTAATTACTCTGGTATACAGTACTAATATCCTGTTCCTCATCAAAATATCACCCATCTGGGCTTCCCTGGTGGCGCAGTGGTTGAGAGTCCACCTGCCGATGCAGGGGACACGGGTTCGTGTCCCGGTCCGGGAAGATCCCACATGCCATGGAGCGGCTGGGCCCGTGAGCCATGGCCGCTGAGCCTACGCGTCCGGAGCCTGTGCTCCGCAATGGGAGAGGCCACAACAGTGAGAGGCCCGCGTAACAAACAAAACAAAACAAAACAAAACAAAAATATCACCCATCAACCTTATCCATGGTCGACTCCCACCTGCACGCACCACCACCATGGTTGCTGAATAGAAATAATCTGTTTCCACCATTTCTGCATTTATTACTTGGCTTTCTACTGTAAGAAAGAGGGTTCCCTTCTCCTCCATGTATACATGTATGTTCAGTATGGACTCATGGTTCTATTTTAACCAATGGGTTATAACCTGTTAACTATCATTTTCATCCTCAACTTGTTCCTGATTTGTTTCTTCAAGCTGGCTCTGTCCTCTTGACAGATGCCCATCCTTTATTAAGCACTTCCTTATATTCTGACACAGATGTCCCAGGATCATCTTGTATTTTCTCTGCTCCAACTCTGAAATCAACTTCAAATTGTTCAAATCTTCAAATTGTTCTGATTCACTTTAGTGGAGGGTGATATTTGGAAACCAAAGTTTGATTGCTCACTGTGCTCATTGCTGCCGTGTGCACACACACAGTCGTGCATATAAATATGTATATACACACACACAAATACAGAAAAAATAAATATTTAATCTATTTTTTATTTAAAAACCCATCACTTTACACCAATACTTCTAATTCCAATCCAACACCTCAGAGGTCTTTCCATGTTCAGAAATCCCTTCTCAGAGTGAGAAAACTGACTCCTTTTACTCTCACTATATTTACTTATTTGTTCAGTGTAACTGATCTTCCTGACTATCTGGCTGCCTCTTCTGCCTGCCACCTCCGTATCTACGACCTCTTACTGCCTGCTCTCTTGGCCCTTGGGGATGCTGCCACCAATATCTTCATAAGGCATAAGGGCTTCTTCTTTTGCCTCCCCACATTTCTGAATGCTGAGTACCAATGTCAAGAAGTGGAGATAAGAAGTAATGGATATGTGCTTTCTCTTTTCCCCACCCAACATGGTACAACTTTATAAATGCTGTATGAATGAACGAATAAATGGATCAATGAACAAATGGAAGCGTAAACAAACTTGTACTGCTAGTGTGCATTGTTTATCTTGTGAGTGTTATGTTGGGATTATCAGAGGATGAGAACAGAATAGGTAAGACCAAAGCATCTTCTCTATCCAGGAAGATGTTTGTCTCTTTTCACCCTTATAAGCAGCTTTGGAAGGCTACAGGGGAAAGGGGCAGATATGGGAACACCTGCTCAAGCAGCCAGAGAAGCTAAATGAAACTCTGGAGTCGGTTGACAGAGGAGGCCACCAGCTTGTCTTTGTATCCAGCACAGCTCCAGGGGACCCTTTAACCAGGAGGTATAATGACATAATGATGGGAACAAGTGCAAGACACAGTCTGAGCTTTGGCTGCTTTGTTTTGTTTGAGATTCGTGTGTGTGTGTGTGTGTGTGTGTGTGTGTGTGTGTGTGTGTTAGAGCTAATACAAGGCAACACTCCAGAGTAAACAGTTCTTGTCCCCCTATGTGATTTCTGAAATTCTATTTGGCTTGCAGTATTTCATGACATTTTTGTCCAACTCCATTGGGACGTGCAGCTTTACGGCAGCTGTGTTGACAGTTGTTAGACAGTTGCTAGCGTAAAGGTGCTAGTGCTTTAGAATCCTCTCTGGTAGTGTGCAACTGGAAATAAATGTGTGTATTAGTTTTGTGAGTACTTAAAACCCATTACTATTCCATTAGAGTTTTCACCAATGCTTACGTGGTACCTGCATGTACTACATGACGATACATAAAATTAGAATCAGATTCTGTTGGGTGACCACTCAAAGTATCCCCATCTGTCTTGCCTGTTGCCCACTGTGGTGACCAAAGAAACCCGATCCTTGACTTCCGCAGCTCCCCTTGCTGCTGGGTGTGGCTTATGACCTGATTCCAGTTAGTCAAAAGGATTAAGGGAAGTAGCTTTCACTTTTCCTTTGTCTGGTTGCAGAAGGTCGGGTTCCTGAGTGCCTGAGGCCACTGACACCGTGTTCTCTCAATGGGCTTTCTCTCCCTGAGTGTTGTCGAGGTTGGGGATGGTCTCTGCCTTCAATCCTGAAGGACTCAAGGTTTAGAGTAGTGTGGGCACCAAGAGGAGAAAAAGAGCTAGGGGAAGAGCAAAGGGGAGAGGATGAGGAAAGAGATGGAGTCTGACGGAAGCTTGGGGGAGGCCCACCCTTGGCATCTCAGGCTTCCTAGAGGTTCAGGTCCACTCCCTCGTTCATGCCCTTGTGTGCCTTTTGCATCGAGCTGCTCCTCTAACTGCCCTTTGCAGCCATGGGCTCTGTGCAGCGTGACTCACAACCCGAGGATCTGGGTTTTTTGTAAGCCTTTTGGTCTAAGGGCAGGTTGTTGTAAAGACTGAGATAATACAGATAAAGAATTAAGAGCTGTGCCTTGTACATAGTTAGTGCTCCATCAATGTTGAGTATTCATATTGTTACCTTTGAAGGTGTACAGATCTACCGGTGTACGGATTTTCTACCTTTACGGAAAGCCAAAGGCCCCATGGAGAACTGTTTTCATCCAGGTTAATGGAAACGTATGGTGTTTATTTCTTCAGTGGTTTGAGAAGAGAAAGGGGAGGTCACTTTGCAGAGATGATAGAAAGCCAAGAATTTTATTTTTGTGAATCTCATCTTTTTGGTAAAGGGCTGCCTTCTACCAGAAATCAAGACCGGAATTAATACCCATCGTGTGTGTATATCTGCCTGTTCTCTCCTAACGCCTCCTCATTCCCGAGGACTTTGCCAGCATCTGGGAGGTCCAGGAAGAAATGCTCTTTAAATCCTCTGCATTCTTCCAGAAGCCCAAGGGGTTTAACAAGTTCTGATTTTAGCTAAAACATATAAACCTAAAAAGAAAAAAGTACAGTTTCTGTAACTCGGTTTTTTTTTTGCCACACATCTTTGTGTGTTTGTCAGGTAACAAAGTAAAACGTGAATCTTTTGTTATTGGTTATTGGGCAGTTGATATAAAGCAGGATATTTGTTCAGAGATAAGAGTGGGTTGCCTTTAACATTTTATAAGGTCATGTTTTATCGAAGAAGTGGGTTTTACACTATCAGTATGAAGTTAATATCAGTAAATTTGAATTTCCAGAGCAAAGACTATATTGAAAAAGTACAGTTGGAAAGAGATAATTTAAAGAATTTCCCTTTAAGCTAAACATCTGAGGAGCAGAGAAAAATCATTAATGAAATCAGAGATCACTTGTATATGATGAATTAGGAACACACAGCACAGTGAAGTAATTTCATTCCAGCTGCTCATCTGTGGTCATAATTAAACTGGAAATTCAGCCTCCTGCTTTTTTTTGGGGTGGGGGTGGTGGTGATCTCGTAACAGTAACTTCAGTCCCTAAGAATCAAATGCTTGTTTAAAAATATTTCTGGTACTCCAAGGAATACATTTAGCTCAATAAGGCTGTTTTTCAAAAATCATTCCACTCATTGTTTAAATTATTTTTTCTTTCACTTTAATGACATTATAGGAAATTTGGCTCAACTTTTGAAAGGCTCCTTAGAGGCAAAGGAAAAAAAATGTAGATTAGTATTGGTAAATCTTTTTCGATGGAGGATATAACAGTAGTTGAAATTTTGGTATCAGTTGAAATTCCAAAGGTTTCTAGAATTAAAGCAAGCAGCAGTGGGGCACGGGGAATACTCAGTTTATGATGGTAAAGTCAGTAGCTTATGAGCAAGCAGTGGAGAAAATCCTCAGAGCTGAAACTGGGCATTGGCTACTAGATTCAGATCTGTTCTCTCTGCGTGTCTTGCTTGGCCACGTGCTGCTCTGAAGGACAAAAGTACTCCTTTCTGTGGCTGCTTAGGTGGGAAATGATATTGGGTAGGAGGGCTGGGGCTGCGGATAGGTGATGGGAACCATTTCCTCCTCCTTACCCCACAGCATGAGACAGGTCCACATTTAGAGAAGGAAAGGTTCCCAGAAATCTTGACACAGCAAGACCTTGGCATTGAAAACCTAGCATGGAGGCTAAGATACCTCAGCATCGAGTTTTGGAGCCCAAGGCAATGGAATATCAATAATCTTCAGTGAAGTGCCTGGTAATTCCACAGTAATTCACAAGGCCCTTGACAGCTCCCAGGCCTGTCTGCAACTCCGTATCTGAAGGAGGTGGAGCACAGCTGTGCCTGGAGACCTGCTCTTTGGACCTTTGGCCCCGTGCAAGTTGTTGCCAGTTCACCTGCTGAAACTCAAAGCAGGAATCCTGGGCTGCATTTCATGTGTGCGTGGATGGGTTCAGGGAGGGCATGCACCTCAGCTGATGGCGTTTTATTTACAGATGCACCAGAACTTCCAGTTCTTTCCCCCAGCTTGAAGCTAAGAGAAGCTAAGAGAAGAGGACGAGTTTTGTGTGAACTACTGCTTGGGGGTAATTTGACCTCAAAGATGACAGCTCAGGGTAATCCTAGCCAGCCCCTGATCCTTCCAAAGGGGCTATGAAAACAGCACTTGGTTGTTGTTTATGCAAAATGAGGGAAGGGGCATGTTTGGAGGGAGAAATTTTGCAACAGATTAATGCATGTCGAGCAGCTGATGTCAGCTGGCTGGTGGAGAGTAACATGGTGTACAGCGCCCCTGTTGTCTTTTTACCTTAATTAATTAGATGAGACATTTAATATGTTGAAACAGCAAGCCGAACATCTGGGCTTTTATGGGTAGTGGCGTTTATCCAGCTGTTTACTCTCCCTGCTTTCCGAGGAAGATCCATGCTCACTGGGTCCTGTTCACTCTTAAAGTGAGTCAGTTCAGAGGCCACAGGATCCCTGACTCCAAGCATTTTGATCGTGCTTAGAGAAGTGTCCCGTCTTCTGAGTGATCAACTTGAATTTTCCTCAGAAAGGAATCTGGTACGATGAAAAGAACATCTCAAGGAGTTAGCAAAACTGGCCCTGGCCCAGGTTTTACCACTGATGGTTCTGTGAGATGGAGCGCGTCTTGAATGCCCCCTTGGCCTTGTTTCCTTATCTGGGATATTGCGGGGAGGCGAATAATTTCTGCCCTGCTTAGCTCTTAGGGTGGCCGGAAGAAGGAGACCATATGGAAAGGCTCTGTAAACTGTGCGAGTTTTACAAATGGTTCACCCAGCCACCCAAAACTATTCTAGGAAGCTTGTAGGTGTTCCAGGCGTTGTGCTTAGCTGGTTATATAATAGTGAACAAGATACCCCGCCCCCCACTCCCCATACCAAGGAGCCCAGTCTGGGCAACAAACAAGCATTTTGTAATATTGTGGGATAAATGCTGTGATAAGAATAATTACAGTGAGCTCGGCAACAACGCAATCTTGGGTTAGGGGTGAGGTGGTGGGTCAGAGACAGTTATTATTTAAAAATAGGGATTAAAGAGGCTTTGGGTTTTTTTTTTTTTCTTTTTTTGGCAATGCCTGGAAGAGAGCCTTGGGAAGATTTGCTGAGCACAGCTGTTGGGTTTCATCTGAAATGCGCGGGGTACTCACTCCATTTCTTGAGAAGAGAGTGAAACTCCGGTTAAGTATGTGAGCTTCCTGCTTTTTGGCTGGAGGACCCTAAAAGGCCACATGGGAACAAGCCCGGTGCAGCTGACACAGACTTCAGAGTGTGAGAAGGAAAGCTTCCTTTGGTTGCTGGCTCTGCACTTATCATCAGCTTAAATCAAGATCCTCTTTTGTCCCAGGTGGTTGGATTAAAGCCGTGTTGGCCTCGGGGAAACTCTTGCTGAAGCAGATACATGCTTGTTTCATGTAGGCCCTGCCTCTTAGGGATTTGTTTTAATATTTCTTTAATTAAAGAAATTTAAATCTGCAAAAATGAGAATAGTGATGAACCCCTGTCAATAATTATCTTCCAGCATCAATAATTATCAAGATTTTGTCATATTTGTTTCATCCATCAATTCCAGGCGTCATGTCATTTCACCCCTACCTACTTCACCGTGCTTCTCTAAACATGTGGACACTATATTACGTAACCACAATGCCACGATCACATCTACAGAGGACTTTTAGAAACTTGTTCTTGCTCTTTTTCCTCTCCAACATTTGATTATGAAAAGTTTTGAGCAGACTTCCCTGGTGGTGCAGTGGTTAGGAGTCTGCCTGCCAATGCAGGGGACACGGGTTCAAGCCCTGGTCCGGGAAGATCTCACATGCCACCGAGCAAGTAAGCCCGTGCACCACAACTACTGAGCCTGCACTCTAGAGCCTGGGAGCCACTACTACTGAGCCTGTGCACCACAACTACTGAGCCTGCACTCTAGAGCCTGTGAGCCACTACTACTGAGCCTGTGCGCCACAACTACTGAAGCCCGTGCGCCTAGAGCCCATGCTCCTCAACAAGAGAAGCCACTGCAGTGAGAAGCCTGTGCGCTGCAAAGAAGAGTAGCCCCCGCTCACCGCAACTAGAGAAAGCCCACGTGCAGCAAAGAAGACCCAACATAGCCAAAAATAAATAAATAAATAAATAAAAATTTTTTTGAGCATATGACAAAGTTGAGAGTTTGAAAGTGCACAGCTGTATATCCACTGCCTAGATGCTATCATCCACATCGACACACCTCTCCATCTAGTCCTCTCATTATCCCTCCATCCATCTGTCAGTCCATCTCGTTTATGTATTTCAAAGTAAATCACATACATCAGTAAACTTCTCCCCTAAATAGTTCAACATTCATGTCATTAACAGTTTAATATCGGTTTCCTTTTTCTTTTGAGATAAATTTACAATGACATGCACAGATCTTGAGGTGTTGGCTGAATTTGACAAATTCATGTGCCTGTGTAACTCCAATCCCTATCAAGACGTAGAACCATATCTGCGCCCCAGAAAGTTCCTGCATACTCCTTTCCAATCATTCTCTTATCTCACTCTCCTTGTGGTAACCACTGAGCTGATTTTTTTCTACCATAGGTTAGTTCCTACTGTTCCAGAATTTCATATAAATGGAATTGTCAAGTATGCACTCTTGATGTTGTTCACTCAACAGAAGTGTTCGTGGGATTCATCCCTGCTGTTATGTGTCTGCTGCTTTGTGGCTGCCAGTAGTTTGCTTCTTTTTATTGCTGAGTAGTATCCCATTGAATGATGATACCACGATGTATCTGTCCTCCCATTGATGGATGCCTGGGCTGTTTCTAGTCTTTGGTTCTATGAATTAGCTTTTTCGGATATTCTTGTCCAACTCCTTTTTGTGAATGTATGGCTTTTATTTCTTTGGATAAATTCCTAGGAATTGAATTGCTGGGCTGGGAGGTAGGCCAGCATGTAGAAACTGCCGTAGCTTTTGCCAAATTGGTTTGGACCTTTTTACATCCCTACCAACAGTGAATGACGGTGCTGGTACTCTATTTAGCCAACAGTAGGTTTTGTTAGTCTTTTTAATTTTAGCTGTTCTGGTATGTGTGTAGTGGTATCTCATTGTGGTTTAAACTTGTCTTTCCCTGATGACTTGTGATGTTAAACACTTTTGTATATGTTTATTGTCCAATTTGTACACCTTTTTGTGTCTGTTCAGATTTTTGCTTGTGATTTTTGTGTCTTTATTATTGAGTTATAGATGATTTTATATATCCTGGATAACAGTCCTTTGCTAGCTATCTGTTTTGCAAATATTATTTCCAAATGTGTGGCTTGCTTATGTTCTTAAATATATCTTTGATGAGCAGAAGCTTTTGACTTTGTCTAACTTAACCAGTTCCTTCTTTTATGCTTATTACTTTCTGGGACCTAAGAACTCTTTGCCTTCTACTCTTACAAAGGTATTCGCCTGTGTTTTCCCCTAAAAACTTTATAATTCTAGCTTGCACATTAAGGTTTGTTGTGATCCAGCTCAAATGATATACGTGTGTGATTTGCGATTGGGTCAAGGATTTGTTTTTTTAAAACCAATTGCTAAGCTGCGTGTACCTAGGAAGCGCCGTGCCGCAAGGGTCAACACATAGGAGTCTAGCCGCTGGGTTTGCTTTTTAAGCAGTTTGCAGGTGTGCTGCTGGCTCAGGCCACAGTGGACACGACTTAGCCGCATATGGTACTTGCCCCTGTTCTTCTTGCCTGTGTTCAGCAGTCGAGTATTGAATGCCTACCACGTGCCAGGCACGAAGGCAGTGGTATCCAAGACCCGCCTGCCAGGACGTCAGACTGAGCAGGTGGCTGCCAGCATGTGGTGTGAGAATGGGGGGATGAGCAGAGTGACCGCCATCTGATGAGGGGTCTGGGAAGTCCTCCTGGCAGGAGGGATTTTTGAGCTGAAATCTGAAGGAGGTGAAGGGGGTCAGGTAGGACTAGGGGTCTGGGTAGAGTGTTGTCAGGGCTGGTGGGGAGGAGACGTGCCAAGTTGGAACAGCCCAGGTGGCACCTGCCTTCCCCCATAGGGTTGGTTGTCTAAGAGGTGGAGAGAGAAGGCGCCTTGGTGACTGGCATGGTCCTTTCTGTGTGTCTCTCCAAGACTCAGTGGGGCCATTGCTAAAATGCCTGCCCTGTGTCTCCTCAGGATGCCTTGAGCAGTTGCACCTTCTTGAAGAGGTTTCCTCAATTCACCTATTTTATTTTCACCGAAGAAACTCTTCTTCCTTTTGACTGCTAAGGCGGAAGGGACAGGGAGAGCCCCTGGGGTGCTCTTCTGTGGCTCTGAACATACTCTCTGCTGCTCTGTCCAGGCTCTTGGCTTTTCAAAGGACCATTGGCTCTCACTGACTGCCCTCCTGCCCACTCAGCCTGCTGGCTGCACGCCCCACCAGAGCTCCTCTCATTGGTGCCTGACATCCCACGAGGCCCTCTGCCTCACAGTCTGCTGAACCAGAGTATCTTCCCTCAGAGCTTCTGAGCATTGCCGCACAAGGTCCTAGTTGGGCCCCCTCCCTTGGCATCACTACTCCTTGGAAGCAAGTCTGCACTCTTTTCCAGCTGCCCTTTCAACACACTCCCTATGGAGTGCCCTGTGCATGCCTTGCACCTCTTCATTTCATCCGCTTTCTTTCTCTCGATGCCTTTGTGTCCTGCGTCAAGGCCACCAGACTGGTACTGCTCAGGTTCCCATCTCTCCTCTCAAATTGTCTCTTGAATCCCGCCCGCCTTCCCGCCTTCATCATATCTCCTTTGTAGTCCAGGCTCTGGCTCCAGCCATTGTTTTTGCTCATCAAAGAATCCCTGTCGGGGCTTCCCTGGTGGCGCAGTGGTTGAGAGTCCGCCTGCCGATGCAGGGGACACGGGTTCGTGCCCCAGTCCGGGAAGATCCCACATGCCGTGGAGCGGCTGGGCCCGTGAGCCATGGCCGCTGAGCCTGCGCGTCCGGAGCCTGTGCTCCGCCACGGGAGAGGCCACAACAGTGAGAGGCCCGCA